>NC_051064.1:121551029-121856846 GCF_004664715.2 Peromyscus leucopus | reverse complement strand
CGCTATACACGCTTATATGCTCAGCTTCTCTTGCCTTATGCAATTTGGAGAAGAAAAAAAAAAATACATACATACACAAAAACTTCAACCTGAGGTATGCAGGAGCCTGGAGGCAGCATGGGGTAGGCAGAACCCAGCTCTGGCTCCTGCCAGGGTATCCCAGGCAGACTGCTTGTCTGTCCTGTGGGGCGCTGCCACAGGGCCTGCCGTGTGGGGAGGCTGGGGGCTCGGCAGATGGTACTGTACGTGTAGTGTTCCACACAGAGCGTGGCCTGGGCATGGCTGCTGTCATGCATGGGATGATTCTCTGCAGGGCAAGTGTGGTTGAGGCTCCAGCATCCTTAGACTTGGGAGGAACCCCCCACTTCTCCCTGTGTGATCCTGAAGAGCTCACCTCACCTCTCTGAGCCTCAGGACCCTAATGGAACTAGCACTTTCCTAATAGGCCGTTGTTGTGAGCATTGGAAGGGTACACAGCTCTCTGCCTGACTATGGTGCCCCCCATGTTGATTCATAACTAGTAACTATGGGCACGCTGGCAGTGTCCTATCTGAGCCCCATGGTGAGCCAGGCAGTTGCAGAGGTTGCCAGAGGCCTTCACCCCGACCGGCTCCCGCAGTCCCGGTGGATGCTCACCCTGCAGTGTTCACCCAGATGATGTCCAGGTGGCAGAAGTACACACACTCCTTGTCAAGCCAGGAGTTGCAGGAGCAACGGCGGAAACGCAGGTGGGGGCTGCGGCCCTTGGGTGCTGGGGCTGGCTGCTCCAGAGTGGCAGCTGCCTGGCCCTTTCCTGCACACAGGAGGGAGAGACAAAGGTGGAGAGGAGGTCAGGGCACCTGGCCTGCCTGGGATGGGGACCCGCAGGGCTCCTCCTCTTGCACAATAAGGAAGTTGGCACCCTTGATGCGTAGGAACCACTCTGGCTAGCCTGGGGAAGTCCCAGCCACCAGTGCAGTGCCTGCATCCTGCAGACGCAGCTCCCTACTGGGGGCTCCCTGCTCTATGCCCCTAGTTGGCTTTGGGAAGCACCATACCCCTGGAGGAGATACCAAAGGATAGACCCCGGAGCAGCAACCAATGAGTGAGGGCAGCTCACCTTCATGCAGGGCCCAAAGCAGGGCCAGAGCGATGGAGCACCAGGCGGCAGGTGTGGAGACCATTGCAGCGGCGGCAGAGTGCTTGGCTGGACCAGGGGAGTAGGGAGCGCCTGTCGTCAGCGTCCTGCTGCTAAGCCGAGCTGGGAGCTCATTGCCGAGGTGCCCTGACCGCCCCTTTTAATACCAGGCAGGGCGCCCGCCCCTGCTGGTCCAGCCCCGCCTCGCCTAGCTGCTGCACCTTGGGCAGAGAGCCAGGGACACCGCCTCCTCCCTGGGTGCCTGGCCCGCCCTGGCCTCCCGGTGAGGGGGAGGGAGGTGGAAGGCTGGGCTCCACCCTCTGTGCTGCACTGGAGCACCTTCAGGAGTCTCCGGGGCTCTCTGCAGGCCCAAGGCCCCTTGGAGTTCTGAAGTTACCCCCAAGTGCTCCCATCCCTTCCCCGCTCTCCCCGCGGAGGCGCTCCAGAACTGGAAGTCTGGAGCGGAGCTCTCCCAGCAAAGCCCTCGCTCTGTACAGGGATTCTGCCACCTTCCTATCTGCCCATTGTGAGGCAAGCTGAGATAGCCCTTCACTGCGTGGGAGGCGAAAGGCCCACTCAAGGCTTCATGGCCTTGGGCGAGTCAGAACCCCCTTTGGACCGCTGGCCTCATGAAGGGCACAACTCATGCCTGACCTTTGACAGCCTGGGGCTGCCTCATCCTCCTCTTACCCAAGAAATATTGTCACACACACACACCCCTATACACTCCCTCCCCCCCAACCTGTAGTAGGAGTTCTGGTCCTTTCAGAAACTACTCAGTTGTGCAACTACGGCCAGGGAATAGCCTCCTGGGCCTCTGTGTCCTTGTTTGCAAAACAAGACCAAAACGGGGGGTCTCCTTACCCTGTTGAGTTCAAATTCGCCCTTGAGATAGAGAAGATACTTCCGGAGTCCTTTTTAGGAGGATGCTCCACGGGCCCACAGAAGGTGTCCTGAGTGGTTTCCCGCTGTGGACACAACGGAATTTCTTGTCTCACCTCAGTGGCTGCTTTATGCAAAACTAGAGGAGCAGGGAGGCTGGCGAGGTGGCCCAGAGGGTGGATGTGTTTGCCACACAAGCCTGTTTATCTGCCTTTGAGCCCAGGAACCCAGTGGTGGAACCCAGTGGTGGTGTGCGGCGTGATCTCAGCATTCCCACGGCGGCGAGGTGAGAGGTGGAGACGGAGAATGGTCTATAAATGTGCGAGCCAGCTTGCCTGGAGTTTAACACACGGCAGGGACAAGAGAGGCCTTGCCTCAATCAGGCAGAAGGAGAGAACCGCCACCTACAAGCTGTCCTCTGACTTCCATACCTGTGCCATAGCGCGCATGCACCCACACCCACACAGGCACATCACACATACATGCACACCAACATGCACACACAATAATAATACATAAATGGAGAAGGAGGAAGAGGAGGAGGCAAGGCAGAGAAATGGCTCTCTAGGGCCTGGCGTTCTGCTGGGTCCCTAGGCTGACTCAGAAGCCTTGTTAAAGGCAAAAGCAAAGACACACTATGGGCAAGGGAAGGGACAGAATGAGCAGCTCAGAGCGTTGGCAGCCCCTCTGTGCCTGTCCTGGCCTGGCCGAGTCCACTCAAGTAGATCCTTTCAGGGAGCCTGCCTGCAGGTGCGTGGGAAAGGCCCTCAGGTTCCTGGAATTCCTAGGCCTGCCTGACTCATGGTAGCAGACAGATTTATCTTATATCCTCGAGGTCCAGAACCCCGCAGAGGGCATGGCCTGTGGCCTTCCCTGTACATAGGGCACATCACAGGAGCCCTGTGAACGCACTCGGAGGGAGAGAGGCTGAGGACTCACCTGCCTCAGGACTGTGGACCCCAGACCACTCGGCATCTCTTCATGTCTGTGTGGAGTTTTCAGTTCCTTCATTAAAAAATGGATAAGGCGGGAAGAGGGGATGGAAAGGTATAGGTCACTGTGCCTCTTCCCAGGATGACGAGAGAGAGAGAGAGAGAGAGAGAGAGAGAGAGAGAGAGAGAGAGAGAGACAGACAGACAGACAGACAGAGACAGACAGGGAGACAGACAGGGAGACAGAGACAGACAGAGAGAGACAGAGAGACAGAGACAGAGAGAGACAGAAACAGAGACTGAGACAGAGAGAGACAGAGATAGAGAGAGAGATACACAGAGAGAGACACACACACACAGAGAAGGGGGGAGAGAGCCTGGTGAAGTCTGGCAGAGCAAAAGAAGGTTGAGGCAAGGGCAGTGAGTGAAAGCCATCCCAGGCTAGGACGGAAGAAGCAAGAACACACTCTCACCTACGATGTACTCAGGCATTATTTACCTCTTCTAATGGCCACTCTAGGGGGCAGCTGCTCTCTTCGGGTGTTAGTTCCAAGAATGCCCACAAGGAGGCTCAGAGAGCAGGTGTGTGTGTGTGTGTGTGTGTGTGTGTGTGTGTGTGTGTGTGTGTGTGTGTGTATGTGTGTATGTGTGTGTGTGTGTGTGTATGTGTGTGTGTGTGTGTGTGTGTGTGTGTGTGTGTGTGTGTAAGGGTTCGCTGTCACATGACATAACCCCTTTGGGAACCCCAATCTTGATCTCACCAGTAAATCACAATGGACGAGACTCCCACGAGGGCCTCACTGCCCTCCCCTCTGCTGCAGCTCCATAAGAACCTAGAAGAATAGTTCTGGAATGAGGTGAGCAATTCTATTAGGCTCTGAGAATGTGGCTAGGGACTTGCGTGGGGGCGTAGAGGATGGGGAGCCAGAAGAAAGAAGAGCGAGCAGGTCAGTGGAGAAGGGGTAGGGTCAAGGTGGGGAGGAAAACAGCAGATAAAGGCAGGTAGCTCGGGAGAACCAGGAAGCTGGGAGCAAGACAGAGCTGGGATTTGAGGAAGTAAAAGAGAAAGACAGGGGCTGGGGGGCGGGGGCCGTGGGGCAGGGTTCTAACCTGTCTAATCTTCACACAAATGCAAAGTGCCTGCCCAGGACAATAGGGAACCAGAGGCTCCGGGTCTGGGGAGCATAATAGGAGAATGAAATGGAGCAGGAGACAGGATCTTTCTGGGTGTGAACAGGGGACAGTAGGGATGGGGGTCACTGCAGCCTCGCAGGGCCAGCACAGGGAGCTGTCTTGCTGGCTCTGGTTTCTCTCCTTCCCTGGCTTGGGCTCCAGCTGGACAGGCCAGGCTATATGTAATGGAGAGGCCTGCCTAGGAACCTGAGCGAGTCCAGCCTGTCTTAGGGGATGGAGCCTTTCCGGGAACAGCGCTACCCCACTGACAAGAGCTGTTTTCCAGGTAGAGAAACTAAGCTGAGTTAAAAATAGCCTCCCTAGGCCCTTGAATCTCTTGGCCTAGGCCCTAGCAGTCACCCTTGCCCCTCCTGGTAGATCTGGTGGCCTGCCCCTGTCCATTGTAACCGTCCTGGCCATGCTGTCCCTGATCCTTCCAAGGGACTTGGCTATACGTCCTTGTCTGGCTGTGCTGATGCTGGTGGTCTGGTTCTCACCAACTGCCCCAGCCACCCATTTTGCTGAATCCTCTAGCTCAGCTGTACCCTGTAAGTTTACAGGGTCTTTTTTGTTTGTTTTGTTTTTCGAGACAGGGTTTCTCTGTGTAGCTTTGCACCTTTCCTGGATCTCGCTCTGTAGACCAGACTGGCCTCGAACTCACAGAGATCCGCCTGCCTCTGCCTCCCGAGTGCTGGAATTAAAGGCGTGTGCCCCCACCGCCCCGCCAACTTCCTAGGTCTTTAGCAGCTTCAGGGAGGGAGGTAGGGGCACACCTGAGTAGGAGTTTGAGGGAACTTGTCTTGCACAAATGATATTTTCTCCACCAGCTGGGCACTTGCCTAAGTGGAGAAGGTGGGTGACTTTTGGGGAGTGAAGGCTGGTGACAGAGAAAGTTTATTGATGAGTGAGAAGCTGGGAACTGCCTGGAAGAAATCTCCGCCAGTCATCAGCCCCAGTGCATAGACGAGACAGCTGTGGCCCAGAGGAAGAACAACCTGCTCAAGTCGTAATGGGCATGTTCTCTTAGTTTCTGACCAAGACCTGCCCTTCTCATACACCCATGTGTTTAGCTCAGGGTCCATCTGGGTCCCTTTGGGGAAAGCTATCTGAAGGATCCCACTGACAGAAAGGCCAGACACTGGGAAGTGCCTAGGCTACCTCCTTAGGACCCTTAGAACTCCAGAATCCCTGCACAGAGAGAGCAGCTACCAAGGAGCAGCTGTCCAGCCATCAGGGATACCCATGCCAGATGGAGAGTTCCAGGAGCGAGGGCTAAGTGTTCTAGGGACATTGTCCCACTGGACAGGGATGGCCTGGAGCAGTGGCCTGGTATTGTAGGTAAGACCCTGGAGCAGGAGGCCTTTCCTAGCTCTGGGGTACAGTGGGGGCCTATGCTTCCTTCATCCTCCCTCGCTTGTCTCATCCTGCCTGCCTACTGATAGGAGAGATGCTCTCAGCTCCGACCTCCGGTGGCATTCAGAATCCAACCTCTGGTACTTCCGAGCCCCACAAATGGAGGTCTAGCAGATTGAGGCCATGTGGGTCCGGCTCTCAGCTAGGCCTTTCATCTCTGGAGAACCAGGAATTTCCTACAGCCACCCAGGCCCACCGGGCCTCAGGAGGTGTGTGTGTACCCTGGATGGAAGGGGCACAGTGTCTGGCTTGCAGGTACATGCTGTACAGGTGACTTAGAGTGAGCGGCTGGCAACAGGACTGGCTAGGGGCCGATGTCGGAAGCCTAGTGACCACAGGTTGGCAAGGGTTTGGCCTTAGAGCCAGCCTTGCGGGGCGGGTATTGGGGAAGTCCAGACATTCCCACTCTCACTTGCCTGGGAGGCTATAGCCCTAGCCACTCCTCTTGGGGCCTGAGGGCACTCAGCCTCAGGGCTTCCTTCTGCTGGGTGGGTGGCTTGGGCCTTGTGCTCTCAGTCTCAGCTCACTCTGAGCCAGCGAGGCCTGCTCCTTGCCGCCCACATCTGGGTCTCCACAAAGGCTACCTGAGGCCTGTGGGACCAGCTCCCCTGGTCCATGCTTCCTCAGAGGATACCCTTGCCTGTTGTCTCCTCACTTCCACATCAGCCCATTTGGAAAGATTTCTACCTCCCACATAAACTATACCTTTAAAGGGATAATTAATGTGCCTTGTTTGTTATTAAGCGAAGAGCAGTCAGAACAGGGCCATGGAACGGCTGGACTTTCAGTGGAATGCAGGCAGTGTCCGTCGGAGCTGGTCAGATGGCTGTGAGGGTCTGATGGGCATTCTGAAACAAGAAAATGAACACAGAGGCTCAGCAGTTAGGGTGGAAACCTTGGAGCTCCAAGTTTCCAAGTTTCCCCCAAATGTTAAGGTCCTTGTTCCCATTTGGCCTTTTAGGAGCATAGGGGGAGCATGAACTGTGGGGCACTTGATGTATTCTAAGCCCTGTGATGAGCAACCCACATGCATCGGTTCCACCAACGGTCCCAACACACCCATGGGATGGATGGGTGCTGTAATCAGTTCCCGTCTGACAAGTGAGGAAACTGAGGCTGACAGAAAGTGTCTTGTTCACCGATAGCCTGTGTTACTCCTCAGTCCCTGCTCCAGACCCTGTGTGCCTCCAATGTCCCCTTGGTGAACCCCCACAGCAGCTCTTCTATGAGAACAGCTCCCTGTTCATTCTAGGCAGAGAGCAGATGCGGGCTTGGATTCCGGGGAATGCAAGAGTGGAGCAGGCCTCTTGCCTGTCCCCAAACATGAAACAGTCCACACGCAAGAGGGCAGGGGCTGAGGCCTGGACACCTTACACGGGCACGGGCGGCCATTCTTATTTTCACTGGACCGCCAAACTGACCTGGGAGATAGATTGATCTCGACCTCACTACAGATGAGACCCCCAGGGAACTGGCTTTCTCAAGGCCACACAATAAACAAGAGGCAGGGCTAAGACTTTCCCTTTTATACTTCTCTGCTAAGGGATGAACAATCTATATCACGTGTTTTGTTAATAATCCTCCCACTTATCCACATACTTACTCAGTTATTCATCCATCATCCGTCCACCCTTTCATCCATCCACTCATCCATATATCTATTATTATTATTATTATTATTATTATTATTATTATTATTATTGAGACAGGGTTTCTCTGTGTAGCTCTGGCCATCCTGGAATTTACTCTGTGGACCATGCTGGCCTCAAACTCAGAGATCTGCCCACCTCTGCCTCTCAAGTGCTGGGATTAAAGGTGTGTGCCACCACTGCCTGGCATATCCATGCATTTTAATAATCTATCCATCTTTCCATTGTCCTTTCATCTATCCTCCACCGTGTGTCCACCTCCCCATCCCTCCATCCATCCATTCATCCCTACCTAGCCTTTTATCCAATCTCCATCCACCCACCCATTTTAGTCTCTAATTCATCATTCTTCTTCATGAGGAGGGTCAGACTTGAGCTTTGACTAGAAGGTCGTACTTTCACTGAGACACAATTTAATCGTTTCCCTGGAAGAGATCTCTTTTCCCACCAGATGACGACAAGCCCTACTGACACACGGTTTTCTCTGGAATTCCTGTATTAGGGTTCAGCCCAGGCTTGGGTACATGGCACAGATCAAAGGCTGGAGTGAAACCGAACGCAACCAGATGGGTTACCGACAGAACTCACATCTTTGTGTAGATGGTGCTTCCCACGCGTAGGGTCAAGCCCCCTTTTCTGTCTGATGCCATCTTTAAAATGCTCCAAGTGACGGATGTGAGAAAATCCAGACAGGCGTCAAGAAATGGAAATTCCCTACAATGGTAGTGAAGCTAGACGAAGAAACTGAGTTTGCACGAGACTAGCTGCCAGTCCCCAAACCTAGAAACTTGGGATATTCCAACTCTTCTGCCTCCGAAGCCCAGGTCTCTGCGCCTGGAGGGCTTGGAACCCCAACTTTTCTCTGTCCCACTACCACCACCAGCCAAGACACGCAGCTGGTATTTTTCAGAACCACACCCACCCTGTTGCTTAGAACCCATGTTTTCCAAGGCGCACCCAGAGCCCCACCAGAAGGCCGCCTTTCCCCTCTGGGAAGGGGTGAGCCACCAGGAGGCTGGCCCGGCCGAAGTACAGTACTTCATTCTAGAATTTGATGTCAGCCCAAACTGAGTGTCTGATGTGTGTATCATCAGGGCAGCTTGGTGCCCAGCAGGCAGGCGAAGCTGGAGTTCCCACTGGGACTTTAGTTGACATTCCTGGGAAGAGGTGTGCCTAGGGTGCCACCTCTTCGCCTGAAGGCCATGGCTTTTCCAGTGGCTCTGGGAATCCCAAGCCATGAATGACCTAGGAGGGGCACAGCTGGGCTCTGAAGGCAGGGCAGGCAGGAGCTAATTCACTGCCCAGGGCAGGTCCAGGGTGTGGGGATGAATCAGGGGGCCAGCCCACCCAGATGCCCTGCGGCTTGGCAGATCTGGGTACCAGCTTCAAAGCCCTATGACTCAGGTTCAAGTTCCCCTTCCTTCCGTTCCCCCAATCTATGAGTCTGGCGTTGGACCAGCTTAGCAGTAGTGCAGGCCAGGGTTGGACAGTGTGCTTTTGTTTTGTTTTTTCACAAGCCAGATGACAAAGGACACACTGAGCCTTAACCCATCTGAGTGTTGGAGGCTACCTCCGTCAAAGGTATCTGAGAAGGGAAGATCTCACCTGACAGCACTGGAAGGCTTTGAGGTAGAGCCAAAGCGAGATTTGGTAAAGACGGCCCTGTGGTCAGCTTCTGTCACTCACTGTGAGATGCAGTGTACGGACCCCATGGAGTGGATGCTCTCCTGTAAGGGAGGTGTGTGCGTTGTGCATGTGCATATGTGTAGGTTATTATTGGAATTGTGCCATCCTCAGGCCATGGACCGACTCCTACAAGTGTCTCCTCTGCTGTTCTGCATTCCTTGGTCTCTCCAAAGCAAGCTGCACTCGGGGTTGGACCCGGTCACCACATTTGCTTCAACCCACCACACAGTGACACACCAGATGAGAGGGATGCTGAGACGCGGGCGCCCGGCAACGACAGCTTCAGTTGGAAGTCCCAGGCTGGCCCTACTTTGGCATCAGGGTGATGTATCTCAACAAATGCTCATGCTGGCATTGGGTCTGGGTGAGTCTGACCATGACCTCTTTCTCCTGCCTCGTCTGGTCCGGGTGCCCCACACCCAACAGACCATAGCCAACGTCCTTTGCCTCAGCGCTCTCCAGGGCCACGCATCCTTTCTTGATTCCTGCTTGACTTATTCTGTCCATTCTTCAAGGCTCACTACAGTTTTCTGTTTTCTGTTTTTGTTTCTGAGGTAGTATCTCATGTAACCAGGGCTGGCCTTGGTCCTCCTGCCGCCACACTTGAAGTGCTGAGATTATAGACATGTGGCATTAAGCCAGGTTTCGCCACAAATGCTGTCTCCCCTGGAAAGCATCCTCGGCTCTATTCAATACACAAAGTCGAACTCCTTTTCAAATACTGGGTTGTCAATTATAGCCATCTCTGGCCAGGCCTTCTCTTGCTTCTCACAGGGGAGGCAGGCTAGTGGCTGAGGACTCTGTCCTGGTGTTAGGCCAAGCTAGGTTTGAATTCAAGGCCCATGTCTCATCTTAAATGGTTTTCTTCTTTCTTTGGGTCCCAGTTTCCTTCTTATGAATGGATGGTCATGAATCCATGGCTTGGGTAAAAATTCCACAAGAAAGAGTCAGCTACTGATAGCAATCCACATTACTGATCAAATCTGATGACAGTACACTAATGCTCACAACATAACCCTCTGAGGTATGTCATCTTGTTGATCTTTAGGTTCTAAGAGGTCCAGGTGTTTTCCTAGGGATGTTCAGGGCTCAAATCCAGCCTATCTGAATTTGAATTCCTCCAGTCTTCTGGCCCTTCGCTATCTATGTGATGACGACCCCTCTCCCACTTCCAGATTCTGTGTTCAACTAGTAAGAATTGAACTAGAAATGAGAGTCAGTAAGGATTGCCTCAACCATCCTTGTCCATGTCTCCTGGGTCCCTCAGATCTGATGGCTGCTTCTTGACTACCACAAAGTTCATGTACATACCAGTTTTGTGGACCGACAGCTGTACAGTTTGGCATTCTGGTTCAATGTTCCAAGGTCAGCTTTGGTCAGTGCCCACTGGGGATGTATGAACGAACCTTTGTGAGGCAGGTGAGATTTCCAAGTTGCCTAAAGAGTCTCCAGGAGACTGAAGGATAACCTGAGCTGCAGCTGTGGGAAGCTTCCAGCTGGGGAAGCCCCTTCTCTTGTCTGAGCATCAACTCTGTCTGGGCTTGGTAGGCACCTTGGGGAGCATAAGGCTGGATGCAGTACAGACAGACCTCTATGGAGAGCCTTCTATGGGCCCCCTCCCCTGGGGAAGGGCAGAACTCGGCCCGCAGAAGGTGATGTGGAACTCCTGCTCCCAGGCTCCCTTCTCTGAGAGGACACCATCATCAATCATCCGCTCTCCACCTCCACAGCCTCCACAGAGACCAACCTGGGCTTGCCATGTGACCAGCACTCGAAGAGTTAACCACAGCTCCTGCTTCTGAGCACATTTCACAGGCCAGACACTGCACCAAATGCTTTGCTTGTATTGTCCCATTCTGTCACCCCCTCAGGAAGGTCCTTATTGTTAGTCCTTTCTAACAGATGAGAAGCCGAGACTCAGGGAGAGAAGGGGGCTTATGGATTCTAGCTAGTCTACCTGCTTCACAGCCTCCATTCTTAGCGACTATCCCAGCAAGTGCGATCATACGTATAACAGAATCCTCACGGAGGCAGCGTCGTCTTAGCCTTATTTTCAGATGAGGAGTAAGTATCTGGCCCAAGGTGATTCATCTAGCAAGAGAGAAGTGAGACTTGAACCTGAACTCTCAAGCTCAATTTAGATTTTCCTGATAGTGCCACAAAGTCCCGTGTCCAGGGGGTCCGTCTTGGGTCTTGAGTTGGGGTCAGTAGGTGAGACCCTGCTATCCTTCCACTGGACCTCTAGCCTTCAGCAGCAGGAATCCTGGGAGCTTGGTGGGGAGGAGGAGGAGGCTGTTTACACACTGTGGTGGGTGGTGAGGTGAGCACTGACTCAGAGAAGGAGGGCCTGAGCGGACAGTAGGCCAGGCCATTGTTGGGGTCCCCCAGGAGGTGGAGGTTTGGGTAAGGCAAAGCTGAGTCATGGCAGTGAGATCAGACAAGGAGCTGGAATGGCCTAATGACTTCACACTTTCATCTGCGTCTGGCAAGGAGCCTTAGACCCAGGAGGGCCTGGTGGGCCCGACCTAACCAGACAAGCACACTTCCTCCCTGGCTTCCAGAACCACGGTTGTCCATGAGACCAGAGACCCTCCCTTCAGGTCCACTAAGGTCTAGTGTTGCTGGAATCCTCAAATCCTGCCTGACTAGAGAGGCATTGATACAGGAGCCAGGAGAGGTACAGTGAACACATTCTATCTTTGTGTGACCTGGGACTCTGATGTGTGTGTGTGTGTGTGTGTGTGTGTGTGTGTGTGTGTGTGTGTGTGTATAGTATATATATGGGTGAGAATATGTGTACATGTGATGTATGTGTGTTTATCTGTGTGTGTGTGTGTGTTCATCAGCACATCTGTATGGATGCACGTAGAGACCAGACGTCAACCTTGGGTGTCTTTCCTCATGAGCTGACTACCTTTTATATTTTATTTTATTTTATTTTATTTTGAGACAGGGTATTTTACTGAGACCTGGGACTTGCTGATTAGGCTAGGCTAGCTGGCCAGTGAGTCCCAGGGCTCTCCCTGTCTCTATCTCCCCAGTGTTAATATTATGAATGTGCATCACTATGCTTGGCTTTCTCCCCACCTCCTCTCTCTTTTATGTGGGTGCGGGGGAATTGAACTCAGATTCTTGTACTTGCTCAGCAAGCGTCTTACCAAGGGATCCATCTCCCCACCCCCAAGTTCTCTGAGCTTTGACAACCTCAGTCCAGTGGATTCATACAAGGAACTAAAAAACCAATGACTCATAGCCAAGGCCTGGTATTTAGTGAGAACTGGGAAGAACTGAGTGGATGAGAAGGATACCCACCACTGGGCAGAAGCCCACCACAGAATAGAGGGCTAGAGCATACTGGCCTTGACCACCCTGGTTGCATCAGCTCATACTCTGGAGGGATGACTTGTCCAGTTCTTTTTTATTTTTTTTTTAAGATTTATTTATTTATTAAGTACACAGAAGAGGGTGCCAGATCTCATTACAGATGGTTGTGAGCCACCATGTGGGTGCTGGGAATTGAACTCAGGACCTCTGGAAGATCAGTCGATGCTCTTAACCTCTGAGCCATCTCTCTAGCCCCCGACTTGTCCAGTTCTTAAACAGACCTACCTCACTGTGGAATGGGTACTGGGGAGAAAGAGAGAGGCATTCATTCCTCCAAGGACCGATGCAGTGGGTAAGCCTGTCATTCTGCCTGAGAGATGTGCTTGGCATCCTCGAGAGGCCTTTGCCTTTCCTGCCCAGCCCTCTCCAGGTCCCCATCAGAGAAACTGAGTGTTGCCAAGGCCAGGCAAGCAGCTGAACAGAGCCTTCTCCAAGGGGAAACAGCCTTTATCTCCCCAGATAAGAGGCACTGACTAGACCCTGGACGTGGAGAGGGTCGGGGAGGGGCCTGTTTGCCTCAGGCTGGCCATAAAGTAACCACTTCTCCTGGGACATCCTCAGCCTGAGTCAACCCGGGGCTGAGGCTGCTTCTGAGTTCATCACTGCTGCCCAGCCTTGGAACCCAGGCCTCGGGCACAAGGGAGGTCCAGAATAATGACTTGGTGGTAATGACAGCTCTGTGGGGAGCTGTGCCCACGTGCAAAGCACTCTCCCTGTCTTCATTCATTTGATCTTCTAAATAGCCCCAGGAAGTGGACAGGGTGTGGCCTGGGACCGAAGTTCAGGGAGGCTGTCAGCTGCCTAGGGCCAGCCAGCCAGGGACGGCAGAGAAGGGTCTCAGGCCCTGAGGTTGAGGTCCTGTATTCATGTAGTAAACATGCTGACCCTACTCTCTGTTAGACCTGGGGTCCCTGGGATTTGGGGAAAGAGACTCCAAAGGCATCAGCATTTACCCGTGACAAAGAGCTGGACAATGTGAATGGCCTGGGAATGAAGGCACTGAGCTTATAAAGACCAGTGTGTGCTCTGTGCCTGGCCCTACAATGGCCAAAAGAAAGGGGGATCGGAGCCGGGGGCTCAGAGGTGCCTCTGTCCAGGAGCTCCGGGCACTTTCCTGCACATAGGAGAGACAGTTGACCAGGACCACAAAGTCTGAGGAGACGTTATTTCTAGTGGTTTCCAGAGTGGCATGGGGCATCTTAGAAGAGGATGGACCAGCTCACGGCATTCAGTGGAGAGAGAGCAGGCCACCAGGCTCTTGAATGTTGAGCCTGAGCTTATGTTTCCTGCAGTCAAGTTGGAGTGGGAGGGAAAAGCTGTGGAGAGGGGGACTTGTGTCTGTTGCTGGGGGGTGGGGGGTGGGGTGCAGGGGGTTCTAGTCCAGTCCAGCTCTGAGGAGGTGAGACACTTCCTTTAACGGTCTTCCCTGGACTTTCAGAAGGGCCCCAGGTGGATGACCACGTGGCCTAGGAAGAATAGCCCAGGCTATCTCCATACCTGAGAACAAGGCTGGTCTATGATGGTCTCAGTCTCAAATTCAGGGTAGGAGAATCTCTCTCTTTCGTATGTGTGAGTTTGGGTATATATGTGCCACAGCATATGTGGAGGTGAGAGGACCACTTTCCGGGGTCAGTTCTCTTCTTGACCTCAGGGGCTGCTTTCTTCTGCTGTTTTGTGTACTCAGATTAGTTGGCCTTCCAGTTTCCAGTCAAGTCCCTGTTTTTGCCTCCAATCTCCAAACAGGAGTGATGGGATTATAGGCGCAGGCTGCCACATCTGCCTTTTTTTTTTTAATGTGGGTTCTGGGGTCAAACTTGGGTCCTGCGACTCACATCGTTAGCTCTTGCAGAACCACCTCCCTGCCCCAGCCCCCTCTCTATCTTTTGAGAGATAGCCCAGGATGGATCCAAACTCAAAGCCCTATGACCTCATTTTCCAGCTCTTATTGGGGGGCAGGACCCATATCCTCTGACTGCCTAAGTCCCGTACTCCTGCCCCTCGCCTAAAAAAAGAAGCGAGCTTAACTCAGTTTCTCTCTGTGGCTCTGCATAGGACTATCATGAAGCTCAGGGGACCAAGGTTTGTTGAACCAAGGTTTGTTTTTTTTTTTTTCTCCCAATAGTGCTGAATTTTCGCTTGTATTTTCCACAACAGCCTCTGGAGGGCGCCCTGTGGCTGGCTGCTATGGGCTAGGGAACAGAGGCTTAGGGATGCCAAGTGAGGGACAGGTGGAATATTCTTGGCTTCTTCCAACCTGCTTCAACCCCTACAGGGGAGAGAGGGAGCCTGCTTCATGCTCCAGGGGACATAATGTAAGCCCGAAAACTTACAACCAAGGCCTCCGTCCTGGCTCTGCTGCTCCATGCCTCAGTTTCCCCTGATGGTAGTATCTTACGCAGGGAGGAAAAAACGCATACCAGGTTCTTGCAACCTTGCCCGGGTGTGTGGGGGGAGTTATCTGCACGGAGACACCGGAGAAACCGAAGCTTCATGAGCCTCCCTCCGAGGCTCTCCTGCTGCCACCCTCGCATTCCGGGCCACAGAGCCCACGCTGTCATTTCCCTCCGACGTGCTTGTTGGGAAACCTCCCGCCGGGGGCGCGAAGCGGTCCAGCTAGTGTGGCTTTTCCAGTAGGCGGTGGCCATGGTGCTCGGCCCGCCCTCACCTCGACACCAATTTTGGGCAAAGCGGCTGGCGGCGCGCTACGTGACGGCTGTGAGTCAGCGCACAGGAATGTGGAGGACGCTTTGTTCCCAGCTCACCAGCGGACGAACGTGCTGGGGCCCGGGCGCGGTGGGCCTGACATCACCGTGCGGCTGCACCTCAGCCACGTGCGCCCTGATCAGGGCCGCCAGCCTGCAGCTAGAGCCTCTCAGGGCCCTGCAGGTCCAGCCCCCCTCCCCCCCCCCCCCCGCCCCCGGGACGCCTTGTGGTACCCAGTCCCTAAATGGTGCAGACAACTCAAGTCTCCCTATGAATCACCGGGAAGCCACTGCCTCCCTGCCCTCCATCACTGTCCCGCATCCTTGCTGCCTTACAGGACAGTGAGATGGATTGAGCCCTCCAGTGGCCCAGAGGAGGTGATCTGGGGCCTATGGGACATGGTCACATGGAGGCTGGTGTGGGAGAAGAAAGCAGTTTGGTTGTTTTTCCTTCCCTGGGCCTGGACTTCTCCTGCAGGCAAATGATGTGACTTGAGTCCTGTATTAGGTAAAGGGTGCAGGGCCCCGGGAAGTATGTGAACTACAGATGGCCACATGGAGGGTCTTAGATCATGCCTGGGTCTTTCTAAATGCAGTGCCCTCTGATGACAGAGTAACCCTGAGTGGTAAACACTGTGCTCTGGATATTGAGGCCCAGAGACAGGAAGCCTAGGCTACACTAGTTCTGGGCTAGCAGTTAGCAACCCAGGGCAGTTTCGTCTTTTTCGTTCTGCTGGATGTGGACCCTTCTTTGGGCTGGAATGCCACAGGGACTCCCCAGGCGGATGCATACTGCCCAAGTTTCATCCCTGGCAAATGGAGTGGGAGTCTTGAAGGTCCAGTGGGGCTTCTTCTGAGATGGACACCTGAGTCAGAGTCCCTTCAGCTCCATCACCACTTGCCTCAGTTTTTACGTAGAGAACTTTTGCCTTGCAAAATTCATAGGGAGACTTGAGTTGTCTGCACCATTTAGGGACTGGGTACCTCAAGGCGTCTTGGGGACTGGGCCTGCATCATTGAGGGCAGAAACCAGTTGGCCTAGTGAATGGGTTGCAGGACAGGCAGGGTGGCATTGGGCTGCAGGGAGGGCTTTTTCTGGATGGGATGCTTCTCCTTTACACTATTGCCTCGCTTTCCTCTTTCACCCCCACGCTCCCTAATCCCAGGGCAGACTGCCCCAAAGCTGCCTGGAGGCCCCAGGGCCTCAGTTGGCCTGGGGGTCTTTGCAGGAGGTGGTCTTTGTTAGTGATGCATCAGGGACTCTGCTGTTGAGCAGGTCTTTATGGGGACCTCACCAGCTGGGAGCCCTAAAGCTGTACTTAGGGATGTTCCGACATCCTGGTACTGCATTCTTGAATTCTTTGGTTTCTGTTCCTCTCAGACTGTGTGTTCTGCAAGGAGGAGATAGAGATGAACTGTTCACCTTAGCCTATTGTGTTGGGAGTGTGTGTGTGTGTGTGTGTGTGTGTGTGTGTGTGTGTGTGTGTGTGTGTTCAGTTTTAAAAAACAGGGTCTCCTTAGCCCAGGCTGATCTCAGATTTATAATCCATCTGCTTCAGTCTCCTGGGTGGTGGGATTAAAGGTCTGTGCCAGGACAATCAAGTTGTCCTGTTTTTTTTTTTTTGTTTTTTTTTTAAATATATATTAAGTTAATCAATTAATTTACAGGAAGGGTTGCATCTACCTCAAACTGGCCTCAAGCTTGCTATCTAGCTAAGGATGACCTTGAACTTCTGAGCCTCCTGCTTCTACCTCCTGAGTGTGGGATTGCAGGCATGTGCCACCTCTCCTGGTTAATTAATGCAACATTAGGAATTAAACTCAGGGCTCTGTACATGGCAGGCAAGCACTCTACCAACTGAACTACAGCCCTAGTTCATCGTTTCCATCTCTCCTCCCTTCTTCCTTCCTTCCATCCTTCCTCTTATTTTGGTACTCCACTGTGGTTTCCCTCCATCCTCAGCTGACCCCCAATGATGGGTCCTGACCCCAGAAGCCGAAGCCTTGGTTGAGTCTCAGGCTGGTATCTCGCCTGTGTGGTTTTACACATGGGTACGCCCTGGGAAGGCTGATGCCAAAGGAGTAAGAGTGGGTCCCTGTCCTCCTTGGAGCCGCGGTCCCAACAGTTAGGACACTGTCTTCTTCCTGCCAACCATGCTGATGCCTCACATGCAAACCTCTCAGGGTGTGAGCTGTGTGCAGAGGCAGAGGTCGCCAGCACAGTGGCTTAATGCTGGGCACATAGACAGGGTCAGCCAGTTCCGGGGCCTCTGCGCCTCTACTGACACATGCTTCTCTGCACCTCAAATTCGGTGTCCATTTATGGGGAGCAGACTGCTCCCTTTTGTGAGCACTGTGGGCACTGGCAGGCACAAAAGTCTCAGTACCAAGTAACTGCTGGCTCAGTGCCAGCCCCTGGCTTTAGCCTGCACCAGAAGGGTTCTAGTGACCGCCATACCACCCTTCACCCTTGACAGGCAGTGTTGTGTCAATGACAACCCTCCTGCAGACCCCTGTGCTCACAGCTCATTTAGTTTCAGTGAGGACATGGCATACTGTTCCTGCTCAGACCCAGCCACTGCAGCCCAGAGACGGAGGCACAGCCAGTCAAAGAGAATCTGCAATCTGCTTCAAAGGGGAGGCTGACGGTCTCTGAGCCCCTATGAACTCCAAGAACCCAGAAGCTCTAAGGACATGGGGTGACAGGTGAAACTAGAGCAAGTGTCTGCACGTGCCCCCCCTCCCCCGGCACAATTCTTAGCACTCGAGGGCCCCGCCTTGGCCTGGCACGTCTGCCTGGATTCCTGCCCACATGGTTTCCCCTCAGCCTCTCCCTCACGTCCGCTGGCAGAGCATCTCCAGATGTCTGCATTCCTCTGTCATGAAGACGGCCACCTTGGGGCTGGGCCTGGCTAGGACATTCACGCATGCTGGCTAAGATGTGTGGGGACACACCTGCCGGCACCTGTGTCTCTGTGCCCATGTATGGCTGTGTCCTTGTATGTTCATGTGTGTGCCCCAGTGGGGGAGCACGCAATGGACGTAGACACTGTGGGATACTCCTGAGGGTACTTCATGGTAGGGGGGCTACTCTGCAGCATCCCACTGGCCGGTGGTGCACCAAGGTGCGTGCATGCCTTTTGCATCAAAGGGCCCTTGCATGTAGAGGGTTGTGTACTTAGCTATGACCTTTCTGAAGCTCAGCTCATAGCCACTGGAGGAAGCTAGAGGAATGATAAGAGGCAGGTCAGGATGAGGTCAAACATGGAAAAATAATTTGCCTAGTTGGGCTGGACCCTGCCTACGTGTCTCCTCGCCCTCCTTTTGCCCTCCCAACAGTCCCAGAGCATAGAAAGGTAGAGAGGGTTCCTTCTAGTCAAGACTCAGAGAGGGCCAGTCACTTGCCCATGGTCACCTGGCCTGTAAGTGGTAGAGTTTGAGTTCAAACTCTGCTTGCCTGATTCTAGAGGCTTTCAGGATGGAGAGGAGGGGGCTGAAAGGGCCCAGATAGTAAGACCTATGTACAGGGTCATGCCAGTGCCCAGAGAAGGGAGGGTCTCAGAGCCCCACCTGTCCAGGCTGGGAAATAGACAATCATGTAACAGTTTGCATGTTATAGTTTACATGTAATGGTCCTTACAGTATGGTATTCTTTGTGTATAGTAACTTATCTAACCTCTAATAGCCTATGCTATTACTAAGCTATTATTATTCTACTATATAATAGTTATTATATTATAATGATATGAAGGAACTGAGGCACAGATAGGTCAAAGAAGTTCCCCAAAGTCCCACAGCTGAGAAGTGACACAAGTTGGCAGGGGGGGCCTCACTTTCTGTGACTTGGCTTCAGGGTCTAAGGGCACAGTCCCTATGCACATTGCTGTAGCCGGCATCTTCTCATTCAGGAGATGCCAGCCTCATCTCTAACGGTTGAGCGGTCTTCCATGCCATCCTACATGCAGGCCCAAGAAAGCTGAGGGATGGTTGTACTGGTCACCTACCCCACAGAAGGGGAAACTAAATTTGTATCAGAATGGAGCCTGGGCTTGTGGCCTAACCCCACACAGGTCTTGGCTGCTCCCAGCTAGCAAGCCCCAATTCTTTCCAGGCTGTAGTTTCTGCTCCATGCCCAGAGAGAGCAGATAGGAAGGGCTGTCCCCGAGTTGCCAGGTAGGGAGTCCTGGAAGAAGGCGGGGCAGGCCTGGCAGCTGGCACAGAATAGGCAGGCAGCCGAGGGTGAGGCCGGGACAGGGCCGAAGTCAAGGCTCAGAGCCGGTTTTCCCAGGCTGTGTCTGAGTAATCCTGTGTCTATATTTATCTCCTCTTTTCTTGGGTGAGCAAACAGAGCCTGATGCCAGGTAGGCCTGCCACCCCCACCCCATGCCAGCACGTTTCTCTCACCTGTCAGTGGCCCTTCATGGTACCACAGCATTGGCTCTGAGCAGAGCTTGGCCCATGTAGGACTTATAAGGATGCTAAGACCTGTGGCTTCTGTGATAGATGTCATGTGGTGATCAGGGATGCTCCAAACTGGGTGGTTGGGGTTGTGGCCATGGCAACAGCCTAGGTAGCATTAGTGTGGGGGTGAGGGGGGTCTGGGAAAGACCTACCCCACTCAGGAACTAGGGGCTTTGAATCCTGCCTTCACACTGGTCTACATGTGACCAGACTGCTTCCCTCTAGGACCTGAATTCAGAGGAGAAGGTTTGAAGGCACAGAGGTCTAGGGTACGTGCTCTGAGGTTGAATGGTAACATTCTAGTCTTGAGTAAACAGCTGCTCTGTGACTTAATTTCCATGATTGTCAATGCCATGCTTTTAACCCTCCACAAATCTTCCGTGTGTGTGTGTGTGTGTGTGTGTGTGTGTGTGTGTGTGTTTGCACATATGCATGGTTTATGTGTATGGATATGTCTCTGTATGTGTACACATATGTGTAAGTGTACTCATGTGTTCATACATGCACATGGAGGTCAGAGGCCAACATCAGATGTCTTTCTCGATCACTGCTCACCCTTTGAGATAGGGTCTTAGAATCTTCACTTCAGATAGACTGGTGGGCTAGAGAGCCCCAGAGATCCTCTGTCTTCAAAGGACTGGAATTAGAGGCGTACTCTGCCATGCCTGGCTTTTTACATGGATTCTGGGGATCCAAACTCAGGTGCCCATGCTTATGTGGCAAGAACTTTACAGACTGAGCTATCTCCCCAAGCCCCCTTCCCACAGATCTTGAAGGCACCAAATTAGAGGCAGTGTGAATGGATTGACGGGAGGAAATCTGCTGAGAAGGGACCGTCAGTTTCACTTGCTGCTGCCTGCCTAGCCTCAGATCCACAGCAGTGACAGTGGATGCACACAGGTCCCCAAGGGAAAGGATGTGTATGTATTATGCATGTATGGGCGACATGGGACATAATGGGCATAAGGAGACAACATGTAGACATTAACGGGCGTCCCTGATTCTGCGAGGTACATGTAGTTTTAGGATGAATGAAAGGGTTGGGAAGACACTCCAAGGTGGGAAGGTCACACACTTTGCTAAGGCCCATTCCAAGAGCAGAGGAGACAGGCAGCAGGGAGGTCTAAGAGATGACAGCAGACACCCTTGTCAGAGATGCTACAGCCTGAATCAGGCCCTGGCCCCCATCACCCAGACCTCATCCCGGATTGAGGGGTGTCCCCATGACCAATGAAGCTCCTTTCCCGACTCTGGTCTCTGCCCTGATGGTGCCACATCCCTGACCTTGGAGAGTCCTCCTAGGCCTGGTGCACGTGCGCCGAAGCCCTGCCTGCTCCCAAGCTGGATTAGGTAGAATCGGAGGACGTGCCGGGCTGGCAGGCTCAGGGGTGGGGCGGGTGCCGGTACGCCGGAGCTGCCCCATGCTTGATCGGGGACTGGGCTGCAACCAGGCCTTGTATGGCTCTGCCAGAGTAGTTCGGCGGCGGCACCCATTGGCTGAGCTGGCACTCCCAGCTAGGGCTGCCCGGGCCCCAAACCACGGGTAACCAGAGCTGCCGGGAGCTGGTGGATTAGCATGCCCGCCTGCCCGCCTGCCTGCCAGCCACCAGAGCTGCTTGCTCTTTTCCTTTCCTAAAAAGGCAGAGCTGGGCAAGAGAGCAGGATAGTAGCACTCGGGCCTGGGGTAGGGTGGGGTGGTTCAGGTGGATCTGCAGAGGGTATGGGAATCCTAGCCCTGGCCTCAGGTCAAGCTCTTCTGGGCTCTGTCATCAGGAAGAGGGCATGGCGTTTGTATCTTCCTAAAGTGGACGAGGTCAGGAAAGGAGTATGGGATGTGTGACCTGGGCTCCTCTAACCCCAGTGGACATCTTAGGGCTACAAAGGCCCAGACTCTCCACAGACTGCTAGTCAAATATGGAGATCGTGTATCAGAGCCCAGGTTCCCTTCTGTGTAAAAGGTGACAGTCTGATAAGTGTCCTTCTCCCAGGGACTCGGAACACCGCCCATGCTGAGCTCTGAACAAATGAAGCCCCAGGCTGCAGCGTCCTCAGGCTCTTGCCCATGGCCTTCCACCCTCTAGTTCTTCCCATGCCCATCTCAGGCTGGCCCAGCTGCCTGAGGCTATCCTGCCTGTAGCGTCCTGTCCCCTAAAGTCTTTAGAACAGACTATGGTCCTCAGGGTCTGAGCCCAGAATGGGTATAGTCTTAGGAAGGAGCGCAAGATCTCCCAGCTCTGTGGACTTCACCCAGCTCTGGCTGGGGACCCAACAGAGCTTGGCCAAGATGTCAAATGAACTCAGCCATTGCTCTCCTGGGATGCTGGAGCAGATGTGATGGGATTGTGGCCTGTCGCATGTGCGAGTGTGATCTTAGGCACCGACTTCATCTGTAATAAACATGCACTCTGCCCCATTCACCTCTCGAAGGGGAAGGGCCCATGACCTCTGAAAAACCTGGGCCAACAGCATGTCAGCTTCTGTCTGGTTTGACATTGACTGAGCCAGTGGCAGGCAGGAGGTAGCAGCAACGGATGTGGAATTCCCACAGCCTACTCGCGAGAGCTGCACCTGGACTCCAAGCAGAGGCAGCTGTGCAGCCTGGCACTCGGAACGACCCTGGAGCCAGAGAGGGACTAGAGGATGTGTGTGTGTGTGTGTGGGGGGGGGTGCTTGGGTTCCCTAAAGGCTGCACTGGAGCCAGAGAGGGACTAGAGGATGTGTGTGTGTGTGTGTGTGTGTGTGTGTGTGTGTGTGTGTGTGTGGCTTGGGTTCCCTAAAGGCTGGAGCCAGAGAGGGACTAGAGGATGTGTGTGTGTGTGTGTGTGTGTGTGTGTGTGTGTGTGTGTGTGTGTGTGTGTTTCCCTAAAGGCTGTATTGGAGCCAGCCATAGCAAGAGGATTTCACTACATAGCCCAGACTGGCTGCTAACCTGAGATCATCCTGCCTAGGCCTCGTGAGTGTTGAGATTACAGGCATACGTCATTATACCTGGGGGAGCTTTAGACTCATCGTCACTACCTTTCACTGTTTTCTTCTCTCAAAGAGGCACCTGAACTAACCATGCTGGGTAGCTGTCAGGGCTACAGTCTGTAAGAGTCTGGGCACAGCGCCTGGTGTTTCTTCTCCTGGAGCTGAGCAGGGCTCCTCTTCCCTGCTATCTTGGATAAGTATCCCTGACTCTGTTGCCCCCCAATTTCCTGTCCTCCCCTTAGGGTATCCTCCCCAGGCTCCATTACTTATTCCTTATCTCCCTACACCCTGTGATTTCAGCATGGGGTACCTTCTCAGCTTCCCACATCCTCCTCGGGCCATTCCCCCACTTCCTGTAAAAGTGCATCCCCTCTGAGGGTGACACCACTGTCTCTGCCCCCTTCCCATGCCATCGTGGACCTCTGTTTATCTGGCTCAATTCTGAGAAGTCCTAACCTTGTATGAAGCAGAAGCTGCTTCTTAGCACCCCTGTTCCTCTCCCTAAGACCTGGCTGTGCGGCTGGCTCTGGCCAGTGCTGGGAATAGAAGGGACATGTTTGAGTTACTTCTGTGTCCATGCAATGGAATACCTGACACCAGCCATGGGAGGAAAGGTTCATTTTGGCTCACAGGGTCAGTGGGCTCAGTCCACTGTGTTGGGGAGGGCGTGGTTGAACAGCACACTTCACATCGTGGGCCAGAAGACAGTATAAAGGGGAACGCCAATCCTTACCCAGTGTCATCTCCCCCCACCCCTTTTTCTGTCTGAGACATGGGATGGTGCTCATATTTAGGGTGGGTCTTCCTCTCTCACTGACTCTTCTCTGGAAACATCTGATAGACACACCCAGGGTGTGCCACACCAATCTCCCAGGTGATTCTCAATCCAGGCAAGTTGATAATGAAGACAGACTAAGACAGGTTACCTTTGCCAACCCCTAACACTCTCTCTCTTTTTTTTTTTTTCCTGCTTCTGAGAATCATGGGAATCCAGGAATGGAGCTGCTGTCAGCCTGGGTCTCCCAAGTCACTGGGGTAAGCAGAATTCCTCTGCTGATGCCCACTCAATGTACAGTGAGGGAAGGAAGAGGCTCTTGCTGCCTTCCGCCACTGTCAAGCCTGCTTGTTCCAGCAGCACAGCAGAGCCTGTACTGACTGATATAACCTGGCTCCCAGACCTGACCTCCATCTCATCCCCGCCACCATTAGAGATGATCCTTGCTTGCTATCTGCACCACTGGCCTGGAACCCAACACTCACATCCTGGCCTCTGCCTCTTCAACAGCTGTGGCCCATAGGTTTCACTCACTGTGGTCTCACTCTGAAATAGCAGCTTAAGGCAATTTCCTCTTCTTTGCATTCAAGTGGCTGTTGTGTGACCGTGGCGTTTGTCTGGTTAGTCTCTCTCTCTCTCAACTCGACACAAGCTAGAGTCACATGGGAAGAGAGACCCTCAATTAAGAAAATGCCTACCTTAGATTGCCCTGTAGCCAAGTCCGTAAAGCGCTGCTGTGGGAGGGTCTGGCCCACTGTGAGCAGCGTGACCCTTGGGGAAGTGGTGTAGGGGTGCAGACAGAGCGAGCTGTGGGGAGCAGGGCAACAAGCCATACTCTTCCGTGGCCTCTGCTTCAGCTCTGGCCTCTGGGTTCCTGCCCTGACTTCCCTTCCTGGTGGACTGTAAGCTGTAAGATGAAATAAACCCTTTGCTCTCCAAGCTGCCTTCGGCTGTGATGGCATTCATCACAGCAGCAGGGAGCCAACTGTCACCGCCTCTTTCCACACTGCCTCCTTCCGCACCCGATGGCCCACAGCCTCACCTCTTTACTCGCCCATCTCCTCTCTTCTCCACTCACGGTCACTCTCCGCTGTGGGCTGGCAGAAGCCACGCTTGGGAGAATCCTGGTACCTGTGGTCTGGCTGCCGACTGCCATTGGAGGAACCTACGGCGGTGACCACAGCCCGCCGGACTTGCCAGACGCCTTCCTTCTTCCCTGAAGACGTTCTCTCACTGCCCTCAATGCTCGCTCACTCACGTCCCCTCTTTGGCTTCATCTGCAACTTCCTCCAGTGCTTCTTCTTCTCAGTTGACAGAGAGAATCCCTCACGGGAACAGTATGTCCTGTCACTGAGACACACTGACTTCTTGCACTTTTTTGGACCCCTGAGCCTCCTTCCTTCATCCCCAGGCTTCTCTTACTCCACCAGCTACGATGTTCAACATTTACTCCCCATAATCAGTCAGTCAGTCAGTCAGTCAGTCAGTCGTCACTCTCACAGCTCTCCTGCTACTGTTTAGCCGCCTGTGTCCAGGTTCATGACCCATGCCCACCTTTGGCCACCCAGCTCTCAGCATGTCTGTAGAGGGCCAGCCGCAGGCCAGGAATGATGCTGGTCCATCTTTCCCATAAGTTGGCATTGATCCCTTTTGGCCCAATAAAGACACCGTTTTAGGTCCTCAGTGCTGACCTTCTGGTTAGCACCTTGTCCCAAGGGCCCTCTGCTCGGCTCACTGGCCTGCATTCCTTTCCCTGCGGTTGTTGGGTCTTTTCTAGGAAAGTTTTCACGATGCCCTGGCTTCTTGTGGACTGGAGCCTTTGCTCTCTGCCACCGCTGAAGCTGAGCCTGTGACACAGGGACTGCCCACAGCCTGCTCAGACGGGAGCTCTCTGCAGGTGGGTCCTGTCGCCCGATCAGCACTGCACGCATCACTGGCAGCCTTCAGTGGCACTCAGTGTTGAGCACAGAAGATGGGAAACCACTTTTTTGCCAGCCTAGCTATGCCGGCATTAACTGTTGGGGGCTTACTGTGTTCAAGGTCTCCTTGGCTTCCCTGCAGGCACATCTTATTTAATCTTCACAATGACCCTTCCTTCAGACTTAGAGCATTACTTCTCAGTTTGTGGATGAGCAAACAGGCACAGAGGGGTTAGGTGACCTCCCCAAGCTCACACAGGCAATTGGTGACTGTCAGGATCGGGATTCAGGTTCCGTCCTATCACTGGTTCAACAGTGACTCTTAAATATTGTCGCATGTCATACTTCGCGAATTTCTAAGAGTTCCCTAGTTTGGAGCAAGGGTCTTTGCAGCTGTAATCAAGGATCTTGAGATGAGAACATCCTGGACTAAGGTGAGACCTTAAGTCCAGTGTTGAGTATGCTGGGGAAATGGGAACACAGACGTGTGGCGGAGTCAAGAGATCGGGTGAATCTAAAAGCCAGGAATATCATGACTTACCTGCAGCCACCAGAAGCTGAGGAAGGTCAGGAATAATGTATCCTCAGAGCCTGCAGAAGGACCAACTCGGCAACACCCATACCTCAGACGTCTTCCAAGTACTAACCAGGCCCTTTCTACCTAGCTTCAAAGATCAATGGGAATGGACATGTTCAAGGTGACATGGCCACAGATGAAGAGCTCAGATCCCTGTGTCCCTGAACTGGTGGGGAGTCCATTCCTGTAGTTTAAAGCCAGGTGAAAAGTTGCTATGGTAACCCTAGGGATGCTTCTTTCTCATGGTGACATACTGAGGCTTTTATTGACAGGCCTAGAAGTGAGGGAAATGAAGTCCCAGGCTATGTGACAATGACCTAGTCATTTCTCTTCTATGGGGCTGATTGCTGTGTAATAAAATGAATGCTTAGGATATCCAGTGTTTCCCTAACCCTGACATTCTGTAGTCCTCAAGAAAAGCCAGGACGGGGCTGGAAAGATGGATCAGTGGTTAAGAGCACTTGCTGCTCTTCCAGAGGACCTGAGTTAGGTTCTCAGCACCCACATTGGACAGCCTACAAATGCCTTTAACTCCAGCTTCAGGGGATCTACCACCGTCTTCTGGCTTTTGGGGGCACCCCTTCCATGTGGCATATACTCACAGAGACACATAAATAAAAATATTTTTTAAAAAAGAGGAAGAAAAGCCATGAGCCAGGCCAACAAGGCTCTGTTGGGAAATTTCAAATTTATTCCAACGTGCTATTTTTTTTAAAAAATATCTTCAGGCTGAACACTCAGCCCAAGCTGTAATAAAGGCAATTATTATACTTGTAAAAACGTCTCATTCACAGTACAGATGGGATTTACAAGGGTCACACACACCAATACTGAGCGATTCTGTCCTTTTGTACAATAGACTCTGTGCTTTAGACCTGCATGGATTTCTTGTTTGATTTTTTTTTTCTTTTGCACTGATGAATACCATTCCGACAACTGCAAGATACAAGTGTAGAAACTGGAGTTTAAATAAAACCACAGGCAAAACTACCCCTCTCCAGTGCGGTTGCTGTACATATCTACAGTACGAGTTTTGGAATGTATTGCCATTTAAGAACGTGGAAACTCTCTACAGACAATTTCACGTACAGAATGCATACACCTTTTCGAAAAACAAAGGCAAAGGTTTATCTTACAGAGCGTGAGTATCTTACATTTGCCTACACGGTTCCCTTTCCTCTTGACCACCACATTCGGTAAAGTGATCAGTAGTGCCCAAGCGGTTTTCAAATGCCAAGCAGACAGGGACCACAACACGGAAGCAGATTTGGCGGCACTGACTTTGGGAACTTTCTCAAACGATATGGCAGAGCAGATCAGTCTCCCAGGACTTTACCTGGAAGGGTCAGCTGGAGCAAAGGACTAGGAGGAGACTTCAGCTCAGACACATTCCTTCTTCCTAGTCCACTGGGCCAGGAGCGAGCAATACCTAGAGGAAGCTGGGAGCCAATGCTCTTAAGAGGTTTCCCCAGTGAGCAAGGTGGACTTTGAGCCTGGAAAATAGGCGGTTACCCCTGTCAGAACTTCTGGAGGGTCTTGGTGGCTGGGATCAGAGTGTCGGCTATGATGCGGGGTGGGAAGAGGCGGGCCTGCCTTTGATGAGGAAGAGGTTAGTATTCTGAAGGATATGAGGTTGCCCAGTAAAGGACATCTAGGGGCCAGGCCTCAGGGACAGGTGGCTTGGAACTACCACCCACAGAGGACAGGTAAGGATCAGAGACAGTCTGTGCCGAGGAATGGCCATCTTGTTCTATTGTCAGTGATGACAGTCTAGTTTAGAAATCTGTGTGGGGTCGGCTGACACACACCAGAACTGCAAAGTCAGAGTGGCCGGTTGTGGGCAAGGAGCCCAGGTCATATTCCTGGAGAGAGAGATTTCCAGAGGGAGAAGGTGTGTGCAGGCTGGGGCCATGTGCTTGGGGGGTGGTGGAGAGAATTTGAAAGAGGAGTTTAGAGCTGTGCCTGGTAGTGGCATCCATGGCAGCCCTCTGGGCACCTGTGGGGGGCACCAGTCCTCAGGCTAGAGTCTGTGTATTCTATCCCTGTCACCTAGAGGCAAGTTTCCAATTCCTAGTCTTTGTTATATCCCATTTCCTTGAGTCAGCTGGGCCCAGTAACTGTGGGGACTCTTCATTCTGTGTCTGTCACTAGACTGCTGAGAAGGGGAGGGGAGTGTAAGGGAGGGGAGGGGAGAGGGGGGAGGGAGGGGAGGAGAGAAGGGGGAGGGGGAGGGAAGGGGAGGGGGGAGGGGAGGGGAGGGGAGGGGAGGGAGGAGGGGAGGGGGAGGGGAGGGGAGGGAGGGGAGGGGAGGGGAGGAGGAGGGAGGGGAGAGGAGGGGAGGGAGAGGAGGGAGGGGAGGAGGAGGGGGAGGGGAGAGGAGGGGAGAGGGGAGGGGAGGGGAGGGGAGGGGAGGGGAGGGAGGGAGAGGAGAGGAGAGGAGAGGAGAGGAGAGGAGAGGAGAGGAGAGGAGAGGAGAGGAGAGGAGAGGAGAGGAGAGGAGAGGAGAGGAGAGGAGAGGAGAGGAGAGGGAGCTGAGTCAGGAGAGTACTTCCCAGGAGATTTTGGGTATAGAGTGAAGTAGAGAGAGGTGGTATCTCAAGGTCAGGAGCTAGCCTGCAGTCTGTGGCCAGGAGATCTTGCCTAGGAAGCCTTCAAGCCTGGTTGAGACAATGCTCTTTGTCCAACTCCTCATCTCAGGCCTTAGTATCTCCAGCCTGTGGGGCCTGTGGGTTAGGGCTGAGGGGCCAGAGGGAGGAAAGCTGTGACCTCCAGCCTGGGCTGACCACCGCAGAGGCTTCTGCTCTTTTCCTCCCGGTGTCCCAGCCTGGACTTGACAGTTTCTCCCGGTGGGCAGACTTAGAGCCGTCACCCATCTGAAGGCTGTCAGTCTGGTACCCATGACCCCCTGCGGCACAGCACACAGCACAGGAGGCCCTGCCCTACAGACTCTTACTTTTGAAGTACTGAGTCAGGCAGGCAAAGAGGATGAATCAGGTGACTGGACTGGGCACTGGGCCTGTGACTGGCTGGTTTGCTCATCCAGCAGGGACCATGCACAGATGGGCACCAACTGGAGGGAGGGAGAGGGGTGGTGAGCCTTGTCTCTGTCTTCTCAGAGAACAGCTTCAGCAGTCCAGCCCTCCCATGAGCCTTCAGCCACATACCCTGCCTGATGTCCAAGGAAAGGCTTCTGCTTTGACTACAGTGACAGTAGTATCCAACATGGCTGGAACATGCTTTATGATTTGGGGACAAGGCTGTCAGAGGGGCCTCCTCACCATGGTCCCTTTTCTCTATCCTCTGGAGAAAGTAAAGGAAATTTCTGTACGGTCTTAGAAATAGATCCTGTGCTACAGAGGACTTGTTTTTTTGTTTTGTTTTGTTTTGCATTCAACAGGTCAAGTTCTATATTTCAACATGGGATTTAAATTTTTGGTCATATTATTATTATTTTTTTTTTTTCAAAGCAGGTTTTTGCCTTGGGAACTGGAGAAAAATTCAAATGACTCGGGACAATTCAGAAATCTTCTCAGTCAAGAGAAGAGAATCTGAAGAGCCTGGAGAACGTACCAAACACCATCTTTGGTTGCTATGTGTGCTCTATGGACTCATATGTAATCCAGCCAGGAAGGAAGTGCCACACTTTGTTCCTCGGGGACAGAGGTGAAACAGCATCCACCCCAGGCTCAGAGCAGGCCCACACTAGGAACATCCCTAGTCTTGCCATGGTCCTTTCATCCCACAGGTATTTATTTCTAAACACAGAGGAGCCAGTCTACGGCCAGGCCTAGGAAGCAGAGACCTACAGGTGTGTAGGAGAAACCTGGGCTCCTGTATTAGCCCTGGGGGAAGGTGGAGTACAGGGGAGAAGGTGAGGCCCACAGTCCACACTACATTTCCCTCACGCTATTATTCTGTAATAGAGATGCTAGCAAAAAAGTAGCTTTTTGTCCTGATTCTTGCAAAAAATAAAAGTTACTGTTCTTAGCCGGGGCGGGCGGGGAGTGGTGGGGTTGGTGCCTGCCTGTGTGGTGGTTTTCTGGCTCGGGCTTCTTGTCATTCTGCTGACAGACAGGAGTGGCCACTAGCTGGGTGTCTGCATGGAAATGTGTCTGCAGGGATCTGTCTGCAGGGCTGCTTGCCTTTGAGTTGGGTTACCTTCTTTTCCTCCCCAGCTCTTCTCTCCCTCGGTGCAGTGCAGCTTCTCACGGGCCTTGGTGGGGACGGCTGCCAGTGTGGAGTGTGGAGTGGAGGTGAAGAGGCCCCTCCGACAGCCTTGTCCCCAAAGCACAAACTAGTCCCAGCCTCGAGCTCCTCATGGGTGGCTCTTTTCATGGATGTGTGTGATCTGTGTTGTTTCTTTTCATCTCGAGCAACAGGAGGTCTAGAAAAAGGCACAGGTAACTAACTGCACAGGTGGAGCGATAGAACAGACGGGGCTGAGCAGGCGCTGTGTGGACAGACGGACAGAGGGGAGAGGACGCCCATGGGAGCAAGGTGACGCCAGGGAGTTGGCTGGAAATGTCTGCTGCCGAACACTGGAAGCCAGATGAAGTGGCTGGAGAGGTTAAGTGCTTGGGGGGCCACTGTCTTTGGGCAGGAGTAGAGGTGTCCTGGGCTCCCGACTACCTAAGAGCTCAGGGGAGCCTTGACGGGTCCTGGGTTCCCCAGAGAGGTTCCTGCTCCGGGCTGGGAAGTGAGTGGAGGCCCCTGCCAGGCACTCCATGGAGCTGCTGCGGTCCAGTGGTGGGAAGTTTGAGGCCTTGCGGCTGGCCAACGGGTGTGGTAACTCCAAGAGGGTGCTCCAGGATGGTGCTACCTGGTGGCCCTGGGGCAGCTGTGGGGAGCAGGGGCTGTGTGTGCCCATGGGTTCTGCAGGGGCTTCAGCCCTCCGAGGTTCCCAGTCGGGAGGTCTTCCTGGGCCTCTGCCGGTCCTTTCCTCCTCCAGCTCTGAAGAGAGTGTAAACTTGGAGACCTTGGCCACAGGGGACACCGATGCTGATGGGCTCTCCGTGGGGCTCCAGCGGCTGCGCTCCTGGGCTTCTCGGGCCCCAGTTAGGTCACTGCCACCCCCTGAGAAGCCACTGACCCAGGCTGCACAGGCCCCTGGCAGCAGGGTGGGGTGGGCTCCTGGCCGGGCCTGTACCATCTGGATCCCACCAATCGGAATGAGGGGGCAGGGGGCGCGGCTCAGGTGCTGGGAGTGCAGGGGCAGGTGACTGAAGAGGTTCTCCTCACTTCGGCTAGGGAGGTGGCCGTGGAAGTCATGAGGGGCGGAGAATGGTCGGGGGAAGAGAGGCACAGGGCCAGCTGATGGACTTCGAGACTCAGTCTTCTGCTGGGGTCAGAAAATAAGACAGAGGGAGGCAAGGGTTACATGCTTGACACGTGCGGACCTGAGGTCTAGAGTCATAGAGGGCAGGCAGGTCTGAGATCAGAGTAAGGTGGTGAGTGAGGCCAGAATCAGGACTCCCATCGCTGTGCTTAGGAGCGTCCCACGGGCATGTGGGTCCCACATCTGCAGGAGGGGGATCCTGGGTATGGGGGCTGTGTGGTCATGCTGGTCTACTTTGGCTCTTCTGCCTCCTCCCCGCGCCCCACCCCCCACCCCTTTTGGTTTTTCGAGACAAGATTTCTCTGTGTAGCCCTGGCTGTCCTGGAATTCAATCTGTAGACCAGGCTGGCCTCGAACTCACTGAAATCTGCCTTCCTCTGCCTCCCAGGTGCTGGGATTAAAGGCGTGCGACACCACTGCCCGGCTGCCTCCTCCCTTCTTAAAATGGTTTTGACCTAACTACCCTGCATGTGAATTCCCTTCCAAGGATCTCAAACTTCTACCACAGGAGTTTGAATGGGACCCTCAAACGAACAAGAAAGGATGCTGTGGGGTCAGGACAACATGGTGAAAGAAGTGTCAACAGGGACAGTGTCACACTGGAAGGTGGCAGCCGTGGTGGCAGGGTGCTGTGGAACAGACACTGTGAGGGTCAGGGTGGGGACAGCGCAGAAGACGGGATGTCACCACTGGGGGAGATGGGTAGCAGTGGTGTGGGAGGACACGGGGGACAGAGGCAGTCTGCTCTTAGCCACCATGCTCACGGTTCCACAGGGACAGTGCGGACTGTGAAGTCCTTAAAGGAGACGGATGCTTTTGCTAAGGCTCCGCCATCTGCTCCAAGGACACAGTGGACAGGGAAAGGGTGGCTGAAGAATTTACACAAGTGTTTACACCCACATCCAAGGCCTCACTGCTCACCAGGGCTAGAACCCAGAGCCCATGAGCTCCAGAGCCATGTCTGGGGTTTCCGAGGGTGCTTGGAAGTGCAATATTGGTTGGCACAGTGGGGACCCACGATGTGTTTGCTACGCAACCAGGAATGCTGGGCTGGCTCCGGATGTGACGTGCAAAGGGTATGAGTGGGTAGCTCCCGCCCCCCAGGAAGGCCAAGTTGGGGACTCACCCATGCAGAGGTGCACATTTCAGGGCTTCTGCTGAGAAGTGTGTGAGGTAGAGGCACGGGCTGGAGGAGAGCCCGTGGAACCGGCCCCAAGCCCAGGCTACATTTGCCCACTGAGGGGCTACAGGGCCCAGCCAGGGCCCACTTCCCTGGCAGGACTGACTGTGGTGGTAACTCAGCCTGGCCCAGAGACCATCTCCTGGTGGGTGAATATCTGGGGGCGCCTGTGTCTGTGGCACTCTTGAGTCCAGGGGGCAGAGGTGCCCAAGGGGGCACTTCTCTTTCTATGGGGTGGGGAGTGAGAGGAGACAGCTCCAGTCTTGGAGACCCACAAAGACGAGGGCCCATGTCCCTTCTTGGGCCCATCTGGGGGTCAGGTGTGCTTGTGACTGAGGCCTGCGCTTCTCGGGCCGGTGAACATCGCGGGGGAGACGAGTCATTTTTGTTGAGTGAATGTTTGCGAGTGAGTGAGGGGTGGCCGCCTGCCTCTTTGCTTGGGGACCATGGCCTCCTAGGGGACATAGCCTTGGAACTCAGAGCTGAGCTCACGTCTGTTTCCACTGGGGCCAGTTCCAGCCGGGGAAGGCCTGGGGTACCCCGGCTGGGTGGGGAACAACTGCTGGCTGCCAAGCGTGTGGCTTCTGAGATGGAGCTTCCTTGTGGGACCTCCTCAGAGGTGGTAACTGGAGGCTGAGGGCCCTGAATGGGTGAGGAGTCCTCCTGTAGTGTGGTTGGTGGGCAGAGTGGAGCTGCCACTGAGGATGGCCTGGGCAGCTCATCCTGGCTCTCTTCTTCCTCCTCCTCCTCCTCATCTTCATCCAGGTCTGAGTCGGAATCAGAATCCTCCAGGTCTGAAAACTGGTGCTCCTCCACAGCCTCGGAGCCCTCTTGCCCCTCTGAGTCCTGGAGCAGGTCATCACTGGTTCCTGAGGGGAGAAAGGGGGACTCAAGATTACAGCTGCTTCAGGTTAAGCCTGTTTTCATGGCCTGCCAACCAGGCATGATGCCACATGGCAGACGACCAAGTGACAGAGCAGGTACAAGAATACTCTGTAAATAATAGTGCGCAATGACCTCACGCCTCAGTGTGCAAGTCCAGGTCTGAAGGCTTTACGTGAATTTATGTAGTTCCTCAAAGAACCCTGGGATCACTGGGGAGGTGGTGCTATTCTTACCTTCCTGTCGTGGGTAAGGAAACTGGGGTAAGGGGGATTAAGAAACCTGTCCAAGTAAGGTAGAAATAGGGCTGCAACTTCACGGGAGCACACGAGATCGTCTGCCTCCTTGTTTCTCGGTGTGGGTTCCACCATGGGCAGTTTTAATGCTGTGCCTCAGTGTCTCCTTTCGTCAGACGAATACAGGCCTAGTGCACAGCAAGGGCCCACACAAGTATAGCCCACTATGACCTCACTAATGATGGCCTCTATCATTCTGGGAGAGTGCATGCTGGCTGGACTAGAAGAGAAAGTCACAGTCAGTTAAAATGCAGACCAGATGCCAACACGACCAGGCTGGCCTACACAGCAGCTTTGGGCAGATGGCAGAGCTTGGCCTCTGTGGGTAGCTGGGCTAGGCTGACCTCAGTCTGCAGGGCAGGACTCACCCCTGCCATTTCTGCCCCATGGAACACTCTGAATGCCAGCTTCCTGGTCTGGCATCTTATGGGGCCATGGCTTCCATCAGCTGGGTCGAAGCCATGCCACTACTAAAAATCTAGACCGAGATGTCTCTGAAGTGGGCAGCCCTCTGTACTCTGGAGGACTGCTTGGAGAGTTTGGGTTCTGTCGGCCCATCACGTGACTGCTGGGCATGACCAATATGGGCTGGTGACAGGTAGACCAATGTGTCCAGTGTGTCCACTAGCCCTATTAGTCACACACACCAGCACTGCATCTTCTCCTGTCCAGGAAAGGCAGACCCAGAACCCTGGGGTCCTGGCTTCGCCTCTTCACCATGCTCGCAGAAGGGCAGCATCGGTGGTACTAATACCTCAGTGGTCGGGTACCAAAGTGGATGATGTGAACATGCATTAGGACAGAGGCGGAAAATTGTAGGTAGAGCAGGAGATGCCAGGCAAAGGGAGGGCATGAGGCTGAAGGCAGGGCTTTGGGCAGCTGGAGGTAAAAAGATGAGACCTTGAAGGGAATGGGAGGAGACAGCAGATAGGGATGGGGGACAAGGCCTCACATGGGCTCCAGGCCCTTATTTTCCTGACCTAGGACTTTGGCAGGAGCCCTGATCACAGCCCCCAGATTATACTCTGCCCTGCCCCTCACTCATACAGTGAACCCCAAGCACAGAGAAGGTCACCATCCAGCTCTCCCCTTGGTTGGGTCAGAACTAGTGTTCAGTTCTATAGTTCAAAGCGACTGTATTCTTAGAGAAGCAGATGTGGCCCAGGTTTGAATCCTTGCCCTACCATCTTTTTCTGGGTTATGATGGCTAGTGTATGTCTTTTGTGCTTGGTTTCTTCACTAGTACAGTGGAGGGGGTAGACAACTTCACTATCATCATCATCTGCTTCTCCCATCTCATAGGCAGGTGGCTGGGGTGGCACTGTTAGCATTGGTAGATGAAGGCTGAAGCAGGAACCTGAATGGGGATGGAGTCAGGGCCAGCATCTCCTGATGCCCATAGGACGGCCCCCAAAGCCTTCCTAGACTAAGGAGGAAGTAGAGGCCCAGCGGTACTGTGCTCATTCCTGAGCTATGCGGGGATGATGGAAACCCTCTCCAGGCACACTACTTCAGGCACTCCACAACCAGGTTCCTGCAGATATCTAAGGGACTCCCCTGCCTGCTCAGTATCTTCCTTTCCTGATGCTCCACATGGAGGTGGTTGTTGTTGCTTTTTTTTTTTTTTTTTTTTTTTTTGGCCACTGGAAGGCACTGGACAGAGCCTATAGCTGGGTGCAGTTTCTAAGACTGGCCACATGGTGGCAGTGGCTTACATCCTTCTCCCCACCAGCACTGGAGCTGCTGGCAGTCTGGTACTTTCCAAGATTTATCTTGCTACCTGGGCTGTGTGTTTGGGATGCGCCAGTTCCTAATGCCAGTCCCTGGGTCTGCCTTGGTGCAGGACATAACAACTCCATCCTTTTAGTCTCTTAGGTTACAAAGCCTGGAGTCATCCTGGCCCCTTTCCCCTCCTCACCTCCTCTTAAGATTTAGCAGCAAGATCCATGGACTCAGCCCCTGATGGCATCTGGAATTGGACCACTTCTCACTGCACGGTGCTCACTCAGCCTGTGCTCACAGGCCTGGCCTGGATCACATCCCTACACCCTGCTGGAGTTCCCTGAATACAGCCAGAGGAGGTCAGAGGGCATCTGCATGTCCCCCATCACATTCAAGGATGATGGACAGATGGCAGCTGACTTGGTTCCCTGACTTTCCTGGCCCCAGGGCTGGGCTTTACTTTGTCCTTTTCTTGAAATGGGGCAAATCAAGTATCCACTGCGTGTTCCAGGGACCTCCACGAGACACCATCTGTAACCTGATGTGCATTTTGACAAGCGTGGGGACCATGCGTGACCGTTGGTGAAGATAGTGCTTCAAGTTTATTGTTCTGAACACGGATTTAATCAATGTCAAAGGAAACCTGATTGAAATCTTGTTAGACTGCTCCTCCTTGCTTAAAAAAAAAGTCAAAAGCACAACTCTCCTTCCTTCCCTTCCCTTCCCCTTCTCTATTCCCTGGCCCCTCCTGTCACACTGAGTCCTGATCCTGACTTCAGGGAATCTGAAGTTAAGGTCTGTCACTTCTGGAGGACCTGCCCATCCATCTGCGGAAGCCCCTCTGGCCTCCCTCCTTACCCCTGCTTCCTGCCCCCTCCCCCCCCCCCCCCCCGCCTCTGGTGCTGGAGGACCGCAGCAACAGGCCTATGGGATCTAGCTTTGCCTTTCTCAGGGACACTCCCAGCTCCACAGGCCCATGTGTTACAATCACGGCAGAAGAGGCATGAGGGTGGGCATGTGGCTTCTAGCTTCTAAGCTCCTGCAGAGCCCTCTAGGTTCTGCTAAGACAACTCAGGGCACACGTTTGTGCCTGACACACAGTGGGCACTCGGTGTTGCCTGTAGTTACTCCTGAGCTCACATCCGGTAAGCATTGCCTGAGCTCCCACTGATGCTGGCATTCTATTGGAAGACTGGCTTATACTGAACTGCACAGTAGCCGGCCGTGTGGCACTGGGGAGCATTTTATGAATCTAACATTTGCTTCCCAGTTGTTCAGCAAACTAGAGGCGGGGGGGGCATGGGAGGGAGGGAGGGAGAGGAAGGGGAACAGTAGTAGAAATGAAGATGGCTGGAAATGGGGAAGGTCAGGGCCTGGGGGAAGGGGAGAGTTGGAAAATAGAGAGGGGCCAAGAGAGGAGGTTGGCACGCTACCTTCCTCGGCTTCCAGCTCCTCCAGCACCCCCGTCTCTTGGCACTTTTTGCTGTGGGCTTTCGACTTCATGTGCTTAGTCAGATTCCCTGGAAAGAAATGAGAACAGACTCAGTCCTGGTGGCAGGGAGAGGGCAGAGGGGGCTGGGCACACGGAGGCAGGGAGAGGGCAGAGAGGGCTGGGCACACGGAGGCAGCACACAGCTGCCAGGCCACAGCTCCTCAGACCAGTTTCAGGGGCTGGGCAGGGCCAAGGCACCCTGTGCCTCAGTGTCCGGGCCAGACTATCAGCCAGACGCCTGCTGGAGGTGAACACAGGAGCTGGAGTGGGGAGAGCATGCAGCTGGGGGGCAGGGGGGGAGAGGAGGGCACAGTGAGAACCTGAGATGCCAGTTAAAACACAAAAGAGAAATTAAAAGACTGCTCGAGTGCATTTTTTTTTTCTTCTGCTCCTGCCTCAAGTTTGAGACCAGGAGCTGGTGGCACACTCGGATAAGGTAATTTACAATTTATTTATTTATTTATTTATTTATTTATTTATTTATTTATTTATTTATTTATTTATTTATTTTACTTATTTACTTATCTATCTATCTATCTATCTATCTATCTATCTATCTATCTATCTATCTAATGTGCACTGGTGTTTTGTCTGTATACACTCTGTGGAAGGGTGTCAACCCCCCCTAGAACTAGAGTTACATACAGTTGTGAGCTGCCATATGGGTGCTGGGAATTGAACCCGGGTCCTCTGGAAGAGCAGGCAGTGCTCTTAACTGCTGGGCCACCTCTCCAGCCCTGATAGTTTGCAGTCTTAAATGCTGGAATGACATGGGGTTCTTATGACTACCTCAGTAGGTGGGGACTGAGAAGTCCCAGCTGAACATACTTCTAGGTCACCCATTAGGACAATTAGGACAAACCTTAGGGTCTAGGCAGGGGAACCAGGGTGGGTGTGGTTATTTGTAGGAACAGTGAGGTGCGCAGGCAAGGGATATGGGTGCCACAGGCTCTGGGACCCAGGCTGGGATTTTCTTAGGAACGTCCCCTTTTTGGGGCCAGGGCACAGTGCAGACAGAGGGCCAGCATGTTTTGGGAATAGGCTGACCAAGGCTCTGTGAAGCCCTGAGGTGCTGCCCCAAGTTGTAAGCCTAACCCCACAGGCCGAGGAGCCAGAGATGCAACTCCTGGGGCCAGGGCACAGCAACAGCGTCCGGTTCCCTGTTGCGCACACATATCATGGGCTGCTGGGTGATGAGCTTTGTGGACGGCAGGTTCTGGGAGGAGAGACCAAGCTCCCTGTCCTATCCCCAGAGAACACAGACAGACAACATGTGCCGTTCCTTTGGGTTGTGCCCCGAGGGTTGTTGTATCTCCACGTGGCTGATCACATCGCATGTCAGCAGCTCCTGAATCAGGTACAATGTCTCACAGGCCTGAAGTTGCCAAGTTTGAATGGATGGATGGAGAGGGGGTGGAATCGGAAGATAACTAGAAATGAGTGCACAGTGGGACTAGGGGATGGATGAATGGATAGTGACTTAGAGGAATGTGGAGAGAAAGACTAGGAGCATATGACTCATGGATGGGACACTGGATGAATGGATGAGCAGATGATACATGGAGTAGATGAGTGTTATGAAGAAACAGAAATGGAAGAATGGGTGGAAGTTGGTCTGTAAAGAGATGGGAGGATGGACAGCCACATGGACAGAGGCATGGATGTCCACACTCGGGAACGTATGGGAGGTCAGGCAGTAGAAGAAAGGGAGGTGGGCAGACAAACGGAGATGGGCAGACAAACGGAGATGGGCAGACAAGACAGTCCGTGAGAGGCGGCATGAACCGGGACACTGTTAGATGAGTAGAGAGGGCTAATAGGAGGAGAGACGGACCGATGGCTGAACACCGGGAGAGCTTGTCGCTGGACCATCATGGTTCGTCATCACTCAGAAGTTTCAGGTTTCGCTGAGACTGCGGGGGAAGCTGAAGTGAGATTCCCCGGGTTGGGTGAACATGGTGGCCGGAACTAGAGAGGAGCGAGTTCCTTCCCCACTCATCATTCTTGTGTCTGCCCTGCCCAGCTTGGGCCTTCCTCCTGCAGCTGCGCGGATTCAACTCAGTCTCATGCCCTTCATGCTCACTGTCTGAGTGGAGCCGGCAGGAGGTAAGACAAGACAGCTATGGACTAGGGACTCCAATTGTCCTGAGGTTCCAGTCCTTGGGTCCCTTCTCTGAGTACCCTAGGTCATAGAGGACATGAGTGCTGCTCACACTGGTGTGATTTGTCATAGACATTTTTCCTGGAAAGTTTAGATTTCTATTCAGCCATCCTAGGCTCAGAGAGTGGTGTTTATAGTCTCCCGAGAAAGGCACCCCCGAAGCAAAGTGGTGGACGGGACTTCACAGATCATGTCATTCAACCCCGCTAGGCTCACCCCCTCTGTTTCTGACCCACTCTGGGCTCAGGTGCTGATGACATCATTGGGCAAGATTCCTGGCTGTCCTAGGTGCTGGCAGGGCTCCTGTAAACCAGCATGGTGAGGCAATTGGCCTGGAGCCGCAGTACTGGCTAGTGTTAAGCCCTGGCTAGACTCAGGGCTTGAAGCACTCTGATCTGGCTGGCCTTGCAGTGGAAGAGTGGATCTAGGTGGATTTGTAGCTGGATGGCCTGGTGGGTGAGGTAGGGTGGATCTGGGCTCTGTACTGCTAGCTATGTGCTTTTGAGTAAGCTTGTTCAATCTTCCTCACCTTGTGGGGCCCCGCTTTCTGCAGCTGTAAAGCGATACCAACCTCGTGGGAACACTGGGGAGATCTTAAGACAAAGCATGTGGGAGCAGGGTATGGCTGGCACAGAGCAGAACCACCTCCCATGACAATCTCTTTTATTTAATGTTGTGCCTGGGATGCAACCCAGGGCCTTGTGAATGGTAGGCAATTACTCTACCAGTGAGCCATGTCTCTAGCTTGGTCTCTGCCAGGCACTGGGCTGGATGAAGAGGGGGCAGTGATCACAGGATGCTCTAGCCCTTCAGCAGGGACCGCAGAGGCTCTCAGAAGAGGTGGGAGGGAGCCCACACTCCAAAGGCCGGTCTTTCCTCTGTCAACATCCTGCAGAGGCTGTAAGGGGGAGGCTTGCCCAGCTAAGGTTTTTTCAGTCAACCCAGGCCCCAAGGATAGCCCCACCTGGCATCCTGGAGTGGAGGATGGGTGAGCAGCTGGAGAGCAGGCTGTTCAGAAGAGGAGCTGATACCAGTAAGAGCAGAAGACAGTCACCTTGTCCCCTGGGCTGAACAAGGGCCTACCCAGAGTTGCTGTCTCTGTCCCGTAGGCGATCCAAGCAAGGGCTGGTTCAAAGCTCAGCCACCCAGTGGCCTCTAGGAAGAATCTAAACAGAGGAAAGGGACCCTCCTGGGGCTAGCCTGCTACCTCCTCCTGTCTCACTCACCAAGGCCCTCCTCAAGTAGTTACCAGAGGCCAAACTGCCACTTCAGTGTGTGACAGACACAAAGACAAGACACAAACAGGAAGACAGAGACAGACAGGAAGGGCCTCAGGATGCAGTCTAGGGTGCGAGGTCTGCCAGGCCTAGCCTCGGAACCCATATATCCTGGCTGGAGCCACAACTCAAGAGCAAGACCTGGCTAAGAGGCAGACAGACAGACAGATCCTGAGAGGAGAGGAGGAGCTCATGTTATCAGAACTGACGGTGCACAGCTTCAGAGCCCTGGCTCCACGGAAAGCCATGTGCTCCTGCCTCGTGCCCTCCCTTCATGTCTAACAGAAGCTTCTCCCTAGTCTCATCTGTTGTAACCACTGCCCCACTCTGTGCTGGGCATGAAGTGTGAGATTCCATGCTCAGAGTCACTTCTCCTGTCCCTGGCTCAGAGTTCCAGGTGAGGAGGACTTAGCTCGCTCCTGATCATTGGTCGAGAGCAAAGCCCAGCCTCCCTGAGGGATTCTCTGTACCTCTGATAACCTGAAGGCCACGGCCCTCAGACTCTGCCATCAGGACCCTCTGGATCTCTGGGGGGTGGCTCGGAGACAGAGAGACCCCAGGAAAGTTCCCAGAGGCCAAACTGTAGGTGGCTGGGTGTGGCTTCCAAGGAAGGTACCTTCTGGACAGTGGAGGGTCCCTAAGGGCTCAAGCCATTCCCAGAGCTTCCAGAATGAGTGAGGCCAAGGGACTAAGTGGAAGCTACTCAGGGGCCTGGGGTGCATGGCAGGCATCCCAAGCGGGAAGCTTCCTCAGGGCTCTTCAGGCTGAGGACAGTTCAGGTCCTTAGACACATCTGGAAGAGGAACCGCATTTCTTGGCCACTTAAAGGTTGCTTCAATCAATGGAGGGAGGAGGATGAGGGCCTTGTGTCCTCGGGACGGGGGCTGAAGCATTTGTGGTCTCTTCTGGCCCAATCAAGAAGTTCTCCACTTTCTAAGTAAAAGACTTCCTTGTCAGTGATCCCCATCTCGCTTCCACAAGACCCCAGGAGGAGTGGGACTGGAGGTAGGTGTGGACAGAGGGGCCCGCACGTGCTAAGCTGGCAGGGTTCCTGTCTGATTGTTTTCTCAGCACCCTTTAAGACATTGTTTCTGAGAGGCTAAGAAAGAAGACCCAGAAAAGGAAGTGGAAGTGTAGACGTCTCTGTCCAACTCCAAACCTCGATTGGAAACAGTGAGCTCAGCTCGAAGATGATAGTGAGAAGACCGAGGAGGGCAGGGGTCAGCTAACGGTTAAGAAAAGAGAAGTGGAACATGCCAGAAAGGAGGCCACTGAGGCAGGGAATATGACAAATAACCCCTGGCCTAGTTCGGCAAGAGCAGAAGGTGCCAGGAAGCGAGAGGGCTCAGCCCCCTCCTGTCCACAGTGGCTGCTCTGCCTCTTGTGTTACGGAAGACAAGACAAGCTGAAAGCCAAAGTCTCTGGAGCCCTCCGCGGCTCCTCCTCCAGTGAGCTCAGAAGAGAAGACAGGGTCCTCATGTCCAAACACAGGAGTCTGCAAAGTGCAAGAGGCAAAACCTGCCTAGGGTGCTGAGCACCCCAACTTCCTGGCAAGGCTTGCTGTCTTTCTCTGTGAGCAAGCTATAGGACCTGCCAGCAAGGGATGTGCCCCATCTAAGAACCTTATGAACCATGCTTGTCCCACCAGGGCCTGGAGACTGTCGCAGGCCCAGTCCACCATCACCCATCACAGTTCTCTGAGATGCATGCCCTCCACAACCAGTCCGTTCCTCTCATGGATGATGGCCAGACCCCATCCTGACTCTGCTGTGGGGGCGTGGCTGGAAGCCGAAGTGATAGACCTTCAGGATGGGGGGTGAGGGTAGGTTGCAGCTGGGCCCTAGGCTGGATGCTGCAGAGAAGCCGGGTGGATCAGAGAATGCTAGGTGTGGTGAGAAGTGGAGAAAGGTGAACACGCAAGGATGTTGTGTGGCTCCAAGTGGAATGGATCGCCAATGCGAGAGTGACTGTGACGGGTGTGCATGCCAGAGGTCGTCAGATCCATGGAAGGCATGCAAAGGAAGGGTGATGATCTACAGAAAACCACCAAGTGTGGGCTAGATGCTGCAGAGGATGGGCAGCAGCTTGTGTGCGGGGATCCAGGTCTTGACTGTGGCCGCTGTGGGCGTCACTGACCAGTCTGGAGCCGCTGCTCTGCCATGGGTACCAAGTGGAGTGGGAGCTCAGGATGTGGGGGTACTCCAGGCCCCCAGGCAGAGGGCTCTGTGCTGCCGTGGGCAGGGCGGTGCCCCAGCTGACTGTCTCTTACCTTTGGTTTTAAAAGCAAAGTGACAGTGCTTGCACACATAGGGCCGGACGTCAGTGTGGGTACGGATGTGCTTCTTCAGCATGCTGGGTTTCTTGCAGCGAATTCCACATTCCTCACAAACATATTTCCCTCGGCCGCGGCCTCGAACATATATATACTCTTCATTTGATTTGTACCTGTGAGCAACAGGTGTCATGTAAAGGAAAAAAAAAAACCAAAAAAGGCGAAGAGGCAGAGTCCCACCTCAGAGGATGAGTGAGTGTGCTCCCTAGCTGCATCCAGCCAGGTTTGGACACTGGGAGAGGAGGATGAGGAATAGAGGACTACAGAGCTGAATGGGCTCGGTTGCCCTGAGGATCCACCACGGACCCCTGCAGCCCAGGGTCAGAGAGGTGGGATGGCGTCTTCCCTTTCCCCAGAGCCACAGGCGCCAATTTTTCCTGGCAAGAAAGCAAAGGATGCCCAAGTTGCAGATTCCCTGCTGGCTGCCTTCCCACAGCCACCTGCTGCCGTGGCTCTGCCACAGAGAACCGCCACTGGAGGCCACCAGAGCCACACAGAGAGAAAAACTCTTAAAGCAGCAGCCGCTGCTATTCATCAAGCTGAGTTAAGTCACCGTCGCCTCACAAGGAAGAGCTGAAGCGGCTCAGAGAGGGTGAGACACCCACCTGAGCACCTAGTCAGAAAGGCTGAACCAGAATCTGAACGTTCCCACACCAAGCTGCCCATCTCCCCACAAGGGGCAATGAAAGAGAAGGCAGCTGATCAGGAAGCCACCCAGACACTTCTACGAGGCAGGTACAGGGGGCCACCACTGTTTTCCTGGGTACAGACTGAGCCAGGGTCTCTGAGCTCTCTTCCTCACCCCATTTTGACTGAGCTACAAGTTACGTGGGGCCTAGATTACTCCCAGCAGGTCAGGGAGGTCACCAGCTCGCAGCCTCTTGAGCAAGCAGCCCACTTGCTCAGGCTGCAGATGCCTCAGACCCCAAGTCGAAATGCTATTTCCTCACTGAGAAAGATGCCCACAAGTGTCACAGAGACAGCCAGGTGGCCAGCTTTGTGGGCAAAGGCTATCTGTGTGCAGGTGTCCGGGTGAGGTAGAGAAGCTGTGAGTTAGGAAGAGCAGGAGGGATGGTTCTGGAAGACCCAGGGGGTAAGCTCCTGACTCAGAAACCAGGGACCACTCTAAGACATTGGCAGGAGGGAACATGTCTCCTCAGTGTCCTCGACAAGAATTGCCCATCATCTGTCCTTCCTGGAGAGGGGCACGTGGATGCAGAGATGACACAAACTAAGACTCCAGACTGTTCAACTGGCAGCTCAGGGCTAAGAGATGTGACAAGGATGGACTGGGGAGAGGGCCTCTGAATAGGGAGCTACAGGCAGCAGTGGGAAGATCGTCTCACATTCCATGCCTACACACACACAACCACACACTCCTCACACACCCACAGCCACACTCACACCTCACAAAACAACCACACACCCCTCACACACCCACAGCCACACTCACACCTCACCAAACAACCATACACTCCTCACACACCCACAGCCGCACTCACACCTCACAAAACAACCACATACTCCTCACACACCCACAGCCGCACTCACACCTCACCAAACAACCACACATTCCTCACACACCCACAGCCGCACCTACACCTCGCAAAACAATCACACACTCCTCACACAGCCACACTTACACCTCACAAAACAACCACACACTCCTCACACACCCACAGCCACACCTACACCTCGCAAAACAATCACACACTCCTCACACACCCACAGCCACACCTACACCTCACAAAACAACCACACATTCTTCACACACCCACATTCACACCCACAACCACATACTCCCAAACCCCCATAGTCACCTCCATACCCTTACAGCCAGGATCACATACTGCTCACCCTCAGTCACATTCACACCCTCATACCCACAATCACACATCCCAAATACCCACATTCACTCACGGCTCACACATACCTCACCCCCAGTCACCCTTACACCCTCACACCAACAGCTACACAGCCCTCACCCTTAGTCACACCCTCACACCAACAGCCACACCCCCTCCACCTTCAGTCACCCTTACACTCTCATACCCACAGCCACACACTGTTCAAGCACACTCACACCTCCACTCTCACACCCGCACTCCACAACCACACTCCACATATATATCCTGTGTCCAGAAGAAAGAACAGCAGGCCATGGGGGGCAGTGAAGGAGAACACCCAGAGTACCCTGGGTACAATGTAGGGGTTGGCCTTCGGAGTCACAGCACTTTGCCTTCATTCTCACGGTTCCCTTGTGTCCCTGGGATGTAGTCTCCAGGGGAATCAAGCTGACACAGGAACCTTTCCCGGGGGTGAGGATGACTGTGTGCTGTAGGCTCTGTCACCTGCCACCTGCCTCCGATTGCTCTTCTCAGTGGGTCCATGACACTCACTCGTCTCTAGCCATCCTTCCATGTCACACTGCTGCTCCCACAGAGCCCTACAGCCATTCTGATGATCTCCTCCTATGTGAGTTTTACTCTGCTCATGGCAGCTCAGCGGTGACTCTAAGTGTCAGTCCACTCGACCCCCGGTCCCTTCACGTCTTCCTCCTCCGTATCACATTAAAGACATACAGTCTTTGTAGAGAGAGGTTTTCAAAGGGATTCTTACACCACCTGGTCATGCACTGTAGGAGTTGGGCGCCATCTACTGGGCAGCACGTGGGGAGAGCCAGGGCTAGGAGTGGCGGGGAAGGACGGAGGGAGGCAGAAGAGATGTTAAAAGGTGTGGGGAGTTGGAGACCAGACAGGTGGTACAGGCTGCACCACCACCACTGGCCAGCTGAAAGAGTCCAGACCTGCTTGAAGGTATGTTACAGATAAACAAAATCTCAACAAGAGGCAACCATCCTGTGCTGTGGGATGGTGGAGACTGGGGAGGCACTAAGACAGGAAATACGGGGTATTCTGGGTGTGGACTCTACAGTCCTTGGTGGTGTCTCTATAGAGGAGGGGTCAGAATGAGGGATAAACAGACATCTGAAGTTTCCACTTGCCTTGTTCTTGAGACCATTCACTGGCTGGGAGTGAGGCAATGAAGGCCTTCATATTTATCCATCCATCCATCCATCCATCCATCCATCCATCCATCCATCCATCTACTTATTTTCAAGACAAGGTTTTTCTGTGTAATAGTCCTGGCTTTTCTAGAACTTGCTCTGTAGACCAGGCTGGCCTTGAACTCATAGAGATCTGCCTGCCTCTTCCTCCTGAGTGCTGGGATTAAAGGCATGCGCCACTGCCACCGCCGCCGCCACCACCACCACCACCACCACCTGGCGGAGGGCCTTCATTTTAATAAGATACGGGTGAGAAAGATGTGCAGACCTAGCTCGCACACGGCTGGAACCTATGGATGCACAATTCTGTAGATTTGTGAAGAGGAGGGTGACCAGGCAAAAGAATGGAAAGCCACTCAAGAAGGCTGCCATAGAAAGAGGCCTGGGAGGTCCAGGGGAAGGGTGTGCAGAAACAATGCTGGTTTAACCTGCCTCAAGCAGAGCAAGGCCAGAGCAATAAGGGCTGAGGACAGGCCTAAGGTTTGGAAGCTCACAGAAGATGGTTCAGAAAGGGGCAGGGAGGGCCTGAGGATAGTCACTGAGGGGTTTTGAAGAGGCAACCTTGGTTGAACACAGAGACCCCGTGACTTGCCAGCTCTTTGAAGGCTGAGACCATGGCTTGGTTAGCTTTGTGGAACCACTTTCTGTCAATGCAGGCCAGTCCTTCCTCTGCCTGAACCCAGCACCCACCCTGTTTAGGTCAGCTCCCTCCTACCAGTCACCCATGTTCACTGGAGCAATCCCAGAGTCTGGCGGGGTACCACTTGGTGCCCACAAGTGCTCAGAAAAGGCTCACAAGTTACAGGTCAGGACAACTGCCAGCACCTCTGTTTGAGTATGCTAGGGTCAGACTCAGCACTGATTTCCCACCCCACGAGCCCTCAAATGCAGGTTTCAGCTAATGCTGAAGGCTCCTTCACCATGCACAAGGTTGAATGAACATGCCTATGCTTTTTTTTTTGTTCTTTTAAATTGAATTTTCAGTTATCATACAAAATCATGAGCATCAGCGTGGCATTTTCATACTTACGCATTATATTTTGTTCCCTCTCCCCTATATATCCTGTCCTCCTGTCCCTGCTCTGGCTAGTTCCTTTCCTCCCAACAAACAGTGCCCTCTTATGTTTTCTGACTTAACTATATAGCCCAGGCTAGCCCCAAGCCTTCAGTCCTAACTGTTTATAAGCATGCACTGCCATGCCCAGATGCTTCTACTTTCTAATGAGAATGAAAATGAGCATAGGGTAGAGGCCAGAAAGACTTGGGTCTAACCTCTGGCTTTTACTAGAACTTTCTGGGTGACCATAGGCAGATCACCTCTCCTTCCTCAGGACCAGTCAATCCTCATTCCTTGGGAATCTGAAGCCCTTTACAGGCTGGATATTATCCACCCTCCTCCCTCTCAGCCCCCAGTCCTTTTACTCTGGTACAGAAAAGGTAACCAAGACCCAAGAGCTTAACTGACATGGTCAAGATGGCCCAGTGATGATCTTCCCCCTTAGCAGCCAGCTGCCACGCAGACCCGCTGCCCACTCTCGGATGGTACTGAACATAGTTTCCCAGTGACTTGGGACCTGCTGCAGACAGGGAAGAACAACATGGCTGTCCACCCGGCCTTTCCTGAAACCCAAGCTTGGGCTGGAACATCCGGGTATTGGCGGCTGCAGAAAGCCAGGGCTGGAGAGGAGAGAAGCAAGGGGAACCCTGGAGCGTGGACCTGCCTCCCAGCTGCCGGCCACCCCCTCCTCTCCTGGATACTTTCCCTTGGAGGCCAGAGACAAAGGGGATGAGTGGCTGACCCTCTGTCTGTTAGGTGACTGCAAGACGGTCTACTGCTGGCAGACCTGATGTAGGTGACTTATGACTCTGGTAGCTTTTCTAAACCCTACTGTCTACCTGTCTGCTGCAGTCTGGATGAGCAGCTCTAGGAATTTGGAATGTGTTATCTGTCTTAAGACCAGGCACTCTGACTTTCTGAGATCCGGGGGTGAGGCTGTTGAGCCAGGCGGTAGGGGTTCAGCAGAGCAGGCTCCGCTCTGGAGCTTCCAAGCCCTCCCAGGGTGGGAAGTAGCCTCTTGTCCTCCAGTCTGGAGCTGGGAAATAATAGGTGGATGGGGTGTGTGTGTGTGTGTGTGTGTGTGTGTGTGTGTGTGTGTGTGTGTGTGTGTGTAGCTGCCAAGCACTTTCTAGTTCCCCTGTAGCTCTGAGCCTAGAGACTCCAAAGCAAAGACAGCTTCCCAGGCAGCCTTTAGCCAGGAGGACTTCATTCCACTAATCAAAGTGGGTGGAAACAGTGAAGCTGTCATCGTGCTCAAAGCCACGAGGCAGCTGTGAGTGGAGAAGGAAGGACAGAGAGCCAGCTCTGACCTTGTTGCTATGACATATGACACAATAGCTCTTAGACTGAGGTCCCCTCCTGCACTTGGCTGGTGACAATGAACTGCTTGTCTGGACGATCAGTGCATGTGACACCTTAGGTTGTGGCTTTAGACTCTCTGGAGGGGTTTCCAAGCCCTGAAACTTCCACTAAGCTGACAGGTGTTTGACACAAAGCCCAGAGGAGGCGTACATCCTCCTTCCTCGGGTTCCAGGAGAGTGGTGCGGTGCGGTGGGAATGAGACGGCGCGTCAGGATGAGGTGACCTTCTCGGCAGGCTCTGCATATGACAAAGACGCAGCAACCACACGGCACTGTCACAAATCCTGACCTCCCCACCTCACCAGCCAGGTAGACAGATAGGCGGGAACTATGACCATGAACCAACCGCTGTTGGCAGATAAGCCTGCCCAAACCATCACAGAGCTGTCAAATGGAGGCGTATTTCTTCATGTGGCCTACCATCATCCCAAACACCAAGTGGAGGGTGGGCTGGGCTCAGGATCAAGCACAGCAGAGGTGGGGGAGGTGCACAGAGAGGACTGTGAGAAACGGAAGGCGTGGCATGTGCTCTCTCTGAAGGGTCAGGGGCTGCTGCCATCCTGCCAAAGGTGACACGAGAAAACCACAAATCCAGAATGAAGAAAAACAACAACTAAAAATGTCAGCAAACTCATATAGCTTTTACTGGGTGCCAACCACTATTCTGAAGAGTTCAGAAGTTACCTCATTCAGATCACATGGCACTCCAATGAGCTGTGGGCTCTACCAATTCCCATTTACCCTGAGAAGACAAGTTACTGAGTGGCTAGTGGAGCTAGAATTTGAACCCAGGTCACCTGTCTACACAGTTCAGGAGCTAAAAGGCTGTGTAATCATTTCTTTAAAAAAAAAAAAACTGTAAGACAAATACAATTCAAGGAGACAGAGACCCAACCTAGAAATAAGCTAGCTTGAGGTAATTTCCCCAAGGCCACGCAGCTGAGTAGTTGAGGGTACATCTAACCATTCAAGCTCATGACTTTTCTCTCTGCCGAGTTATGTCACTCTCTTGAATAAGGAGATGGATGTCATGGCCTCTAGGCTACCTTCTGAAGCAGAGATGCTCCCAGGCTACACTGTACTTGTGTTGTTGACTTTTCCACACACCATTCAGGTTTCATCATAAAGCTCTTGCTTCTCTTCCAATTTTGGATACATAAAGGCTTTTCGGTTCCCCAATTTTATTATGACCTTGGGTACAATCACGCCGAGCAAGAAGATGTGACTGAAGACATGCACACAGGGAGTCTTGGGAACCGAGGGCAGCCTTTGTCTGTGAAGTGAAGTTCAGGGCCAGTGCCCAGCAGTCAGCATGCTTAGGGAGCTGCAGCCACAGTGAACTGGTTGACCCCAGAGAAGCTCATAAGGGAAAGATGCCTGGAGGGGAGGAGCAGGTGTCTGTTAAAGCTGAGCCATGTGTCTGTTAAAAATATTCAGCAGCCAACATAGCTCTTGATGAGGTTTTAAAGGTTTGAGAGGGGAATGGCTGGGCTCTGGGGCCAGTGGGGTGTTCACATCAGATCTGGAAACATCTCAGCTTCCTCTCTGATCAGGATTCTGAAGAAGTGACAGCATGTCTTGATGTCCTCCCAGGTGGGGGTTATTGAATGTGCCAACCAGCCTTAGTCCTGCTGGGCTAGGACTTCCACACAGGTACAGAGCCCATTGGCCAGCAGAGGACTCTATTCTGTACATCTAAGTTAGCTTTCCATAGAGTGCCAACAGCCCTAGACCCTGATTCTGGGGCTGGTGAAAAGCCACAGGACTCTGACCTTGACCTCAAGGTATCTACAAGGCCACAAAACAAAATAATATAGATGTATCCCTGCAGACAGGACCAAAGAGCCAGACTTGGCAGAGAGGCAGCTGACCAAGGGTCTCAGGTGCTTTCAATCAAGAATGCCACTCATCATGTCTGGGTCCATTTTCCTATAGCAGCCAGGGTCTGGGTTGGCATCTGTGGCTCCTGTTGCCACCAAGGATGCTTGGGGTCAGGTCAGCTGTCTGAGTCCATGGTGCAGCCAGGGCCATACAGATCTGAGTGGTCTATGCTGCTACCTAATGCCATGGTAACATTTGGGCTGGTGCATCTGAAGACCACGTCTGGGTCCGTGGCCCTACTGCAGCCAGGGTCTGTGTTGATGTCTGAGGCTCCTGTTACCATTGAAGGCTGTGCAGATGCCTGAGGTCTGGGACCATGTTAGTGTCTGAGGGCCTTGCTGATCTGAGAGGCCTGCACTGCCACCTGGGCCAATGGTGACATCTAGACCTGGTTGTTGCCGAGGACCATGTCTGGGTCAATGGTCCTATAGCAGGTGGGGTCTATGTTGAAGTCTGAGGCCTGTGTTACCAGCAAAGGTCATAGAGAAGCCCGGGGTTGGGGCCACAGCCTAAGACCTTGTTGGTGTCTGGGTACCATGCTGTAAACCAAGTATCCTGATCTGAGTGGCCTGTATTTCCAGCCAGAGCTGGAATGCTGTCTGGCCCATATCTGGGTCTGTGGTCCCGCTGCAGCTGGGGTTTGTGTTGATGTCTGTGGCCTGTGTCACCTCAGGGGGCCCTAGGAACCATGAGTGATGAAATCAGAGGGCCATGCTGAGCCAGCCCTGTTGGCATAGGCGTAGGGGATCTGGTTCCACCCTTCACCTGAGGGGGGCTGCCACAGTGGCCCAGACTGACCACTTCAGCTACCACCCAGGCCCACAGCTGGGCCTTGGGTTGGTGCTAACCATCTACCCCATCTAGGACCTGCTGGAGCTTGTGAAGGGGCTGGTCCTGTGGAATGATACCCACAGGATCTCTATTAACTCGGGGTGGCAGTTGGGCAAGGGGAGATATCCCAGAGGAGTTTCAGTGAGGATCCAGTGGTGATGGTGTACCAGAAACCAGAGGTCTTGAACCAGACCAGTGACTCATTACAATGAACATTTCCAAGCAAAGCTGATCAGACAAAAGGGTCTACTGTGGGACACACTGCAGCTCCCAATGCCACCAGGACGAACGAAGAAGTATTGGAGAGGCAGGAAAGATGGAGAAGCAAAGAGGGTTTTTGTTTGTTTGCTTGCTTGCTTTGGTTTGATTTTTTTAAATTTTCTTTCAGAGGGGCACTGCAGGGGTGAGGGAAGGAGATAGGGGGACTGGGAGGTGAGTGGAATTAGGGTGCATGATGTAAAATTTCCAAAGAATCAATAAAGAAATTATGTTAAATTAAAAAAAAAAGAATGCCACTCATGAGCATCTCTGCAGGTGAGTGGGGATGACCCGTAAGACTTGTGACCCATGGACACAGCATGGGAGGCATGGCAGGAGGCTGACCTGGAGCCCAGGGAACTATGGGTTTTCTGAGGTTGTGGGGGCTGTGACTCCGCTCCCTAAGGGGCTTGGCATCTTTTTGTCTCCTTAGCTGTGTATTTTCAAGGGAACCAGACCCCGTTCTTGGAACCCTTTTCCCCAGACGCTTCATTTCAGGGAGTGCCATCTTCCCGAGGCTCTTGTGCAGGAGGGGGCATCCTGTTGAAGGGCTTATGGGAGTCTTGGATCTTCACAGAGAACTAGCTCTTCTACATGGGGACTGTGGTTCAAGTGTCTTTTCTTGCAAGCTCCCTCTGATCCCTGTTTCCAGCATTGAACTCCGTGGTTCTCATTGGCAACAGGGGCTGGAGAGGCCCCACAAGTCCCATCATGACTGACAGACAGCTCAACCAAACCTCCAGGCCATCATCACTGTATGATGGGAAACGGAGGCTCACAAAGAGCCCAGCATTGCAGAGGACCACAGAGCTAAAAACGGCAGAGTAGGAACTCACTGGCAGGTCCCCAAAACTCCAAACCCAAGCCTTATCCCACCTCTTTCAATTACAACCTGGAAAAGTGACCCTTGCAGAAAGATTACCACCTGGTGAGTCTCCAGATCCAGGGCCCACAGCCTGAGACTTCAAGCCCTTGTTTCCAAAGAGACTCAAAGATGGGAAAAGTGAGTGTTGCCTGTGAGTCACAACTGAGAAAATTCAGGTACCCATGCTCAACCCTGGCTCCAGACACTCCATCTGTCTCCAGAGCCACATGCCCTTGGCAGACTTGTTCCCATTGTCTGTGGCTCACACAATTGCAGAAAAAGTTGAATTTTCCTGCCCTTTGAAGGGTTTGTCCGCACAAGGCCATAAATGCTCTGGCTGAGCTGGCAGAAAGAGCCTGTGGGTCTGGATGAGTGGGAATCAAGCTGGCAGAAGGAAGGAATAAGGAAACAGAGGGAAGTGCCACTTCTACTGAGCACTCCCGTGTGCCGGGAAGTATGGAGACAGCCTCAGCATCGACTCTGGCACTCACTCCCGTGTGCCCTTCTGAGCCTTGGGAGGTTAGAACGGCGCCTCCACACAGACCTGGGAACAGATGAGGCCGAGGCCTTCACTGAAGAATTCTTTGGAAGAAAGTGGCACCGCTAAGTTTTTGTTTTTCAAATCAGCCTACTAGCTGTCACTTACTAAAGATGGGGGACATATTAGTGATCTTTGTCACTGTGACCAAGTATCTGGCAAGAATCAATGTCGAGAGGGAGGGCAGTGGAAACAATCTGTCGTGGAAGGGCTGCTCACGTGGCCTGTGCAGTCAGAGCAGAGAGAAACGAACGCTGGGACCCTCAGCTCTGCCCCTGCCCCTTCCCAGTCAGAGCTTCTGGCCCATGGGAACTACCATCCGTGTTTACGTGGGTCTTCCCTCGTCAGCTAGACACCCCTGGAATCAACACATCCTGAAGTGTGCCTCCTAGGGGATTCCAAGTCCAGTGAAGTGGTAGTGAACATGAACATCATCATGGGAAAACGTTCCATCCTTCCGTCACTTCCCCCACCTCCTCTCCCCCCCTCCCCTCATATCAGTACACTAATCCTGTGGTATTTTTACCTGAAGAATGAGAGAGAAAACTGGCAATACAACTTTGGGAATTGCAAAGAAATGAGTGGATGGAAAAGATTTGACCAACCCAAGCAGTTAGCAGGGGGAAAGCATAGAACCAACCCAACTGAAACTGCAGGAAGGGAGGACAGAGGACACCTTCACTGTCACCACCACAGAAACATCCTTCCTCACGCTGTTCCTGCACTCCACTCCTCTCTCCCCAATATCAGCTATTTCTGTCAACCACCTTTAGCTGTGTGAACATGTATGCGCAACCCCATCTACACACACACACACACACACACACACACACACAAACACGAAGGTCCTGCTCAGCCTCACAGCCCCTCCAGCAGCCATCCCCCCCCCGTCTTGGCTGTCTCCTTTATTCATCCTTTTAGGACAGGGGCTTACATACACTGTCTCCATTCCTCATTTTAGCCTGGGTCATAGGGAATCCATCACTATGGAAACAGCTCCCATCACGACCACTAGTGTCCCCCACGAGGCTCTATCTAGCAGACAGTTGCCTGTCCCCACCTCCCTGGGCCTGTAGGTAGTGTACTACTTAGCTGAGCCCTCCATCCACGAACAGCCTGTTCTTGGCTTCTAGGACTCTTGTTACCCTTCTCAGACTCTCCTTCTAATGCCAGTGCATCCAGGCTCCTTCTGGATGCTCTTTCCTGGTTTCTTTTCTCCATCTCCCCAGGTAACCCAATCTAGTCAGAGCCTCAAGTTTCATCTGCACACTGACAAGTCCGTCCCACGTGTCTATTTCCAGCTCAGGCCTGTTTGTTGAGAGCCAGGATAAGGTGGCAATTGCCAATGCCTCCCCTAAGATCCTCATGTGGATGTAGGACTGTGCTCTCAAATTTACATGCTCCCCATTGTCCCCAGGGTCAGATCCCCTCTCTCCTAACTTGGTTCTTCTGTTCACTTCTGCCCTGCCATGTGCCCAGAAGTTATTGGGACCTCACTCCAGGTAACTAACTTCATCTCAACCTTCCTTGTTCTCTTGGCTGGAGTCTCATGGCTCCCACCTCACTGCCCCTGCCCTGGCTCTCCCCACTGGCTTCTGGAAGACCTAACATTATCCTCAAGATCTAATGGTAACACGGACATAACATTAAATGTCCCTTTAGACTCTCAACATCCCACGGTCTTCACTGCCTTGATACCCATGAGTTTACCCCAAAACACATGTCACATTCCCCAGGAGAGAGAGAATGATCAGACAGGAGGACATCAAGAGAAACAGGAAAGAGCTAGCCCGGCCCGAGTGGGGGTTCCGAGACCTCACTCCCCCGCCCTCAGTGAGGAGGAAGGAGGGGTCAGCTTTGCCCACTGCTGCAGGTCAGAAAAGACTGGGAGGGAGCCTTAACCTCTGCAAGGTACAGGTAGGTCCCTGTTGACCTTGGCAAAGCCACTGTCAAGGTAGGAGAGGCCCCAGGCTCCCTGGAATGGGGCTGGGCAGGACGAGAAAGGAGTGGAGGTGTTGCAGAGCCAACTGCCCTGGGAGGTTGTTTTGTTTTGTATTTCAAGATTTTTATTTTATATGTATGAGTATTTTGCCTTCATGTATGTACATACATTATCTGCACGCCTGGTACCCACAGAGGCCAGAAGAGGGCATTGGATACCCTGGAGCTGGAGTTTTTGATACTGGATGGTTGTGAGCCACCGTATGGGTGTTGGGAACCAAACCTCTGTCCTCTGGAAGAACAGCAGGTGCTCTAAACTGCTGAGCCATCTCGCCAGCCCCTACTTACTCACTTATTTTTATTTTGTGCGTATATATAAGTATATGTACATATGTGCACCATGTGCATGCCTGGTGCCTGAAGAGGCCAGAAGAAAGGCAATGGATTCCCTGGAACTTATGGGCCATTGTTAGCCACCATGTCGAAACTGAACCCAGCATCAAGAGCTCTTAACTGCTGAGCCATCTCTCTAGTCCCACTCTGGGAGGTTTATTTTTATTTATTTATTTATTTTAAAACAAGTAGTGAAACCTAGCTATCCAAGGGATGATTCTGAAGTGGAAACAAACTTGGGTGTGCTTATATGAATGAAGTGAGGTGCTGACGGGCTGAGAGGGGTGGGGCGGGAGCTTTCCCTGGGAACAAAAGCTTCTTTCCTCAGCAAGGCATCTGGGTCCTTCTGACACAGGCCTATGGGTGAGGGGGTGAGTCTGTGAGCCTCCCTACTCTACCCTTAGGGACTACAGAGCTCAGCTCACAGCGAGGCTGGGGCATCTCTTCCCTGTGTGCCAGTTCCGAGCTGAGGCTGGCCGTTCCCTTCTCATGGCCAGCTCTCCGAGAGCCTCCCCTAATGGAGCTGGCCTCCCTGAACCTCACTAGCTCCATTCACCACTTCCTCAGACCTCAGCACACACAGCCAACCTGGTCAGGGCATGGACAGGCACTGTTGTCAGCCAGGTACTTCCTATTCACCCCAGGAGCTTCTTCCATGCCAGCCACAGGGCGGAGTTCCCAGCTTCCCTTGCAGCAAAGGCACTTGAGTTAGAACAATGTAGTCATTACACTCAGGGAACAATATAACTCTGTGTGTGCAAACACTGCTTCACAGAGAGAGCTCTTCCACAACATGGAGGCAAACGCAGGGTGCTGGGTGTGATCCAGCACAGTGCCCATGGGTATTCCCAGCACCATGCCTCCTGCCTGCTGCCATGATGGTCAGGGACTCACTCTCTGAAACTGTAAACACGTCCCTAATCCAAGGCTTTATTTTATAAACTGCTTTGGTCACGGTCTCTTTATAGCATTGGAGAAGTAATTAAGACACTGTGCATGGGAAGCACGAGGCTTGTTTGGCTGTGCTGAGTTTGAGGAGCAGTGGGCCTCACAGGGGAAGATGCCAGGGGCATCCAAAGCAAAAGCCAGGAGCTCAGGAGCGAGGGCCAGCTGTGGTCCTAGATGTCGAAGCAGCTGTGAAGAGAGGGCTGGAGCCGAAGAGTTGGATGATGTCAACAGGAGGCAATCTTGGTGAGAGTGGGTCTCAGTGGTCACCTAGAGAGCTCTGACTCTAGGTATATATGACCTCGTATATCAGCCGGCTGTCACACTGCCCTGTACACACCACCCAGCCTGGCCCTGCAGCTCCGGGAAGCCCTCCATGACTGCTGCGGACAGCTCAGCTCTACAGGTCCCTACCTCAGCAACAGGCTTTGTATTGCTGCCTCGGTCTGGTCCACGAGTGCCTTAGGTACTGGATGACAGTGGGTTGCTGTAACTTCTAGCCCAAAACACCCACGAGGCATGGATTAAGTCTATCCTCCATGATGGACTGACTAATTGATCAGCTGCCAGACTGAGGGTCAAGAAAAAGGGGGAGGGAATGAGGCTGGTGGACTCGAGGAAGCTGGACACACACAGAACCTGCCTTTTGGCACTTGGCTTATTAGCTTATCATGTGAACAGGCTCATTTCGTACCTGCACGGACACCATGAAGAAAACTAACCAGTGGCAGGTGCACGGAAAACAGACCAGAATCCCACTAGTGCTACCCACTGAATGTTTTAGTTTTCCCAGGCACAGATATGACTGAGATTGTCCCTCCCAACTCCCAAGGTCTGAGACTACACAACTCTCTGTAGTCAGTGGATGAGAGCCCAGGGCTCAGGAGGGTGCTTTAGCAGCCAGCACACAGGTCCTGCCTGCCTGCCTTCCTCTCTGGACCTTCGCTGGTCAGTGAGCAGGCTCATTACAGACCCTTCTCCAGTATGTATGCAGTGAAACAGGGTGTTGGAAGTGTTAAGAAAAGAAAAAGAAGAAAGCACCGAGGCTAAGGAAAAGTTTCAGAGTGAACCGAAGATGGGCCTTAAGGATGTGTTCAGGATCCTGTCACCTTGGTGACAGGTGAGACTCAGTCAGTCCTGGTCCCATCCATGAGATGCTAGAGGTGTCCTAAGATATGTCTCCTTTTCCACATTAGCAAATACTCCTGGTGGGTAACACTTACCCCATAAAAGAAGAGGGTCCACCAGAAGCAGATAGGAGGTACAGCAGAGCCAGGGTGCGGGGTGGGATGGGGGATGGGGTGGGCAGCTGAGCTGGGGGTGGAAAGGACCTGATTGTTCATACCATGTGACTAGCCGGAGGCATGAGGATGACCCCCCCCCCCAGCCAAGAGCAGAGTGAGGCGCTTTGGACGGAGACCAAGATCCAGACACAGGTGAGGGACCCATCAGTGTCATGTGATGAGTTTGTGGGAACCACACCTGTCCTTGGCCTCATGGGGCTTACGACATTGGCACAAGCCTGTTGCCACCCTCTTCACAGGAGTGGGGGACGACACCGGAGAGGTGGGGGGGGTACAAGTGGGACAGAGGTATGTGGGCCTGCTACCTGGAGCAGGGGTGACAGTCTTTGAAAGAAGGAGACACTGAAACAGAGGGTGGGGCCGACACCCTGCGTGGGACCCAAAGGATTAGGAAGGAGAGAGGGGACTCGGGTGACGGTTCATCTTTCAGATGGAGGTGGAAGTGTTCATCAAATAGCTGGATGGGGGATGATGACACCTGCTAGCCTTATGTCCAGGGACTCAGGCTTCTTCAGGTACACAGCAGTAGGGGGGTTCAGAGCCGGGCCTCCCCTCGCGAGGAGACTGCCTCTTTGTGCACACACAGAATGCCATAAAGGGAAAGCATTCTTGACACCACCAGATACCACATAGCCCCTCAGATCCCAGACAGTTCTGGAACAGGAGAGAAGAAGGCACAGCTCCCCAGCCTGGAGTTTGGGACCTGGTGGCATGAGAGTCCACAGCCACAGGAGGGCACTCTAACCAAACGGCAGGCGCAGACAGCCTCTGTTCCCACGTGGAAAGAGGTCAGCGCTGCAGCACCTGGGTCCTGTTAGTGTGAAAGGAGTCACCTTTGGTATTGCGGGTTCTTCAGGGAGGGTCACCATCCCTGACCCTGTCCTTGTCAAAACCACTTCCTGCTCCTGAGAGCCCTTCTAGCCACTACCAAATGCCCAACTGGGAAGCAGAGCAGTTTACTTCTCTATTCCACTTCCCCAGAGACTTCCACACCTGTCACTGTGTGACCCCATGAATCAGACACTTGCAGGTTCTGGAGAACAAGAGTCCCCAGGGACGGCCCACGTTGTCGGAGGCTCACGCAGATTGCTGTCTTCAGGACTGTATAGCATTGGTACCACCCTGATTATAACAGGGACACAGACACAGGACCCCAAGACAGACACCACGGTACCTGCTCACAGACATGTGGCCACACAGAACACAAAGTGCACAAAGAACTTCCACAAAGTATATCTGAAGCCAGGTGCTCTTCTAGAGCCCGGGGCACACGAGGGTGGGGTACAGTGGGGATGTTTCCTAGGCTGGCAAGCTCGGAGGCCTGTAGCTCAGCAGGTTCCCAAAGATGCACACCACAGGAAAGTAGGCAAGGATGAGACTCAAAACACAAACAATGAATCCTGGGCCTGCCAGTGGACAGGGCGGGGAATAGTGTGAAGGGTGTGCGCAATGACTCTTCGGCACCATGAGGAATGGGATGTGACCAGGATGCTCTGGGCATGACAGAGGCAATACACCCTAAGGGAAACAATAGTCCAGACTGTAGCTGGGGGACTCTTCATCACCTCAACACCAGACTGAGAACCTGGACAGGATCTGTGAACACTGGAGAAAGACCTCGGCTCCTTCAGATCCCTACCAAGGGTTCCCAGTGGCATTTGCAAAACAGATGGCCTGGGAGCCCTGCAATGCAGAGAGGCACTGTGGGAGCTGCAGGCACCAGTGGGCACCACACAGCCAGGAGCTACCAGCCACCTCTGTGTGTAGGTGGTGGGAGGTCTCCACACAGGAAGCCGACTGCAACCGAGGCCTGAACCTTACCCTCCTTCGAAGATCTTGACCCTCGCTGGCTCTCCTCTCTTGGAAGTGGGAGTGCCCTCCTCTGCCTTCCCTTGCTTTTCTTCCTTCTCCACTCTAGCTGGATCTTTCTGGCTCTCTGGGGAAAGCAGTGACGGGAGGTGCACCTGAAGGGGAGAACAAAACCAAGCTTTGGTTAACCTTGTAATGCTGGGTCAAGTGCGAAACACCTGCCCACACGGCCTTCTGCTTTTCATCCAGTTCCCCTCCACAGATGCAAGGGCTGGCCGCAAGAGACAAAGTCCCCTCCAAGCTGTATTTTGACCCCCTCTCATGATCCTTTTCCCTCCAAGGATGGGTCTTTGTGTTCTGTGCTGGCCTTGGGGGATAGTCTCATTCACCTTGGTCACCTCAGCACTCAAAATGGGGATCAAAAAGACAATGCTGAAGAAGTAAGTGAAGACTTGGGTCTGCCTCACAGATGAACTGTGGCGTGCCCACTGTCGGATCAGAGAGCCAAAGCAGCCAACCAGGTTAAGGGCGTGCCTGCAGAAAAGCCCAGATCTCCAGCTTCCAGCACTGGTTCACCTGGACCAGCACCAAATACCAGGAACCACAGATCCTCAGGACCCAGATCAAGGCTGAGGGATCAGGGGTCCCATTCTCTGCAGAGCAATGGGCCTCAGGGAGACCTGACTCCGTGGGGAGGGCTGACACTGGACGTCTCAGCATTTTCCAGTGTCCTGAGACTATTCTCTAAATCGGAGGCAGGGGGAAGGTACACCTTCACACAGGGTGCTGGTGCCCAGCTAAAGGACACCTGGTTGGAAACTAGGAGAAGTGAGTTCCGGTGCCAAACAGATCACAGCTAAGCCAGGTTTCCCAATGCTTAAAGGACATTTTCAGAATAGCCAGGGGAAGACAAGAAGCTACAAGGTTGACAACTGTCAGCCGAGTGTGCAGAGAAACAGGAACTATATCCAGGCACAGGCTGGGTGGTGCTGGGGGTGGGAGTGAGTCTCCCATCACTGGAGACATGCATGTGAAGGAGGGAGACTGGTTGCAGGAAGGCCTCAGCTCACAGATCATGCAGTTATGTTAATGTGTGATATGTGTGGACTTTGGGCAGGGAAAATTTGAACAAAATTGACAATTCCAAGGAAATGTCTGCAGGTTTTAGCTCATTTTAGGAAAGCAGCAGGATGAAGAAATGATTGTCAAATGCAGAGACAAAAATCTAACATTCTTTTTGTCTTCTCTGCCTCTGACACCTCTCATCAGGGAAGAGGAACAGCTCAGACATGTTTCAAAGGGGATAGGAGTGAGCTCTGGTTCTGAGTCTGATCTTTGCCATTTACTGTGTGGCACCATGCAAGTTACTTAGCCTCTCTGAACTTTGATCTCTTTACCTACTATACCCTAGTTAGGTGTTATGAGAACAAAAGTAAAGTTTAGTATCTGGCACACAGCAGGCACCCCAAAAGTTTTGAGTATTATTACACTAGCATCTCTGTAATAGCCATAGTTTATGGCAGTTACAGCAAAAGTGGAAATTCTGTTCAGAGATGTCTGTGGACTGAAAAAATATCAGAGAATAAATTCGGAAAACAGTTTGTGAAGAATAATCAGCTGAGCTCAGGGCACTTCTGATGTAGCTCTCACCATCATGATGAAAGCAAAAAGTATGAGCATTCAGGAAACTGCAGGCGCAGGTCTGCTGCCAGGTCTACAATAGGAGTCAGGGTTCCAGTATCTATGTGGTATTTGGTCAAAGCACCTGGTTGGAATGGTTGCTTGTGAACATCATACATCATTACATTTGCAATTATCTTTCAAAAGTTTCATTCCTCCAGTAACTAAAAAACGAAATAGATGCTCTTTGCAATCAGATAGGTCTGGTTTCAGATTCTGGATTTGCCCAATATTTGCCCCAGGTCCTTGACTGCCTTCAGCCTCTGACCCCAGGTTCCCTCATTTGTAGAATGGAGGTGATGCTGCTTTACATGGGGAGGTGAGCAGTGACTAGGTCCCAGGGTCCAGAACAGGGCTTGGCACCAAACAAGACCACTGGTCACTCTACAAATTCCATATATGGTTTGAATATGAAAGGTCCTCATATCAGCTGGTGATGTTGTTTGGGAAGGTTGTTAACCTTTAGGAGGTGGACCCTTACTGGAGGATGTGAGAAGGACCTGGTTGTGGGAAGGACCTTGAGAAATTTATAGCCTGGCTCTACTTCTTATTCATTCTCTGCTATCTGAATATGGAGGCATTGCAACCAGGTAGCTTCCATATGCCTTTCCTGCCATGATGAATTGTGTCATTCTGAAACTATAAACCAAAATAAATGTTTTCTCCCTTAAGCTGCTTGTGTAGGGGTATTTTGTCACACTAGGCCAGCATAGGTCACGGCATAGCCTTGTCTGTGTAAAGTGTTGTGTTCTTACACAAATTGAAATTGTTGAATTTCAAACTTGTTAAATTAGCTGGGAAACTTTATTTCATAGCTCTTGAAGTAGTCCAGGTCAGAGGCAATGAAGGAATAAATATGAGCTGCATTGAGAGCCTACTGCTACTCTGTAGCACAGATGGCTCAAACTGTGGAGTGTCACTGCCTCCTACAGGTGGAGAGGTGCACTGCAGCCCAGTTCTAGCTGCCATCTTACAGGAAAGGGAATGTTTTAGGAGTGATTTGTATCAAATGTGAAGGATAAAAACAGCAGACACAGATAAAATAAGAAAAGTTTAAAGAGACTAGTAGGGCAAGGGAGAACTCCCATTGGAAAGGGCTGGAATAAAGTTCTAAAACTGGCAAAAGCATCCTACCAATAAAACTTCCCAACTATATCCTTTGTAGAATTGCTCTTTAACTTGCTAAGACTAAACTTTCTACAGTACAGTAGAATCTTGTGGGAAAGTAGGGAGACTTTCCTGATTACATTATTCCAATTATGTTAGGAACACAAGAGCAGAGAAACCCAATGAACATATTTCCTTATAAGGTCACAACTCCCAGAGAGAAAAATCTGTCCCATCCCTCAAAGCTGGCTTTAATTCTACAAACTTAGCAAGAAGACAATGTGGCTTTAAAAGCTCAGCACAAACTTTGGCACAATGACTAGAACAAGGCTGAACTTACCTCTGTCATGCGGGGCTTTCGGGAGCTGGATGGCACCAGCCTTCCTGCCTCAGGATGCGGAGCTGTGGCCATGGTGTATGTCTCTTTGCTCACTTTCTGCTTAGATCTCAGAAGGGACAAAGCAGCTTTAGTGGAAACCCCTGGAAGGTTGGGGTTGTACAAACTTATGCACCAACCAGCGTAAACAGAGGACCTCCTATCTGCATGCTGGATGTGATTTGGCTTAATGTAGTTTAAATAGCACCAACTGACATTAGTGGTCGTGTGGAGGCTGGGGAACTGCAGTACCTTCTTAGAGTCCGTACCTTCTTGCAATTTGGCTGGTTTGGGGGAAGTGTCCGACAGAGGCAGAGAGCTAGGGGGTGCCAGGGGAGGGAGGTCAGGCTGTTCCTTTGGATCTTCTTTCTTTATACTCAGTGGAGGCAGCCCTCTTCGGTGAGCTTTGCTAGATGGTTGAGCATATTCTTTCAAAGCTTCTGAGCCTGGGGCTGTCCCATGGGGCAATGTGGGATGAGAGAGGGGAGAAAGCTCTTTTGGGTCGGATGGATCTGAAGGCAAGCTGGACAGTGTTTCTGCCTCCCTCCTGCTCTGGCCTTGGCTGCCCGCATAGGGCTTCTCTGTCCTCTTCCTGTCCTCTGTGCTGGTCAGCACCACACTGCAGGTGCTCACCAGCTCCAGTTTCTCATCTGCCTTGGAAGCCTCCTCCTCTTTTACTCTTTTCTGCTGCTGGGTTTCCATGGTAAGTTCAAGACTGCCAGCAGGAGAGAGGACACGCTTGCTTCCACCGGCTGTGGATGAGCACCCCTCCAGGCTCAGGGTACCCTCCGAGGACAGTGATGTGCCTTTCCTCTCAGGCACTCTCAGATATGGTGTCTGGAAACCTCTGCTTTGCTCCTTGCTTATGCTAGATGGTCCAGGCCCAGCCTCATATACATCAGCCCCCCACACAGTCATCCCTTTGGAGGAAGGTTCCTCATACTTGGTAAGAGCCATACTTGCTGAGCTGCCTTGAGACTGTGTGACCAAGATCTGAGACAAGGTGGTGTACATGGCGCTCCCGTAGGACGGCATGTGAGTCTGGATGCGGACGGGAACAACCAGTGACACCATAGCATCTGGACAGGCAGGCAGGGCCAATGTTGGGGCTGATGTGGGAGCTGGGGAGGTAGCTGGGGGAGTCACAGGGGGCAGCTGGATGTCACTGCTATACTCTGTGCTGCTGGAGGGGCCAGAAGGTCCTGTTGCCAGAGGGGCCAGGCTGGTTTTGATTGGGGGCAAGTGGCTTTCTAGTTCACCAGGGAGCTGCAATGCAAACTGGGATTGTAGAGGCAGGAAATATCCAGAGAGGGCTGAGGAGGCAGGGCATGGCATGGGGAGGAAAGAGGGGGGCTGCCGGAAGGGGATATCTGCAGGGTGAGGCAGGAGCTGGGGGAGATGGAGCTGGCTGGGGTGTAGCACAGTAGGCTGCAGCGGAAGTGGTGGAGTTTGGAACAAGGAAGGTGCGAGGGGGGGCATGGAGTACGGCGAGGAGAGGAGGCTGGCCATTGCCTGAGTGGGGAAGAACTCCGAGGACTGTTCTGGCTCCTGAGGCAAGAGGTGCTGCAAGGAGAAGAGGGAGACCGGTGGGGGCGGCTGGGTGCCAGGAGGTCGGAACACTTGCAGGGCCTCTGTGTAGGGTGGGCTGGACCCCAGCGGGGGCCGGTCCTGTATCTGGCTCTTGCCTTCTGAGGGCCCACCTTGTACGGTAGTCACGGAGATCTGGGGCACGGAGCTTTTGGTGGGAGGCTTGCTGGCTGAGGGCTCCTCGCTGCTCTCTGGTTTTCCCTTAGGGGTGGCCTCCAGCTCTGCTTCTGGAGGTCTGCTGAGGGAGGCCTGTCTCACCAGAAAGCATTTCCTTCTTCCTGGTGGAGCGGCCGGGGGCGGCGGAGCTGCGGGCACTGTTACAGAGGGTCCTGTCGGGGACAAGCTGCCATAGTCAAAGGATTTGCTTCGGGTCTCAGTCATGTGTGAGGAGTGGGGCACGTTGGGACTCTGCTCTGAAGCTGACCTCCGCATCTCTCGGGCGTGTGGGTGGTGGCTGGGGACAGTCAGCATGTGGGTGCCCAGGGGTTTGGGGCGTGTGTCTGACGAGGGCCCAGGGGCGTCAGCTTTTCCGTGATCCTCCCTGTCGAAGGAAGCCGAGCGGCTGGAACCACTCAGAGAGATGCTGCTCTCCTGGCTCGGGCTTCGAGACAGAGGCACGGAGGACTCAAAGCTGGACTCCCCCGAGGACTGTGCCATCTCGGCCAAGCGGAGTCTCTTTTTCTTGGGTGGCAGCTTCTCTGCTGGGAGCTGTGCCAGCGTCTGGCTGCGCTGGGGCCACTGGAATTCCTCTGTCTTCTCGGGCTCCTTTGGGGGTGGCTCGGGCTCCGTGTCCGGCCTGTCCGGCTCTTCTGTCACCAGGATCTCTGGAACCTGAATGTTGGGCTGGCGGACCAACCTCGGCTGCAGGGAGTGAGCTGAGCGTCCATGGGGGGCAGGTGGTGGGGATGAGAACTGGGCCACGGGCTTTTCTTCTTCCAGGCTGCTCGGCTGCTCCAGAGGGTCAGACTTCTCAAAGGAGCTGGTGTGCTGGATGACAGAAATTTCTTTGGACATTTTTCTCCTCTCCTTCCCTGGTTCTGATCCAGTCCCTGGCTTGGGAGTCCTTGGCTGGAAGCTTGTGGGTCCCTCTAAGGAGGGAACTGATTTGCTTGGTTCTGCTGGTGACTTGGCGGACTCCAAGGGCAGGATACGAGCTGGGTCTGATGGGCCAGGGCTGCCAAAGGCAGGTGGCTCCTCCTCATCCCCAAGGCTCTTCTCCTTCCGTCTTTTTCTCAATGGAGTGAGTTCCAAGGTGGCCCCTAGTTTATAATGCATCATCTGGGACCAGGGCTCAGGCTCAGCCTGAGTCTTTTCCACTTCATGAGCACCTGCAGAGTGGGCTTTTGTGATTTGGAGCTCAGAGCAGTAGTACTTCTTATGAGCTTCATAATTATCTCTCTTTTTGTACCGAGCACCACAGATGGTACATTCATAGCTCACGCCTTTTGTTTTCAGCCCCTTCTTGGTCTTTTTGGTAAGGTCGCTTTCCTTGGATTCTGGGTCGTCAGAGGGCTTGGAGGAGGGGTCTTTGCTGCTTGGTCCAGGCTCCTCGGAACTGTACTCACCTCCCAAAGGTAGTTCAATGGCTGGCTGGCGTTTCAGCATCCGCGGGTGGGAGGTAAACATGGGACTGCTGCGGCTGGGGGTTTCGGGGTCAGCAATGTGGTCGTCGAAGGAGTAGCTCCCCCGGAAGGTATGGTGGGGGGTGCTGATGGTGCAGGCTGCGGAAGGCATTGAGTGGCTTCTCAGGAGAGGCACAGGGTGCGTGGAGCTGGGCGGGTGCTGGAGGCTCAACAGCGATTGTTCCGGCTTTGTCTTCTCCCCATGGGATGATAGTGACTCCCGGTAGAGGCTGGATTTCGGGGACTCCACGCTGCTGCGCCTGGTCAGAGAACTCCTCCTGGGCTTCACACTGTCAATCTCACTGGTGTCCACCACAGCCTCATTGATGGTGATGAGCTTTGTGATGTGTTCGATCACCTGTGTCCGGGGTACAGACAGGGGCACCAAGCTGGGCTTGTCTTCAGCGGACAGGGGCAGTAGGGGCTGGGTGGAGGTGGGTGCCAGCATGGAAGTCCGCTGCCCGATCCGCCCACACTTGCCAAAGATGATCTCTGCGTAGGACTTGGCATTGGTGTTAGGGGGGCTGACCTGCTGCTCGGCGCTCTCCGAGCGTGAGAAGTACCCAGACTCCGTGCTGCCTTTGCTCCCTGGGCTCAGGAACGTCTGCTCCTCAATCAGCTTCTTCCTCTCACTCAGGCGGAGCGCCAGCTTCTGCTTGATGGTGTGTGTGTCCTCGGGTTTATGGGTCAGGGGATGCTCCGATGAGGCTTCTGCAAACGGGGTGGGGTCCTCAAGCGATGGTGCAGTGCTTGACTGGGACAGAGAGCAGCGTTCCTGGCTGGAACTGTGGCTCCCGGAGCTGTATAAGCCACTTGAGAGCAGGGGGTGCTTAGATTTGGGGAGAACCTCTGTGGGGGGACCTGATGTGGTACCGGTTTCCTCCTCGGAGTCTGTGCTTTCTCCTTCGGTAGGCTCCTCGAACTCTTCCCCAGGGATCCTCTCCATCTCCAGCCCAGGTGGGTACATCTCACTGCCGGAGCCGGAAGCCAGACCGGCTTTGATGCGGTGGGCATGGGACTTCCTGTGCTTATAAAGGTTACTCTTGGTTTTGAAGGAGAAGCCACAGGGGCCGCAGGGGTAGGGCCTCTCGCCCGTGTGGGAGCGAATGTGCTTCTGGAGCACACTGGGCTTGGCACAGGGCCGGCTGCAGTACTGGCAGATATACTTCCCTGGCTTCTGTGGTTTCCTCTCTTTCTTATGTGCCTCTTCTGTGGGCTTCAGGGAGACCTGGGAGGGACGGGGCACAAAGACCTTAGGGATGCCAGGCAGGTCCTCGGGAGGAAGGATGGAAGCATGGGATGGGATGAGCTGGCCCTGCGGATGCAGCCCAGGGGCCACAAAGGAGCCTGAGGGTCCAGGTCTCATGGGGTCAACCAGCTGCCACGTAGACCCCTCTAGGAGATGCTCTGGTTTGCCAGGGGACATGAATGCTGGTGTCAGAGGGTGCTGTGGAAACTGCGAGATGTGGACTGAGGCCTCGATGGAGGGCCTCCGGGGAGGCTTCTGCTGCTGGCCGGTTTTCTCCTGAGAGCCTTCTCTAAGAACCACCGAGGGGCCCGAGAAAGGCTGCGGGGTTAGGAGCTCCTGGGTGGCACTCTCTGAGGGAGCACTGGTGCTGCTGCCTGGATACGGGACGCTGGAAGAAACACTAGTCTGAATGGCTTCTCCTTTGGTCAGCCGCTTACGGGGACTTCCATCAGCCTTCTTGGTGCACTTGACGCTTTGTTCCGGATCCATGACCTTCACGAGACTTCAGATGCTACTCAGGGAGTTTGGGGCGGGTCGCATTTATGAATAATCCAAGAGTCTCGAGGTGTTTAGCTTTGGCCACATTGGACAAGAGCTGTGGAAGCCAACCCCACGATGGCTTTGGGGGTTGGACTTTTTTTTTTTCCTCTCCAAGTGTCAGTGGCTGCAAGTGGACTCAGAGCAGATCCTGGGGTCCACACTGTTCATATTGGTGTGGCATGGCCCTCTACTCTGCAGACAGGAAGCACACTGGCATTTTCTGCCTGAGTGTCTGTCTTGAAAACAGCATGAAAGATGTCAGTATTGCCATTGAGTGGGTTTGATTGGCAGTGACAAGTGGCTCCCATGAGTCCCCTGCGTGCTGTGTGAACAGCTGAAAGTTGGAGACATCTGTCCTGTCATCTCTGGTCCTGGCTGGAGAGGTACCACACTGGGATGCTAGGGCAGCTCGGCTCTGGCCTCTTCTCCCCTTGAGTTCTCTATTGGAGATTAACAGGTTCAGAGGAGAAATCACGGTCTTCTATGGGAAAAAAAATACACACAACAAAGGAAAGAGATTTACTGGGGCTGTCCACAGGTTGGGCAAACAAGGTGCAGGGTTAAAGCTGGCTAAGATTCCCTAAACATTAGCCACAGATAATTCAAGCAGGATGTAGAACCCCCAGCTCCCTGTGGTCATCCTGCACCACTGCCTCCACAGAACGAGTACTTCTGACATTGGTCTTGTGGGGTTACTGGGGGCTAGAGGCCTGGGCCCCCATCCCTGCCCTGCAGCCCAGTTCCGTGAGCCTGGGCCTGCCAAGCCTCTGCTGTGAATCTTGAATAAGGATAACAGAAGTCCTGTCTGGACTGCTCATGTGGCCTGCAGCAGAGTGCCATGAAGAAATGAATAAGGATGCTGCCGAGGAGGGAGAGAGATGGTCCTGGAGGGGTGGGGTACAGGAAGAGCCTGAGGATGCCGGGATGAGCTTTCCAAGGGATAGACTGTTAACCATTAGTTTCCCTGGCCCTAGATATGCATGACCTTGAGAAGTATCACTCACTCCCTATCATGTTTTTGGGCAAAGCAGTGAAGGATGGGGCATGGCCCATGGGAGCACTCCAAGCTGGCTGTGACTACCAGATTGATCAGAACACTCTCCAGGAAATGAGGAATCTTCCAGAAGGTTTCTCCAGGTTTGCAGTCTTTTTTTGTTTGTTTGTTTTTGTTTTTGTTTGGTTTTTCGAGACAGAGTGTGTAGCTCTTGTTGTCCTGGAACTTACTCTAAAGACCAGATTGGCCACAAACTCAGAGATGTGCCAACCTCTGCCTCCCAAGTGCTAGCATTAAAGGTGTGTGCCACCACTACCTAGTACTTTGCAGCCTTTTCCTGTTACCCAAGTGTGTAAAGGAAGCCCTAGATGTAGGTCAGAATGGAGGTCCTTGTCAAGTTGGGAGGTAAATGGCCTGCAGGTCTGGGTAGACTTCCCAGGTGTGTGTGCTCTTGAGGCTAGCTGGATGTTGGATAGTCCGGCTTCCCTGGGTTCAGAAGGATTCTCAGAGTCCTTCCCTCTAGGGATGAAGTCAGATTTCAGAGCTAGAGGTCACTGTGACTTCATCTCACACACCTTCCTATCTTTCCAGATGAGCAAACTGTGGTCCACCCAGGGCAGGCGTCTTACTGAAGGCCCGGGCTCTTCTTTGTTTGTTTGGTTTTTGCTTTTGGTGGTGCTGGGGATCAATTCTAGGGCTTTGCACATGCTAGAGAAGCACCATTGACCACTGAGCCACATCCCAGCCCTGGATTTGTTTTTGAAACAGGATCTTGCTATGTAGCCCAGGCTGGCCTTGAAATTATAACCCTTCTGCCTCAGCTTCCAGAGTACCGGGATTCATCTGTGCCCTGCAAGGTCTCAGATTCTAAAAGACAATGGCAGCACCTGACCCAGGCCTCTGAGGCAGTTTACCCATGGTGCCTTTCTTCTGTGTTGTCCACCTCATCCTCCTGCGAGGATTTCTCTGCTTCTGTCTTGGGTAAGTGTTCCCTGGCCCTGGTATCCTGACCCAGGTTCCCTCCTTCCCCAGGCAGAGACTTGAAGAACTCACACACTACACTTCCACAGAGGATGAACAATCAGCAAGGCTCAACCTCCTGTCAAGTGCCAGCAGTTAGGGCCTGGCTTTGCTGTGGGAGGCAGATGACTTTCTTTTAGCTGAACATTACATCTTGTAAATTTACTTCTTTTGTGTTTTCAACATCTTTATTCTGCAAAGAGTGTAAGGTAATTATAATAACCTATAATTAAATAATAACCACAAATAGCAAATTGGAACCAAGAAAATATAAATGGGAGCAGCAAGTTAGGGTTGGTGGGGTAAAAGAGTTTTGTCGAGCCAGTCATAAATGCTTACAGAATTTCTATAGTTCAGCTGCACGTTTTCATATGTGCTTCCTGGCAGTCATGGAGAAAAGGGAAATGTGATCTGGTATAGAAAGGAAGCCATGGAGGAAGAGAGAGCTAAGTTCCTTGCAAGAACCCAAGGGCTGCTAGGATATACCCTTTTCATGTGACACTTTAGTCAGGGGCAGGAAATGATGAAGGTCATCTCTGCCTTCAACAATATCCTTTCAGCAAATGCAGTTTTTGCCAATGGAAGACCAAACTCAGTAAGGGGTATTTTTCAAGGACTCAAATCTCTAGCTTAAGCAGCAGAGCTCTAGAGATGAGGGGACCATGGGATGCAAAGAGCACAGAGCTTGTCCTAAGAGCCACACAATTTAGTGGCCGTGCCAGGCTTGTCCCCACCTCAGTAACGTTCCCTGTGGCTCTCGTGAGGAATGGGCACTGAAGCCTAGGGCTCCCTGTTGGTCCGCAGGACACCACTGTATCTGCAGCAAGGAACATGTGGGGTGAGTAGAGTCTGAATGCAGCCCTGGTTTTTCTGCTTCTGTCTGAACTTCACTGTGCTACTGGAGGGGGAAGTGGGGGGTCTGGCTAAGGCTGGGCCCTATCCTGGTGTCACTGCCCTGCTTTTCTTATCGGAGTGAAGGGAGACAGAAGTGCCAGGGCTTCTGATGTCGGAGGAGGGGTGTGTTGTATACCTTACAGGGGAAAATTGCTCTCTGGGCTGGGCCTTCCAGCCTTGTTCATTGTGTCTTTCGGGGAGGTGTGGAAAGGCCTCTGTGTGCTACGTGGTGGTCGTGGATTTATTGTTATTTCTGCCTCTCTATCCTTTGGTACAAGGACCTGTAAACTCAAACTGGTGATAAGCATTGCTTCTTCCAATGGATGGAGACCCCACAGGTGAGGGGGGTGCCAGTTGGCAGAGGAACACACATTGTCTGGTACTGTGGTTTCCTTCCATTTAGCCTCAGCACTATCCAGGGACAGGTAGGGGAGGTGGTTGGGGTCTGGTGTGATTCTCAGGGCCAGGGAGAGAGAAGATAGGATGCTGAGGGAAAGAGATGACTATTGGGCCATCAGGTTACTCATTGGGACTACATTGCCTGCCTAGGTCATTAACTAGCCCACATTGGGGCTGGGGCTGGTTCCTTCCTAGAGGTTTTTTAGGGTCCCGGGGTACAGAGTCAGGACCTCTGAGGCTCCAGGTCACACCTTTACTCTGCATTCAGGGCCCCTGGACTATGATGGGGCCAACCAGCCATGGCTACTCAGGGCCTCCAACCTCAGGGCTAGTCCCCCTGTGTCCTGTTCTACCACACTGTAGGGCAGGTGCAGGTAATTGTTGCCAGGGCATTGGGAGGGCAGTGGGGACTGAAGGTCTTGGAACAGTCTTGGATCATGTCAAATTCAGATGTGATGTGAGCAGGTGTTGGTTACTCTTTAGCAGGACCTAGCTGACCCTTGTGACCTAGACATGTGAAAAACATCTCTTTCCCACTTGCCTTGGTTCTGAGCATGTCTGAAGTGACAGAGAAAAGGCCACTTTACAGATAATTAATAGAACACCAGATAAATCTCCAGAACAATGGACCAGAGTTTCAGGACTCCCTTTCAAGCCATGGAGAAGACAGATGTCCTTTACAGATGGTCACAGAATAGCCACAGGGCTCATGTCATTTGCCCCTGAGGCCATGGTCCCTCAGAAGCCAACTGACAACCATGAGGAGAAGCTGGTTTTCAACGGCTAATTGGTTAATAAAGCAGGCCAATCAGCTCCCATTCTGGAAACTTCCATAGGCTTGACTATGGAAACAATTCAACAAGAAAGCAGTCAGAGCTCCCTGGGGCTAGAGCCATCAAGGTCTCAGGGAAAAAAAGCATGTAACAGAGACTCCAACAGGTTCAAGGAAAGGTGGCCTAAAGCCTGAAGATAAGTTGGAAATCTCCTTTGAAATCTAGTTCTACAATGACATGGCCCGAACCTGAAGGGGGCACCCTGAGGCTGGGGGAGCCAGGAACTGGACCCTGTCAGGCCAGCTAGGCCACTACCACTGTCAGGACACTAGCTGGGACCCACTTCAGGCTCTAGGCTGAGGTGCTAGGCGACTGCCCAAGTGAGATGAGGTTGAGGTGAGGCGAAGGCAGGAACTTCATGCCCTGGGAGCTGTTATGTAAACTTCAGCCTAGACTCAGAGGGTCTGACAAGGTCCTTTGCTAGTAATTAACACCTCCCACCCCCAGTATACCAAAGTGTGGTCACAGATTCTACTGCTAGTCAATAAAGCATGCTGATCTCAAATTGCCAGCAAAGCGAACCTTTCCACTTTGAATAGATGGGAATTTAGGACTCAAGACCACAGGCTGGACAGGCCGTGAGCGGTAAGTATTGAGGCTTCACGACACCGTATTATCAGTGCCCCCTAAAGATGTCTGTGTGGCGTTTGTGTTCACACACTTGTGTGTGGGCAAGACTTGAGTATGGCGCCGCCCTTACGAGGTCAGATGGCAGCTAGATGGGGCAGACATGAGGATGTCAGCCTGGAGACTGGGAGTGACGTGGTCAGGGAGCCGCAGAAGGCAGCTGCATCAGAGTGAGGTCAGCTCCCCAAACGATGAACAAAAGAGACCTTTTCTCTTTACCACTTTACCTCAGGTGTTGTGTTATAATAAGCAAAACTTAGTAATCATTAACCTCAGTCACTTGGGCCATGCTTGTCCCTGTAATAACACACGGGGGAAGGGGCTTCTCACTACCAGGGACACTCAAACCATTTCCCTTCGGCAACTTTTCTTCTTCTTCTTCTTCTTCTTCTTCTTCTTCTTCTTCTTCTTCTTCTTCTTCTTCTTCTTCTTCTCCTTCTCCTTCTCCTTCTCCTTCTCCTTCTCCTTCTCCTTCTCCTTCTCCTTCTCCTTCTCCTTCTCCTTCTCCTTCTCCTTCTCCTTCTCCTTCTCCTTCTCCTTCTCCTTCTCCTTCTCCTTCTCCTTCTTCTTCTTCTTCATTTTTAACTTCACCTCTCAGGTAATTCTGAGATCTAGAGAGAGGGCTTTTGATTTCTGAGCACTGATCAAATACCACAACCTATTTGTACAGAGGGGAGTGTGGGAAAGCCTAGTGGGTTGTGACTGGTTGAGATCTGCCTTCCTGTGAGACCCAGGGACCAAGGTGAAACTACTATCACCAGAGAGGTTGAAGTCTCCGGTGACATCCACAGAGAAACCAGGAACAAGATTCACAGCCATTACGCAGCAAGGATAAAGCCAGAGTGCGCTGTCCTGTGTAGGTCACCCTAGGATACTGGTGCAGTGATAAGAGGCGGTGATGGCACACACCCAGGTCTGGACTGGGCTTCGAATCCCTGTTCATGTCAGGACTGTTCTTAGGGATCTGAGTAAACTAGCTCATCTCTTCTTCACGACAACCTCGCTGCCAAGCGGCCTTTGCAAGCCTGTCTTATATATTAGGAAACGGAGGTACAAATCACAAAACTTCCTAGCAGCAGAGCCCACAGCTGAGTCAGGGCCACCAGGTGTCTTCTGCAGTGGAGACCCTGCAGGGCCTGGGTCACACAGCCTTGCAGACTGGGCTCATCTCTGAGTCCCAGTGCTAATGGAGGGCAAAGCTTACCACTGCCAGCAGCCTTTCTTCCCGCCCTGAGGGCTGGCCTTGTTAAGAACTCCTTTGTGCTTTCTTTTACCTGGGAAAGTGTCTACCACACTGATGTCTTTCTCCTGTGACGACCGAAAAGGAGCCAGCACTGGTTCAGCAGCTGTCTCAGCAGGGGCCTGGTGAAGCCCAATGCCTGGAGCTAATTCGCAGACTAGGCAGCCCATTGTTATCTATCTAGTTAGCACACCACCCTCCTGGCTTGTCATTTATTTATATCCGCCTTTTCCAGAAGCATCCAAAGTGATGTCTGGACATCTGAGAGAACTCAGTGGGCACTTGTGAACTTAGGTCGACCTATTTTATCTTCAATGAGCCAGGAAGTGCTAGCGAGGAGACCCTGGGGAAAGAGAGAGCCAGTCAGGAGACTGGGTCAGACGTGCGTCTTCTGGCCACTGCTCTGTGCCAGGATCGCTGCCTGGAACAGACCTGGATTCCACAAGCCTGCATGCCTGTCAGCTTCCAGCAGGCCTCCAGCTGTCTTTTGACCACATTTTGATTAAGTGACAGGGGTTCAAAAGGCACACCCACCCACAAGCTGCCTAGGTAGGTAGTCAGGGTTCTTCTGTCTACCATGAAGGACAGCATGTAGAGCAAACTACGGCAGGGCAGGTGGTAAGATGGCTCAGTGGGTAAGGGTGCTTGCTGCCAATGACCCGAGGTCAATTTCTGGAATCTGATGGTGGAAGGAGAGACCCGACATCCACAAATTGTCCTCTGATATTCACATATGTGCCATGGCACACATGTGCCTACACATATACATACAGTAGACAGATAAATGCAATCTTTTTTTTAATTAAGGAAAGAACATATGGCAACATTTACCACACACATGCACACACACACACAACATGGAAGCAGGCACATGCGCGCACACACACATACACACACACACACAGAGGCATACAGATGGGTGCACACACACAGAAACGCACATTCTATAAGTGTACTAGGAAGGCAGATCACTGATGGTGACTGCGCATGCCCACAGTGAACGAGGGCACTGTCTACAGTCTCTGCCTTCCCTCCTGGGTGGCAGGTGGCCATCACTGTCCTAGCAGTGGTGTACATTCATGATTGCTCTGCAACACACTACTTTCTTTATCTGCTCCACCTCAAGCAGTTCATGGATCTTCTCAACACAGGGCCAGCCCAACTGAAAATGGCCAAAGTTAAGCCCAAATGGAAACAAGACCTCACCACAAAAGCTAAAACTATAAAACTCATAGAAGAAAACACACAGGAAAAGCCTTCTGATATTGGAACTGGAAATTTTAAAAAGCACATCACAAAGCAAACACTGGAAAGATTAAACTGGATGACATCAAGGTCAGTAATGCCTGTATGTCAAAGGTCAAACCAACAGAGGTGGGTGGAAAAGCCGATAGAATGAGAAAATGTTTGCAGTTATATCCCTGACAAAGACCCAATACCAGGCACATATGAAGAGTGCCAACAATCCAGTAACAACAAAGGCAAGCACATCAACTCCAACAGACATTTCCCTGAAGATCAAAGATGACCAATAAGCTCACAAAAAGATGCCTGACATTGCCAATGATTAGAGAAAAGGAATTCAAGCCAGAGTGCAGTGCCTTCTCACTCATGTTAGTCAGCAATGCCCTATCAAGAAAGAAAGGAAGAGTGTGAAGTGTCTCTGTGGGTAAAGTGCCTGCTGAGTTCAGGTTCCCAGCACCTGGATGATGTCAGGCAGGCTGCATGGAATGCCAGACCTCAGGAGGTAGAGATAGAAGACCCCCAGAGCAAGCCGGGGCTAGCTAGAGCCCAATATGCAAGCTCTGGGTTCGAGTGGGAGATTGTGACTCAATACACACAGTGGGAGTGATCAAGAGAGGCACCCGGAATCAGCCTCAGGCCTCTACATGTACACATACCTGCCCATACACCTGTGCCCACCTACATGTGAACACATGTACATGCATACATACCATACACATAAAAAGTGTTGACAAGAATGCAGAGGAACTTTGAAATTGCTTTGCACTATTCGGAATGAATGATTCAGCCTATATGGAAAACAGAGAGGCAAAAGATTAAACACAGAATCACGGGGCAGGTGAGATGGCTCAGTGGGTAAAGGCACTTGCTGCCAAGCCTGATGACTTAAGTTTGATCCCTTGTATCCACATGATACAAGAAAAAAAGTGACTCTTATAAGTGGTCCTCTGGTCTTCACATGTGCATGTATGTATTTGTGTGTGTGTGTGTGTGTGTGTGTGTGTGTGTGTGTGTGTGTGCATGCGCGTGTGTGCACATGTGCTGGAAATCTAAACTCAGGTTTGTGACACAAGCATTTTACCCACTGAGTCATATCCCAAGCCCCCCAAATAGCAATGATTTTAATAGTAGCAAGAAGGAGCTTATCTTAACAGCCAGTCCATATATGCTGTGAAGTATGAGACCCAACTTTAGGTTTTACATTTAAGTCTTTAATCCACTGAGTTGTTTTTACAGGTGTGGTGTAAGTAAGGACCCAGTTTCATTCTTCCATATGTGGATATCCCATCCCACATCTACACTGTGTATTCTTGGTGCTCTTGTTGAAAGACAGTTGACCGTAATGTGTGGCTTTATTTTTATTCTGTTCCACTGGTCTATATGCCCAATACCATACTGCTTTGATTACTGTAGCTTTGTAATATATTTTGCAACTGAGAGGTGTGATGTTTCCAGTTTTTTTATTCTTCCTCAGGATTTAGTTATTCATAGGGGTTTTGTGGTTCTTTGTATTATAAAATTGTTTTTTAATCTTTCTGTAAAAAGTGTGTTAGTATTTTTATAGGGTCTACACTAAATCTGTAGATTGCTTTGAACAGTATGGAAATTTAATAGCATTAATTATTCCAGTCCATGAACCATGTGATGCCTTTCCATTTGGGCCTTCAATTTTTCTTATTCAATTTTTTTCTTTTAGTTTTTGGCACTACCTGCTGGAGTGGGTGAAGCTGACCCCTGGCCTCTCAGACGGGTCTTGAGACTTTGCTGTGTGGGATTGAACTCTCTGTCTAATGGGATTACTGTATGGAGAGTGGGAGGTGCCTCTCTGTAGGCTTTCTGAAGAGAGAGGAGCATGGCAGGCAGTCCAGCTCTTTGCCTTGTTGGTATTCAGCATGAACTATGCTTGGCATTTCTGGGATGAAAATCACTTAGATGTCTGGATCCTGGGTGTGATGTTTTTGGCTCTGATTCTATTTACACATTTCATGTGTATCCTATTTTCTTAAGACTTAGCATATTTATGGCCCATGGGAGACTTCCTATCTTGTTTTCAGAGCTATCATGATGTCATTCTCTCAGAAATACCTTTTTAGCTCATCATGGTAATTCCCAGGGAGAACCTGGGGTTCTGGTAGTCAGGACAGACTTCTAATGGAGAGGCGTCATCTTGGGACTCTGTCGTGTCTACCTCACCGCACACCTGATGCTCCCACATTAGGATCACTGTTCTCCTGGTAGCCTGCTGGTCCATGAATAGCATCAGTGATCAGACTGCTCACGGCACCTCAGGCTTCTGTGTAGATACCTGACAGGTTGGTCTTCCCCTTTCTGTCTCAGGGACAGCCTTTGGAGGAAGCCTATCAGTCAGTCCCATCCTCTGTCAGCCACAGGAACTGAGAGTCAGTGTGTTGTCTACACTGAATATCCCAGGAGAAGCGTTTCCATCACATGCTCTACACCAGTGGTGTTCAACCTTCCTAATGCTGCAACCCTTTAATAACAGTTCCTCATGTTGTGGTGACCCCCCAAACATAACATAATTTTGCTATTGTTATAAACTGTAAATATTTTTGGAGATAGAGATGGCCAAAGGGGTCAGGTCCCATAGGTTGAGAACCACTGCTCTAGAAGCTGTTCAAGGCATACCTGATTCCCAATGATTCCTCAGTTTAGGACTCTGTAAGGCTTATTTTAGGCAGACCTGACAACCTGATTCTCAAGGTCTCTTCCAGGGGGCTGTATCTCTAATACCTCTCTCCATTCTCTCTTCCAGTCTGTGTAAATCTTAGAGTTCTCCCAACATAAGCTGATCCCATTGGTTGACATGCCCTTCCTGGATCCATGTGGCAAACTCCCCAATGTCTTTCCTATGCAGCTGCTAGTTAGTCTCATAGGTCAACTTGGTTAGGTCATGGTCCTAGATATTTGATCAAACATTATTCTAAAAGATTCTGTGAAGTTATTTTTCAGGCGAGACTAACATTTAAATCCATAGACTTTGCACAAAACAGAATACCTTCTATCATGTGGGTGGGCCTTATGAATCAATTGGTGATCCTAATAGAAAAAGACTGGCTTCTCTAGAGGAGTAAGTGACGGCTGGCAGGCTGCCCCTGTACCCTGCGGGGCCTCCTGGGGCCCGCTACAGACTGTGGACTTGCCAAATCTCAACTATAAGAGCCAACTCCTTAATGTCAATCTCAGTTTCATCCTCTTTCTATCCCTCCCTCCCTCCTTCTCTCCCTCTCTCCTTTCCTCCCTCCATCTCTCCCACCCTCTCTCTCCCTCCCTTCCAGTACTGTTTGGAGGACTCTGTCTCAAGTGCTCACCACCACAGTGTCTGGCATGGTTGGTGCCGTTATCATCTCAGGGGCTTCCCATTTGCTTCTTTTGTCACAGGCTACAGTTTATTTTCTTATCAGTCCCGTTGCCAATGCCAAGGTTTATCTACATGATGTGTGTGTGTGTGTGTGTGTGTGTGTGTGTGTGTGTGTGTGTGTGTGTGTCTGTTTCCCTATTCTATTGGTTCTGTTTCCTAGAAGCCTCAGGAGAACACATGTTCCCACACTCACGTTCTCCACTGAGCTGCCCTGAGCTGCTGGCATCTCTGCTCCCGGACACAAAGTCCCTCTCTCTTGCTTCTCACAGGGTGGAAACTTATTTGTTCACAGGCTTTTCTCTCCCTTCGAGGTGAGTTCTTTCAGCGCAAGGAGCCCATCTCATTCATGACCCTCGTGCTTTGTAGACACACAGATGGCGTCTATCAAAGGGTGGATGGATCTGTGAGAACAGGATTGAAGCTGGTGGCTGACAGGAGTTTTCCAGGGTGGAGAGTGGAAGCTCCCATCCATCCTCTTAAAGGGGACACTGTGGAGAGGCCAGGGACAGACAAGAAGATCAACACCTGAAAACCTGGCGTGGGGGCAGCCTAGAGACAGGATACTGACGGCCAATAAGGTGGTACCTCAGGCCTCACACCTGAGTGGCCTGCTGTCTCCAAACATAGACTTGTAGAGGATTCCATGGGTCAGGACACAGCCAGGCCAGTTCCTTGAGGGCCACGGGAGTTCAGTTAATCTCAATAAATACTGAATTCCAACCTTATTTTTGGGTCAGGAATTCTCACTTCAGGCCCTGACCCAGATCTTCCTGTTTTGACAACTTCTGAATTCTAAAAGCCCTTGGGGATAGGCCATGCCCTCCAGGAGCAGGTCTCAACTGTCCTCCAAGCTCCTGTTCTGTCTTCACAGGGCAGGAGGCTGGGGTCCTGTACACTTTTCCGAGGCTGTTAAAAAAAATAAATAAATAAACCCCTGCAGTCCACACATCCCTTCTCCACTCAAGCCAAGTGATTTTTTGAAAATTCCACCCTGGCAGAAGGCCACAGGCTGCGGGTGGGGCCTGGGGCCAAAGATGAACACAGTGGGAACTCTCTCTTTGTTTTCCAATGCCCTGAGCACAGGCTGCTGGTTGTGCATTGCATTATGAACAAGTGAGTGAATGAATGAATGACTCCAAATGCTAAGCGGGATGGACAACAGCATAAGCCTGGTTCCTCCATTACAGCAGGCCCACGAAAAACCAGGAGAAAATAAACAGCCTGCTGGAAAAAGCCTGGTGGTTGAAAGGATGGATTTTACTGAATGACCAAGGGCAGAGCTGCGGGGACAGTGACAGAGGGGCTGGCTGAGGTGAGCCAGTACACTGTGACTGGGGCACACTTGGTCCTCAAGTCTGCGCAGTAGATAGTGGTTCTGTTTCACAGGTGAGGACACTGAGGTAGAAGTGACAGACATGTCACCACCTCCTCACATCATTTCAGGGAAACAAGGGGAAACTGGAGTGCTGTGTGAGTGTAGGGAGCTAGAGACTTTGTTCTTATCTTGTAGGCCACTCAGTTAGGTGGACCCCTAGTGAGAAAGAGGGTGTTACGTACAACTGGATTCTGGGGTCTGATCTGCCAAGACATTTGGGGTCCATCTTATCCTAGCATGGATTACCCCAGCAGGACCACCTCTGGCTCTGACCGCCTGCTGACTCCCCGTGCTTATGGGCACTGATGCTCTGGCCCTCTGGGCTCTGTGCAGGAGCTTCGCTGCCTCACCCTCTTGCCCATTCTCAAGATACTCTACCCAGTGTGTCCACCCCACCCGCCATCTTCCAGCTTCCTCTCTTCTACCTCTCTCTTGCACTCTAGCCCCTCTCCCCTCTCTGCCTACTTGCAGGGGTTCAGCACCCCCTCTGACAGCTGCCTACCCTCCATTCTTTGTCTAGCTTAAACCAACCTGTCACCAATTTCTCCCCGAGGTCATCCTCACCACTGTCATCCTCCTCTACTGGGATGGGCCTCCGGCTCCATTTCAGATGACACCAGTGATAACCAGAGTATTCCCACCTTGAATTAGTGTGGCAGTTTAGCCTTCCCAGCTTGTCTCATTTGTTTCTACCTAAACTCATCCCTGGGAGGGAACTAGTTTATGACAACTTCATCTGTCCCTGGACTGTAAGCACACTGTCTAGACATCACGTCACGACTGATGAGTTCTTTTGAACAGCCTCCCTGGGAGGACCCTTCTCACCCATTGTGCAGATGAGGGGACAGAGGCAGAAGCAGCTGGGGTGGATCCAGGCATCTCCTCAGCCCATCTTCCTAAGGAAGATGCCTGGCATCTGACTCCTCTCTAGATTCCTGTCCTGTCCTGAGTCTGAACAAGTATGGTGGACTGGAGGCTCGTGGAGATGGGAAATGAGCCCACGAAGGCTCAGCTGCAGGGCGGCTGCAGGCCTCTCACAGAGTGCCAGGCACCAGCCTGCCCTCATCTTTGCCCTTGGGTGCTAACAAGAGCCCTTCATGCAGAGCCTGAAGAGGACTCAGACATGATGCTACATCCAGGCCAGCAGGGTTAATGCTCTTCCTGGGAATTACCCAGGGAGACTCCTGAGGTACTTGAACAGAGGCAAGGGGGGCATCCCCCAGGGAGTGGTTAGTGGAGGCCATAACTAGAAGGGCTGGTCACCAAGTCAGCCATGCAAGGTAAACACACACTGGTCCATCTCTTCCTGTTCAGGGTCAGACCTGCTTCCACTTGTCCACACGCCCTACCCAATCACTGCTCAGAACTCCATCTCTCCCAGTCCCACATTCCTCTGCCTGGGTTTCCCCAGAGGTTTGGGTTCAAGTACATAGGGCTTCTCTCCTCCAAAAGATCTGATCCTGCCTTCCAGCCCAGGTCCTTCACAGTGCCTTTTTGTAGCAATGACAGCGGCCAATGCTTTTTTTGACCTGCGTTTGAGTTTTCAATTGATACATAATTTTATATATTTATTAGCCAGGATGTGATATTTGATCCATATACACACAACATCATGAACAAATGAGGAAATCAGCATAGCCAGCTCCTCATTCAGTTCCCCTCTCTTCAAGATAGAAAGCATTCAAAATCCTCTGGCTAGCTAGTCTGAAATGCACATTACATTCTCTTGACTGTAGACATCCTCCTGCGTGACAGAGTGCCAGGGCTTGCTCTTCCTTGTGACCCGGTCCCCCACTGACCACGTCCCTCCCCACTTCCCTGACTCTCTGGTAACCTTCATCCTACTCCACACTTCCGTGAGACGAACTGCTCAGATTCTACATTGCAGTAGAAGCTGTCAGTGACAGCTGACGCATGCTGTGACTCGTGGGGGTGGCTTGTGACTGTTCATACACACCCTCTCATTAGACATTTTCACAGAAGTGGAGGGCCTGTGTGTCTGACTCACCTTCCAGTCCTGTGTCTGACACCGAGGAGGCACTTGTAGGTGTTTGGGAGTGAATGGTAGATGAATGGATGAAGAAAGGAAAACCTCAGTGATTGGACAGTTTATAGATGTCACCTCAATTCTTAACTTCTGAAACAAGCAGGTATATTAACTATTACTAAATAGAATTTTCTAAACGTCTTGTTTGTGTTTTGAGACAGAGTCCTATGTATCCATGGCTAGCCTGAAACTCACTGTGTAGACCAGGCTGGCTTTGAACTCACAGAGGTTTGCCTACCTCTGCCTCTCAAGTGCTGGGATTTATCACTTTCTCTTTCCATCACTTCCTTCCTTCCCTCTGTCCCTTCCTACTTCCTTCTTTTGTGTGTAGAATGGGGTTAAGATAGGCTAGCCTTTGATTTTATGAAAATGACATTACCCTATATACATTTCTCTGCACTTGGCTTTTCTCCTAGATAATCTTTCCAGATCAAAGGTCAGATCTTTCTTTTTAGCAGTTAATGCATACCAGACACAATTGCAAATATCCACACACAGCAATTCAGTTACTCCTCCTAACAAGCGTAGGGTAGAACTATTATAACCTCTGCGTAACTGGAGGAGACTGATAGTGAAGTCATACAAACTAGCTTGTAAGCGGTGGGACCTAGAACTCAGGACTGGTCTTCAGACCCCGCATTCCTCACTGGGCTACCACATTGCTCTTCTAAGGAGGCACAAGGTCTGCTTGCTCCTACTCAATGGCAGGTGATGGTCTGGATGCAGTGCCTTTGACCTTGACTTTGCTCTTGAGTTTTTTGTTTGTTTGGTTGTTTTCAAGTCAGGGGTTCTCTGTATAACAGCCCTGGCTGGCCTGGAATTCACTCTACAGACCAGGCTGGCCTCGAACTCAGACCTCTGCCTGCCTCTGCCTCCCAAGTGCTGGTATTAAAGGAGTATACCACCACCATCACCTTGCCCTTGAGTTTTTATAACCTTGTCTTTTGCCTCTAGAATTTTGCAATAAACATCCTTTGCACACACATCTTTACACCCTGGCACTGATGTGCCACAAGCCAGATTCTCAGAAGAAGTGGGATCCTGGGCCAAAGAGGATGTGTGTCTTGGGTCACAACAGTGGTGGGTCCATTGTTCAAGATATCTCCCTACTGATGAGCCATGCGGATTTTGCTCACTGGTTTCGATTCTATCCAAAGGGCTACCCAGGTCATCTCTGACCCCTTTTCTAGTGGATGGAGGAAAGAGATACTGTCCCTATTTCCTCTGACAACATGGTGAATGTTCCAGGGCTGATGTAGGGACCTTTGGGAGAGCAGCACCATCGGCAGTGAGCTGGCCTGTACCCTCTCTTCTCACTGAAAGCCCCGCTCAGGGGGATGGGATGTTCCTGGATGCCAACTGTGCCACAATAGAAGGTTGAGAAAGCAGGATTCACAGCTCTGGTCTTGAACTCCTTCAATCTCAATCTCTCTCTCTCTCTCTCTCTCTCTCTCTCTCTCTCTCTCTCTCTCTCATACACACACACACACACACACACACACACACACACACACACACTCCTTCAGCACAGGGGGTGGTAGGGAAGAGAGCATCAACCTGCCTCATGCTGTCTGCATCTGTACACATTCTTCTTTTGAGGAGCCCGGGATGATACTGATACTGGCCAGGCCTTCTAGCATCTTCAAGTTCCAGGCCCTGCTTCACAATAGAACCCTGGCAAGCAACGGTGGAGCCAGACTCACATGCTGGGCGTGTGACAAACCCTTCCCCACTGTGGAAGGCAGGTCCCTGGGGGTGTGGGGGTGAAGTGGGGAGTGAGGGGGTTTCTCTGGTTCTCTCTGCTTGCTGGCTCCCAGGAACAGTCTTACTAGAAAGGCATAGTGTAAATATTTTGCTAAGCATCCAAGAGAGGAAACTTACCCAGGCTGAGCTGCCCAGTGCTGGGCACTGGCCATGGGCACAATACTCAATGAGGCCATTATCTGTGAAGGGAGGTCTGTTTGTTCCGCTGTGGGATGGTGCCAGAGCCCAGAGCCACCAGGCTTGTGCTCTGGCTGCCACACAGAAGAGTCTCCTCGCACTCAGCAGACCCTGTGGTTATTCAGTGCCAGGCCAGGAGGTTAACTCTCTGGCAGACCAGCAGCCAGGCTTCATTCCTTCCTGCCTGAGCATGTCTGTCTGAAGCTGTTAAAAATTGAGGACCACAGTGTTCACAAAATCTGCTCAGGCCCCAGACCTGCAGGTCTACTTTAAAGGGTGTGGTACTGGGGAGCTGGGGGCCCATCCGTGTATTAATAGCTCTTGGCCCCCTCCTTCCCACCCAGGCCGGTACTCTGAGGACACTGTTCCTGATCTCATCCTCCTCTGCCTGGCTATTCTTTTCTCTTCTTCCTCATCAGCTGGACCTGGTCTAAGTTATTCCTAAGCACAGGGTCTGCCCACCTCCTTAAGGCCTTCCCTGATCACCCCAGGCCCCAGAGTCTGAGACTAAAAGTGGCTTTTCAATCCGTGGAACTATCTATCCACACACCCATTTTGCAGATGAGTAAGCAAGGCTTGGAGACACCGAGTAGCTTGAGAAGCATCAGTCCATGTAAATGCTGGTGGGCTTTCCTGGCAAAAATCTTTCCTCTGTTCCCTGGGTCCCATCTCAGTGAATCATGTTGGCTGGATCCCTCACTATGGCCAGAGACCACCCCACCCCACGGCCTTCGCAGTTACTGTCCTGGCCTGTGTCACAGTCAGGCACTGACCTCTCACTGTCTCTCTACCCCACGCCCAGTGTGGGTGTCTCCATACCACATCCAGGTGGGCCACAGGACATCCGTGCCCCCTCTGCTCAGCTCAGACCTCCCCAGCTGCTCTGCGTGGCCTGCTCTCCCCCGTCCAGCCCTCTAGGCACACTGGCCTCCTGTTCCTGCCTGACAGGACCCCACCTCTGCCAGCTGTCCACAGAACTGGCACTCACACTCCCCTTGGCTCCCTACTCAGACACTGCCCACCCAGGCCGCTTGCTACCTGCTCAGGCCACTGCCCGGGCCAGACTGCCTGGTTCAAAACTCACCACAACCTGCGCACCCTGTACCACCTGGTTACTCCCCTGCTATCATCCCCTCACACACTGTGCTCTACTTAAGGAAAAGAGTACCTTTGTATTTATTTTGTATACACTGTATATGTAAGAGCTCAAAAATACTATCAATGTATGTCTAATATTAATCTTTTGTGTGTGTGTGTGTGTGTGTGTGTGTGTGTGTGTGTGTGTGTGTGTATGTGTGTGTGTACGTGTATGCTGAGAATCGAACTCAGGTCCTCAGCTTCCCACTCTGTTTCCTCCATTGGAATATGGAGAGACAGGCAGTGTGTTTTGTCACTGTGAACAGTGCTTGGTGCTTTGCGTCTAACAGGCTGGATCTCAGGACAATCTTCCCATCTAGCTGGGTTGGTTGCCTCACTGTGAGCGGTATGTTGAGGAGTTTGGTTTTTAGACTGTGTGTAGGATGAAGGGAAGGCAGGTGGTACTCTGGGAGGTTAGGGCCAGTGGGTGCTGGCACTCGAGGGCTTGGACCCATTCCCCTGACCCAGGCTCAGCTGTTCTCAAACAGCAAGATCACAGAGGCAGGCCCAGAGCAGCTGCTCAGATGAGCTGCTGTGACAACCCCACCTAGCCGGCACCCCCTTTTTTGGACTTGCCAGTCCAGGAAATCTCCCCAAATATGTCTAACTCTCCAGTGGGTGACCCCGCAGCTGTGGTGGAGACCCTTTGGGTAAGCTTTGCTCCCAGTGACAGCTGCCAAATGAAGAGAGGCATGCTGGGAGAGGAAAGGGAGGGTGCCGAGGCCCACCCAGTAGAGGACAGAGATTCAGACCAACAGGAGGGATGATTCCAGGGAGCCAGCCAACAGCAGAGGAACAGAGGCACCATGGCAAGGCTTGTCCTGACAGGAGAGATGGGCGGTGGTTCCTGTTCCCATCACTAGCACACCTGCATCCATGCTGGCTAGGAGCACACGGTCACAGGCAAACAGCACCTCCCCCTTTGGTCCCATGTGACTGACATTTGTATTTACTTATGGCACGCTTTCTTTCAGGTTGGGTGGCTTCATTCTAAAGTGGTCATTCTAAAGTCAGTTCCCCAGGGGACCTGGGGTGCCACCCAGCTTCCAGTACACCCCACCCTGCCCGTTCTCACCTCTCTGAGCCCGGGTCTGTCTCTCCCCTGAGTGTTGCTTCATGGCAGGCTTGCTCCTCCCTCAGGCTTCCTTCCTCAGCCCTCTGCTTGTCTCCCGAGAGCATTTCTTGCCTGTTTTCCTGAGTGATTCTTGCAGCTGCACACTTCACCTGTCCCCCCCCACCTGTGTGCCCGGCCATCTGCGAACCCCACACTCCTGTGCATTTCCAGCCACTGCACCCTGGCGTGGCCATCGCTCTGGCTTCTCAAATCCATTATGCTCACACGGAACTCATCTTCTGTCTCCCCATCTATGGGTGCCACCATGCTCCTAAACCTCGAGGTGTGCAGCCAGCTACCTCTGCATCGCACTGCCCTGTGTCCTGTCCAGCCTCTTCCTCCATTCACCCACCGCTTGCTGCCCCTTCCTTCTCTGGCTCACCAGTTACTGACAATAGTCTGGACAGGCCCTTCTCCATTGCTGGCCCCTCCAGGGTCACCTCCACCTGAGACCAGGAGAGGGAGCCTATTCCAGAACCAGCATGTCCTGTGTCTGCACGTCGGTGGTGACAGTGTGACCCTGGGCAAGTCATCTGCTCTGCTTGGGTATCCATCTCTGCTCTCTGTGAGGACTCTTCCTTCTGACTCCCCTTATGTCAGTCTGGCGGAGGGAGGGGCCACCACCCACCTCCTACAGGTGACACAGATCTGAGCATTGCTGGCAGTCAGCACCTACAGGCAAATCAGTCTCTTTCCTACAGAAAGCTGTCTCCAGCCCCACCCACCTCACCTCCCTCCCCTGCAGCCTCCTAGCCTCAGGTGGAGACAGGGCCTGGGACATGTCAAAGAAGTACCTAAGTAATTATGGGTATGTGTGTGTGTGTGTGTGTGTGTGTGTGTGTAGTGTGTATGTTTGTGTGTAGTGTGCATGTATGTGCATGGTGTGTGTGTGGTATGTGTGGTGCATCTGTGTGTATGTGTGTGTAGTATGTGTGGTATGTGTATGTGTGTGTGGTATGCTTGGTGTGTAGGTTTGTGTGTGGTGTGTGTGTGTGGTATATGTAGTGCGTGTTTGTGGTGTATGTGTGGTGTGTGTGTGTGTGTGTGTATGTGTGTTATGCATGTGTAGGACATCATCTGTGAACGATGCCTAGAGAAGTTATGACTTAAGAGATAAATCTCGAACTCCTTACCTCTCTCCTGCACTGGTGAGCCAACATTCCACTCAGCCCCCAGTTCAGCCATCCTCACCTGAGCCCGGAATGATGGGGTCTGCTCTTCTCTAGCCATTCCCCCAGCATAGCAAGGCTCCCTTGCTTGGGAAGTCCTTGCCAACCTGCAGTGTCTGACTTGAATGCTTTCTGCTTATTTCAGAAATCTCAGGGACACCTCCTGCTCTAGGCACCCCAGAAAGCATACAGCTGTTGTTCTCTGTCTGTCACCGGCTGGATTGTCCACTCTGGACTGAATTTCCTGAGGCATTTCTATGGCAGAACCTTGTATTTAATGACCAGCTCTTAATAAGCACCCGCAGAAACGCCACAGCACCCACTGGGTTACGAAGAAGGCAGGTAGAAGGCCAGCTTGCTGGCTCCCAAGCCTGAATGCTGGGTTAGAGAGGACATGAAGGTAGGGTTCTCCAGAACCCCACAGCAAGAGTACCTAATGGAGGATGGACAAACAGGGCAGGGGACAGAGGTCCAAGGACAGGGAGCAGCATGGGAAAGACTCCAAGACTGAGGCACTGGCATGGGGGCAGGGCACAGAGGAGCATGTGGATGCCTGGGTACTTAGGCAGGAATGCTGAGCTAAGGGCCGCATTCTTCCTGTAGGTCAGGGATGGACGCCTTCAGCTGCTGCCTATTTTGGTCTATAATATTTTTCTGGAACACAACCTGTTCATCTTTACATAGTGTCTACAGCTGATTGCATGTTGCCATGGTAAACTTGTAAGAAAGAGTGGGCTTGCCAAGTCTAAAACTTGTACTATCTGGCCACCTAGAGGGCAGCTCTGCTGACCCCTGGCACAGCATTGGAAGGGGACAGGGGGCTCAGAAGTGTGTTTTATCTTCTTGTCACTTGGGAATGTCACAGGGGAGGGCCAGACAAGCTGGTTGAAGGAACAACTGGAAAGCTGATACAATGGTCCAGACAGGGAGCCTCGTCAAAAGATACATAGTTGCTTTTTATGAAAAGACAAACTGTTACTATGTACCTAGACGGAGCCCAGCCCTTTCCCTTGGTTCCTTGATTAAATCCTCACAGGAGCTGCTTGGCATTTCTACTCCTGTCCGTGTTTGACACATAGCACAAAGAGTTTAAGTAGTTTGCCCAATGGCACATACCTAGGATGCAAACCCATTGGTCAAACCTGAGCTGAGACCCTCCATGCCGAGTTCTAGGTCTTCAGATTCAAGCACGTGTGCTTGTGGGCAGATTTTCTAGCAGCCTTCCCAAGAATCTATGGAGCACAGCTCCCCGGAAGGAGACCTACCCCGTGTCCAGTAAGGCAGGAAGTGGGGGGCAGGAGCAGAGTTATTTTGGAGAAGTGACAGGAAAAAACGCGAAGCTTCCTACCTGTCCTGTTTTGCCCCCATCTGTCCTGGGAAACAAGGCTGTCCCTCTCCTAGATAAAAAGGTGTCTCTCCCCACACAGTGGCTCTTCTACCAGAGCCGGGAGAGTGAGAACTAAGCTTAGCACATGTTGGCTATTTTTAAAAGACTACATAAACAAACAGGGCTATGTAAATAAGAAAAAAATATGAGGTCATCCCTTCAAAACCTAAAAATATTTTTTCCTATTGGGTGTGTGTGTGGGTGTGGGTGTGGTTTGTACAACCTCGAAGAGGACGAGGACTCGGGCTTCTATCCCCTGGGGCCTTTTCTAGTCCACAACGTCCCAAGCCACCAGGCCTGCCCCTCCCTTCCTCACAGGCCTGGAGGCCACAGCAGCTGGTCTGGAAGTGTCCTGCCTTTTATTCCTGGCTCTGTGGCCTGTGCCTGAATGCTTGCAGCTCCTGCCCAGTCCCTGCACTGCACCTCCTCTGGGCCTCGACGACACCTGTCCCCTTGTCACTGACAAACTGTCTGCACTTGAAGATCTTTGTGTTCAATGACCAGTGCTCACTAAACACTCCCCAGAAACCTTTGTGGCACCCACTGTGGGCGCAGGGGCAGCAGACGGCACCCCTGCCTGCAGGTCCTTAATTCTGCATGTGCAATCAGAGCAGACACGAAAAGCAGGCTTCCCCAGAACCCCATGGCAAAGGTTCCTAACGCCCTAGCATCATTGAGAAGGGGCACATCAGGCCGAGGATGGAAATGCAGACAGAAGGAACAGGATGGGAAAGCTCTGAGTGACCGCTCCATGCAACACACCTTGACCTGCTACACAGCCACAGAAGCCCCTGACATGTCTATCAGAAGAGACTACTAGCGTCCCCAGCCCTTCTCTCTGTGCGTTGTCATCTGTCCCCAAGTGAACCTGTACCTTCCCCTCGGTGTGGACAGCTGTAAATCATAAAGGCAGTTGGAAAGCTGATTGTGGGAGACATCACAATCCTTGGCAGGAGTCACGGGGCCTCTCTGTGTTGCTGGAGGACAGTTTGTGCCGGGGACTGGACTCCCTGACTGTTACTCCCAGGATTCTTCCTCTCTCCCCTCCTCCACCTCTCCTTGCTTCCTCTTCTGCCTCCCAACAGGACACTCAGCATCCTTGACTCCTCCATTATCCTTAAGCAGTGGAATAAGAGCAGCCAATTCTTGCTGAAGGCTGTCTTCAAATTGTGTTCCACTAAGCCCTTTCAGAGGGAGCTCTTCAATTACTATAGGAGAAATTTGTGCTAAAAGTACAGTTTGGCTCCTATCAGCACTGTAACAGAAAGTAGACCAGCACATTTGAACGCGTTCTCCAATGCACAGCAGCTCGGGGAATGCATGGTACCAGCTTAGGTTGGTTTGGACAGACTCTGGCATGGGGTCAGGGAAGATCTTGCCCTTCAGGGCTGAGGTGTGTCTTCAGCCAGAGTCACCAGGTTTGAGCTCTTTCCTAGGTGTTGTGTCGCTGGTACGATTCAGGACTACGTATGGGCCTGAAAAGCTACCCAGGCAAGTGCACTCCTAAACTGTCAGTGATGAGGGGCAGAATCACAAGGTTAAGCTCTCAAGTACGGGGAGCATGGGGCTTCCTGTCTGACTGATATTTGTAACAAGAAGGAATTCAAGCAGCTGTTGGATACTGTTGATGATGCAAACTGGAATCCCTTGTAGTCCTCCTGGAATGCCCTGTAGCAGCTAAAGATGGGTATGCTGTGAAAAGTGTTACCTTTATCACTTCCTATTGAGATGATTTAGGATTTATTGATTGTTTTTTTTCTATAATCCCCGTGTGTGTGTGTGTGTGTGTGTGTGTGTGTGTGTGTGTGTGTGTGTATCCACACATATAGAGGCCCAAGCTTGATGTCAGGGATCATCTTCAATCATTCTTCTATCTTATTCAATAAGGCAGGTCTCTCAACCAAAACCAGAACTCCTCACAGTGGTTAGTCTCTTGGAAGGGGATCCCATCTCCACCTTCCAAAGCTGGAATTCTATAGGTATGTTGCCACATCCACTGACTTGGATTCTGGGGATCCAAACCCCAGCCCTCATGCATGTATAACAAGTGCTTTAACCACTGAAATCTCTCTAGCACCCCGTGTGTGTGTGTGTGTGTGTGTGTGTGTGTGTGTGTGTGTGTGTACACATATATGTGTGAGGTATACAGAGGCCCTAAGTGAGTGTGAGCTGTCCTCCTTGTTTACCTCCTACTTTATTGAGGCAGGGCCTCCCACTGAACCTGAACCTTGCTGAGTCTGGTTAGTCTGGCTAGCCATCTTGCCAAGGGGATTCCCTGTCTCTGCCCTCCTCCCCCAAATGCTGGCATTACAGGTGGCCACATATCTGCCCAGCTTTTTACACGTTTGCTGGGACTCTGAACTCTGGTCCTTGTTCCTTTGGGACAAGTCCCTAATTCACTGAGCCAGCTTCCAAGCTTTGGATTCCTTAATTCGTAATCCTTGCCAAGCCAACCAAGACAAGAGAAGGAAATATGGAAGCTTTGGCTGGCAAGCAAAACCATGGACACTGAGGACAGAGGTCAGCACACCATCTGTAAAAGATTAGATGGTCTATTGCTCAGACTTTGAGGGTAGACAGACTGAAGCAGCTAAAGGGAGCATGCAAATGAATGGCACATGCATCTCAATAAAGCTTTAGTTACACAATCAGGTGGCAGCCATAGGCCTTAGCTTGTGGATCCCTAGTCTAAAACTTCAGATTCAAAGTTCTTATGCATCGAAGCATAGTTATTACTCTGTGTGATCTCCCATAATAAATCCATGTTAAAGATTGAAACTTAAAAAGATTGAAGAGTAAACCCACATTAATCTGATTTATACATCACCATTCCATACAAGATTGGACTTTTAAAATGGTTTCTAAGACAATAAAAATTTGAAAACTACTAGCAGCAATGTTTGCTGGGAAAATATCTCCCGATTCATTTTCATGTTAGTTTTGGCCTTCTGCCACTCATTCAGAAATCACCTTATTCTGGAGACAGTCCCAGGTTACGTCTCTCCAGGAGAAGCACAGGCTCCCTGTTAGCTTGCCCTCACATGACTCTAACACCTGCTGGGAAACACAGGTGTCTGCCAGCCTCCAGTAGTGCCAGTGGGCCACTTGATCCTGGGCAGGGTGGCTCTTCACACCACACACCTGCCACCCTGGACCCTCACCCTTAATCTGTATAGATGCCATATAGCCCGGCCTCCTTCTTGGTGGCCCAGTTATGCCCATGATCTCCTGGGCCCCCCAGCAACTCCGAGTCAGCACCCCATTAATCACCATGCGTTCTTCCCAGGGAGAGTGCAGGAAGGGGTGGGGCCAGATTTCTGGCTGGAGCTGAGGGCTCCTTTCCTGCTGGGCAGGGCTCTCTCTGCAGATTGCCCTGCAGCAGCTGTCAGAGCCCACTGTGGACAACAGGGAGTTTGGGCATGACGTAGGGGAGGGCAAACGCCAGGAGTGGGAGAGTGTTGGGTCCTTCAAACTTGGCCTGTGTTCCTCAGAGTTCTAGTTCTAGACTACTCAAGAACCCAGTGTCCACCTGTGGACCAGACTCCTGCGTCGGCTGGAGGACAAGGGTCCCCCCAACACACAGTTAATTGCCATATGCACAGATGGGAAGGAATACGAAATCAACAGACCGGGTGGTGGTGCTGGAGGCCAAGGAGTGGGCCCCTTGGGGATGGTGCCGTTGATCTAGACTGAAACAGGTGACTCCCGAGAGGAGGAGTCACTGAAGGTGTGGTCATTCTTCAGGAAGCATTTCAGCGGAAAGCAAAAGGGCTAATTCTTCTGTAGCCAGAGATTCTGCCCCTGTGAGCTGTGTGACAATCTTTAAACTAGCGAACCTCTCTGTGCTCAGTGTCCATAGCTATTTAAAAGGGGCAACAAAGCCAACCTCACTAAGTTTTTTTTTTTTTTTTTTTTTTTTTTTCAGGTCTTAGACCTGTCTATGAAATGCCAGGTCTCGTGTACAGGGAAGGCCAGAGCCTTCACTTTAGGATCCCATGCCAGTACCAGGTGGTACAACATAGCAGATCTGTCACCAGGGGGATGGTGGCTGAGTTGCCTGCACGGTGGTGGAAGGTGATAGGAAACCTCCTCCCTATGGGCAGTCCCTGTTCTAATGAGGCCTCTGCTGTATGTTCACAGCACCCATGAGGCAGGTGCCACACTGTCCTCTGTTGCCAGAGAGAAAACCAAAGCCAAGGGACAGGGAGATACAACATGTTTAAAACCAGTAAAAGCCAATAAAAACCAGGAACTGGTAGAGCCGGGATTTGAACTCAGGAACCCCTGAGTTCAATACCACTGAGAACATCCTTCTTCAAAGCAAGGCTCAAATAGTTAGTTCTTCCTGGGGTCCAGGGAATACTCCTCCTACCTTGACAGGAGAATTCTGATTCAGGACAGGCCTGCTGAGCCAGGCATGCTGCTGAGCTAAGGCCAAGGCTCGGATACCCGCATCCATGAAGCTACAGCAGTGCTGCCCCTGAGGTGACCGATAGCCCTGACCCCGGCACTGCACAATGAGAAAATGCCTGCTCTAGCCAGAGGGGAAGAGCAGGCCAGGTGGGAAATCATAGCTTTTCACACCTTGAACACCATAATGGAGCCCATAGATAGAAACATAAGATGGGTGGAGAATTCCCAGAGCCCTCAGAAGGCAGCTTCCAGGACCCACCCCAGAATCCAAATGTAGTGGGCATGATGCTGTATACTTGCAACCTCAGTAGTGAGAATGTCTGAGGCAGGATTGTGAGTTCAAGGCTAGCCTTGTCTGACAGAGTGTGGCGCAGTACCAAAAGAAAGACCTCCAAATACGGATTCCTATGTCCTTAGTGCCTGAGCCGGATGGCATAGGTATTCTGGGGAACCCACGTTTCCTTCCTTCATTTTGAAACCAGGCATTGTCTCCTTCAACCCCATCAGCTCCCCAGGTGATGCTGACACATTCGGTAGCAGACAGAACACCCTAGGATCTGATCTTTACCGGAAGAGTTCCCAGTGCCACACCCCACCCACATCACAGCCTGCATAGCCACGTTTAATCCCCAACACCTAGACACTCATATAAATATATACAGGAGCCCAGAGACTTCACTGGCCCATCTACTCAGCACTTGGAATTTCTGGGACTCTCCAGGTAATCACGAGAGGCCAGACCTGACATCCTTCCATAGCTCCCGTCAGGGGCTTTCAAAGCCACCACGCTCTGTGACTGGGCAGGGGTGGGGGGGTGAGGTTGAGTGGTAAGGGTTGAGGAGAGGACAAGCCTGAGAAACAGGATGATACATCAGAGGCTTGGGTCCTTGAGAAACAGTGTTGTGTCCTTTACCAGAGGTGAGGCGGAGACGGAGCAGCTAGGGGTGAGGAGCAAGGAGTCATTTTAGGGAGATGATGTGGGGAGCAGGGGCAGAAGCCTAGGATTCCTAACCAAGGCATCCAGGGACTTCCAGACCAGCTCTGGCAGAGATCAAGGAAGGCAGGGACAGGCAGCAATGGCTAATCTCACAACAGGATCTTTGAAGAGAAGAACATAGAGAGCTCCTGCTAGCTAGAGTGGCAGTGGGCAAGCGTGGCCGGCTCAGTTCCTTACCTACGCTGCAGGCACCACTTCCGATGACCAAAACTGAACCGCTGCTCTCTCTGGAAGCCAGCGTTCATGTCCACTCCTGCTGCGGTGCCTCTGCTCACACCCTGCTCCTCCCCGAGGAAGGGACAACGTGCCCGGCCAGTGGCTCGTGGGAGTCTTCCATGAGCTACTTCGAGGCAGCTTGGTGTGTGCCTCTGATCCTGCATGGGGTGGGGAAGGTGGAAGCCACGGTCAGAGAGTTTTCTAGATCAGTTTTAGGTACAGAACAACGCCTGCCTTACCCCAAGCCCTGAACTCCCTCCAAGCTGATTTTTTGTCCCATGCCCCCTCAGGGAGACAGTGGGATGCAGTGGCCCTGGGATGACACACTACACTCCTTTGCCCCCATGCTGAACTTCTCTGAGCCTTGTTCTTTGCCAGTCATGTGAATACGGATCCTGGTGGACTTCAAGATTTCCAGATGCCTAGAGTACAGTCTTAGGACAATGACAGGTGACTGGGGTCTGTGACAGGGCAACCTTGAGGGAACTCTACTTTAAAGGTAGACTTTTCTGTTTGGTTCTAGATGAGGAAGTTAGAGAGACTGGCATCAGGCAGACTGTGAATTCTTGCTGGCCTGAAGGTGGAAGGGCCATGTGGGAAGGATCTCGAGGCAGCTGCTAACATCACCACCTAGAATGTCAGATGCTTAGCATGACCACCTAGAATGGCAGCTACTTAGCATGACCACCTAGAATGGCAGCTACTTAGCATAACCACCTAGAATGGCAGCTACTTAGCATGACCATCTAGAATGGTAGCTGCTAGCATGACCACCTAGAATGGCCACACAGCTGAAAACTAGCAAGAAAACAACCTCAGTCCTCCAACCACAGGGAATCAGGTTACACCAAGACAGGAATAATACTGGAAAAGTGTAACACTCCCCAGAGCAGAGTTGAGTCCTCAGTTTACCCACACCCAATGCCAGCCTGAGCAAACTGCAGATGAGACTGGGTACATTCAGGGTGGCCTGGCTATAATCTAGCGACCTATAGAAGCAAGCTGGCACGTGGGTATGGTACACAACCACTAAACTTGAGAGGGTCTATTAACCAGCCAGGGAAAACTAACATGACTCGTAACAGTGCCTGCAGGATCTTCAGACAGGGGTAAGCAGTGGAGCAACAGGTGTGGGAATACATTGTGGTTCCCAAGCTACTAAACAAAACACAGTGTTCAGGCCAAGGGAAGCCTGGGGCGAGACAGGAGCTTCACAGTGGTTACTGAGCGAATGGATAAGCCTGGCTGCTCAGGCACCAGCTTAGCTGGCTGTTGTGGCGCCCAAACAAAAAACTACGGAGGAAAGTGCTCCCTAACCCAGAAAACTTGAGTGGCTTAGCTGTGTATGCAGCATAGCACGTCCTCGCTACCATGCTCATCAGACTGTCTGGTTTGTCTGCTTCTGGTGGTATGGTGTGACAGCTGAGAATGTGGTCTTTTAGGCTATGATACCCCAGGTTCAAGTCCACATCCTTCTTAGGACCTTGGTGGCGTGGGAAATCACTGTGTGAAAAGGAGGCTGAGGATGGCGAGGGCTTCCCGGGCTTTCATGAATCACTGTGCATGAAGTGCTGAGAACAATGCCTGGCACGTGGCACAACCCACATAATTGCCACGGGCTTTGTCCCAGAGTGGAGCGCAGCGATGTGGAGCAACCTGCACGCAGGCCTGCGGCGTTGACCCCTTGCCCATTCTCGGCACCATGCTTTGTAAGAACTTAGTCCCTGGCAACCACTCCACGCGGATGATTGCTACAGAACAGAGGTCACCCGAGGTCCTCGACGTCCCCTCCCACCATACCTGCTACTGTTCAGCTCCACAGGATGGCAGTTTGCCACCACACAGTAGAGAGGACTGGCTCTGGGGCTCCCTGTGGTAATTTTTTGAGTCTGCCAATGGAACCATCTCAACTTTTCACAACCCCTCCATTTCCCATCAACTCCAAGTCTGATCTCCCAATCCACTGTAATAAAAAAAAAAATGGGTGTACCCGATTCCTCCCACTAAGATCCTAGAGCACACACACACACACACACACACACACACACACACACAGACCAGGTCTCGCCTCTGAGCCCTCAAGTCCCTCCCCCACAGCATGTCTACCTGTTCTAATTGATCAGCCCATTCAGCCAGTTCCCAGCACACTGGACATGAGTTCCACTGCCCACAAGACCCAATGCACACATGCTACATTTCTCTTGTGATAAGCAAGTGTCCCCTGTGCAGATGTCCAAGAGCTGAGAGTCCTTCTAGATGGATTTATTCACTCAGGCTTCCTGTGAATCAGGCGCAGCTCCTAGCAGGTATCTCACACACAGCCAGTGTGTAACAATTCTTTTTAGAGCCCAACATGGTTGTTCATTCACATCACAGATGGGCACCTAGTGCCCATGTTGGGCCAGCTGGCTGGAAGTTGCAAAAGACAAAAACTTAAAAAATTTGGTCCTTGCTTTCAAAGGAACCACAGTGGAGTTGATTCTGCTGGTGTCTGGATACAGGAAAGAGTGTTTCAAACAGACACCCCCAGCGCCCCCGTCCTTGCATGGGGGCAGTAAGGAGCCTGCACACAGAGGAGTAATGACTGAGGTATGAGCCAGCAGGGGTGAGGACAAGAGCTTTGCTGGAGGAGGGGCAGGACTTGAGCTGGCAGTGGAGTGAGATCATGGAATGGTTTTGATTAATGAGTTAATGTGCTTAGGATGAGGGGGCGTGGCTTGTGGAGGAGATAGGATGGGCAGAAGCTCAGAGGCCATTATCATTCTATCACCAGCCACTCCAAGTCTTCCTCAGTAGCTACACCTGTATACTAGTTATCTGAAAATGTCATCCCAATCCCCCAAGTTTCTAGATGACAAAGAGGGCCTATTGGTCTGCCTCTTGTCCCCCAAAACAAAAAAGAGACTATACGAATTGCAGCAGATCCCAAGTCGTACCAGCTGCCAGAAAGTCTGAGGATTCAGAGGGGTGGGAACCACAGAAAGCCCAACCACACCCACTGACTGCTCCTGGCAGGCACAGGTAATGTCCACCCCAAAGCCCAGGAAACCAGCTCAGACTGGGAACAGGAGTCTTGGAGTAAAAGGACCCTCTGAGTCTTCTCCAAAGAGACCAATGTGGGCAGGAGGGAAGCACTAGATGCTGAGGCCACCCACCTCTGCCCTGCACACCTTCAGCCAGTAGCTCTGACTGGGCAGGTGGCATGACAGACATTAAGAAACTCCGGGAAGGAATCATCTTCTCCTCAGCTGCTTATGCAATATGATCCTGTGGTTCCCTTGTCCTGCCTCAACACTCCATGTCTGCTGTTTCCACCAGTCACAGACTGTTGTGTGGCAGTTCTTACACAACCTCAAGCCAATCCGCATGGAAAAAAGAACTTTCAATCCTCAGCAGAGCCAACATCCCCTACTCCAGACACACCAGGGCTCCATGGAGCCGCTGTGCTCCCTTCCCAGGCCAGGGAGCACCTCAGCTTTGATTATTGCTATCTTGATGAGATTTGAAAGGCCAGGATTTCTAAGTCTCTACAAGAAATGTTGAGAGCTACACTGATATGTGTCCTGGTCAGCTTTCTGTTGCTCTAATGAGACACTCTGACTAAAAGCAACTTGGGGAAGAAAGTGTCTATTTTATCTTAGACGTCCAGGTCATGGCTTATCATTGAGGGCAGCCAAGGCAGGATGCTGAAGGCAGAAATATGGAGCAGAAAACTGCTTACTACTTGCTCTATCTTGGGCTTAGTGTTTCTCATATAACCTAGACCTCCCTGCCTAGTGATAGTGCCCCCCACAGTGGGCTGGGCCCTCCTACATCCATCATCAATGAAGACACTCTATCATAGACATGAACATAGGCTCATCTGACCTGGGAAATCCCTCAGTTGAGGTTCCCTCTTCCCAGCTGACTCTAAATTGTGTCCAGTTGACAAATAAAACTAACCATCATGCACTGGAATTGTTATCTTCAACCCCGACTGCTCATGGGGAGCAGGAAGGACACTCCAAGGCATGAAGGGGGAAAAAGAGGCAATAAAAGCCCTGAGTTCCATTGCTCAGTCAAGGCTCAAATAGAAAAAGAGAAATACTAAAATAAGAGGCCACCCACCTATCTGTTCTTAAAAAGTCACTCAAGGAATTACTCCAGCAAAACAAAACAAAGCAAAATGAGAGCAGAATAAGTCATTCAAGAAAGGACAAGGTGGGAAGAACAGGAAACAGGAGCAATACAAGCAGAGGGGGTGTGGTGTCATCTGGACAAGTGTCTCCCAGGATGGGGACACATTGTGGAAACTGGAAGCTTACTTCTCGATAGGAACACAAAAATGTTTCATTTAAGGGTAACTAGTTCTAAAGGAAACATAAGACAGCCTTCTTGACCACCATGCAGGAGAGAAAGTAGGAACAAAGATCATCCGAGCAATGGAACAAGAATCAGGGAAGCTAAAGGTAGTGGGGAAGGAGAAGGATAACAAACGAGAGACATGAAGTACACGGGGAAAGAGAGCCAAGCACATTCATGGATTCAACAATGCAAATAAATTCAATCATCTTATTCTAAGAGACCAGGATGGCAAAAGAAAACATCAACCCAGTCACATAGCTGGACATAATACCCGTAAACTGATAAAGGAAATCTAAGAAATGGAAAAAACGGTTAAACAGGCAACGGGTTTAATAGTCCTGGCAGTTACTCTGTGGAGCGAAACACAAACGCCTGGCAGAGAAAAGTGGGGTGCTTTGTGTTGCTTGAGACCTTTTTCCACAAGAAGGCACACGCCACAATCTTGACCTTCACCCTGAACAAAATGAAGGAGATAGCGTAATCATAGAACCACGAAGCAAGCAGGGATATCAGGGTGCCTGTACACCTGTGATCCCAGCCCCAGGGAAGCTGAGGCAGGGGGATTGTGAATTCAAGACCAGCCTGGATTACATAGTGAGACAAAGAACTACAGGGAGGGACACTAAGTGTCCTGGGTGTCCAAAGAAGCCCATGGAGGATGTAGAGATGGAGCCTGTAGCAAAAGCTCTTTTGCTCATACATCCTACGCTAGACGGCAAGAAAACTGTCTGCTTCCAAAGCATGTCAGTTGTGCAGACCCCGAGAGCAGCTCTCAGGGCAACAGCCAGAAATCTGTGCAGCGAAAACCAAAACACCAAATCAGTGGTGCACTTGGCAGTGCCAAGACACTTTCTAAGTGACTTGAATAAAGGGGACATCAAGACTGAAACTGTAGGGGACCTGGAAGGAGGGAACCTTACTGTGTGGAAAGCTGTGGGCACAGGCAACATTGCACTCAGAGGGAAAATAAGCCTCGAATGCTTCTTCGATGAGAGAAGTGGAAATAAAGTGATACAGGTTGTTAAGGATTTCACCTGAGCTGAAGTGGTGGCACACACCTGGAACTGCAGCCACTGGGGAGGATGAGGCAGGGGGACATTTGAGACCAGGCTGGGCAACTCAGCAGGGTACTATCTCAAATTACAATAAAAGAGACTGGGGGGTTGGATTGTAGCTGGGGGCAGAGTGTTTGCCTAGGATATGGGAGGCCTCAGATTCAATCCCTTGTATTGAAAAAAAAATCAACCAAAATAGCCCAGAAGGACAAAATGAATAAATTCCAAAATAAAAATGAATGAACGAGCAAATGAAACAGCCACCCCCACCACAAATGCCCTGACACTATGAACACCCATGATCGCTACCAGCAAATGAGACAAGGAGTAAGAAGCAAAGTCAGGTAGCTCTGAGAAAGGTGACATGGATGTACTCATGCAAACTTTTATGATGTAAGAGGATTGGAATGTAGCTTTTTATGTCAGTGGTGCATTTGAAAACTGACTTTTCTAGGAAATGATATACACAAAACTGGAAGAAGAGGGGGAAACACTGAAACAACCAATAACTACAGGAGAAGCTGAACGGGCTGTCAATGAGGGGATTCTCAATTGCCAGAGAAAGGATGGGGTATTTAAATAAAGCAACAGCAGACTATGTGTCCTCTCGCTCACTGGGTACTCTGGAAGTGCCCCTGATGTGCCAGGCCCTGTTCTAGGCCAGTGGGTACCATAAAAATAACAACACAGAAACATCATAAGACAGAGAAGGGCTTTTCTGGAGCTGAGCATCCATCCAGATGAGAGAAGAACAACAGACGGGTGATGACGTAAGTGTTATGGTGAGTGCCACAGGAAAAGCAAACAATGGTAGAACTGCACCCGAGGGCAGGTGGGGAAGGCTCCTTTGGGCAGAGTTCACACACTACTCATGCCTAGATGATGACACTGATTGAAGATATAAACTAGCTAGATGTCCTGGGTAGGGTTTTTAAGTCTGTGGTAAACACTATAGCTAAAAGTAACATGGGGAGGAAAGGGTTTATTTCATCTTACAACTCTCAGGTCACACTCCATCCCCAAGGAAGTCAGGGCAGGAATCTACAGGTCGGGACTAATTCAGAAGCCATGGAGGAATACTGCTTACTGGCTTCTTCACCAGGGCTTGCTCAGCCTGTTTTCTTATACAACCAGGGGTGGCACCACCATGTGAACTGAACCCTCACACACCAATCATTAATCAAGGAAACACATTCCAGACTTGCCCACAGGCAATCTGAGGGAGGCATTTCCTCAGCTGAGGTTCCTTTCCCCACATAATTCTAGTGGACTAAAAACCAACCAGGATACCAGGCATGGCGGCATGTGCCTGTAACCCGAACACTGGGAGTCTGAGGCAGGAAGGTCCCAAGGCCATCCTGGGCTAAATAGTGAGGCCCTATCTGAAATCCCATGCAAATAGACATAACATACAAGCAAATCTATGAAAAATGCCAGGGCTGATGGCACATTTGTATAACACTGCTGGAAAGTAGCTTTCAAAGACTGAGTTGAACTTTAGTGTTCTTTAAAGGTCAATACACTTGACTACACAAAAAATTAAATATCCCATACAACAGAAGACCCCCCATTGGTATTTTAAAAGGAAAATAAAATATCAAATTATAAAAATATTTGCAGATTTTGGAATTCTTTTTTGTTGTTGTTGTTGTTTTGTTTTTTGTTTTCTGAGACAGGGTTTCTCTGTGTAGTTTTGCACCTTTCCTGGAACTTGCTTTGTAGACCAGGCTGGCCTCAAACTCACAGAGATCCTCTTGCCTCTGCCTCCCAAGTGCTGGGATTAAAGATGTGTGCCACCACTGCCCGGCAGATTTTGGAATTCTTAAAGTTCAATTCCTATAATTCTGGAGAAAAGAAAGCTTAAACCTCCATAATTTACTCCATCGATATAACTCTTTTTGTCAGACAGGTTCCTTATTTTGAAATGGAATGCTCGGTAACAAAATAGGCACTGGGATATTTTGCAACACATAAAAATGTTGCAGAATATTTGTTTACCTATGCAAAGGTGTGTTGCATTTATGTTGCAGAATATTTGTTTAACTATGTAAAGATGTGTTGCATTTGTTTAACTATGTAAAGATGTGTTGCTGTTTTACCTTGCCTGCCTAAGACACTTGATTAGCCTAATAAAAAGGTGAATGGCCAATAGCGAGGGAGGAGGTATAGGTGGAACTTCAAGGCAGGAAGAATAAGTAGGAGGAGGAATTTAGACTCAGGGGAGAAAAAAAGGAGATGACAGGGGCAGCCAGCCAGCCAGACACGGAGGAAGCAGGAAAGTAGGACATAGAGAATGAAAAAAGGTAAAAAGCCCCAAGGCAAAACATAGATCAATAGAAACAGGTTAAATTAAGTTAAAAGAGCTAGTGGGACAAGCCTAAGCTAAGGCTGAGCATTCATAATTAATAATAAGTTTCCGTGTCTTTATTTGGGAGCTGGTTGACAGCCCAAGGAAAATTCCAACTACATAAAAAAAAAAGGATCATGATCCATAATATATAACAAGCACCTTCAATAAAATAAGTAAAAGCAGTAAATAAAATGGGGAGAAGAAATGAATGGATTCAAGAAAATAAAAATGCCCAGTAAAACATGCAAATATGTCATCTTCAGTAACAACCACAGATGCAGGCTAAATGTCACTATTACCTTTCCTCAGCTGTTTGGCAGTGAAGAAAATGATGGTCACCTTCAGGTGTTGGAGACATGGAGTCAATGGACATGTGCCAAATACAGCTGGAAGACGTGGGTTAGGGAACCTCTTGACCTCTCTACCACAATGTATGTTGGCCCTGTAGCCCCACAAGTGCACACAAGTCAACACCCACAAACACACATGTAAACACACATACGTGGAGGGTTAGACAGACTATTTTTGAACAACCAAAAGTGGTGGAAACAGCCTTCAAATCCATTGGCAGGCATTGGTTTTGTAAGCAAACGATGATTAATCTACCCAGCTAGCTGTCATGAGATAAATACATTCCCTTGATGAAAGACAGACACATTCTATGGTCACAGACCTTCCTTGTGACTCTGTGTATCAGGTATGAGCAACAACACTCCTCATGGGGTTCTGCCTGATACCCCCATTTTCCACATGACCCTGGGAGAGGTGAAGAGGTCAGGGTAGGAGGTGAGCTTCAGCATGTCTGCTCCTTGGCTCTGCACATCATGCCACTGATAATAATAATAGCAAAGTCACAGAAACACACCTGTTCACAGCTGGAAACCCAGAAGGTCATGGATGACAGATCTCAGCTGTCAGCATGTCCTGAGCTGGACTGTGGCCTGGGTTGGGTGTGAGACATCAATTTTTTTTCTCACAGGCATCTCTATTAATAATAATAAGCATGCTTTATATTTATTTGTGTGTATGTATGTATGCATATATGTATTATATATGTATTTTTGAGACAGAATTTCATGTAGCCCAGGCTGGCCTAAGAACTTGCCATGCTGTCAAGGATAATTATGAACTTCTGATTGTCCTGCCTCTACCTCCTGAGTGCGGGAACTGGGGACTGAACCTAGAACCATGTGCACACTAGGCAAGCACTTTACCAATTTAGTCCCATGTCATACTATTACAATTTAAAAGTGATTAAAAAAATGTAGAGAGACGGTGGAGTGGGGTTGCCAGAGCTAGAGGTGGGGGTTGGGGAGTAGAGGTGACGAGTAGCTCGTTAACGGGTCTAGGTCTCTGGTTTGACAGGGGAGTGTTATGGAGACAGGTGGCGGCGGCGGCGGCGGTGGCAGGTGGGCAGCAAAGAGATTGGATTTAATGTCCCTGAATTGCACATTTAAAATGGTTAAGACACTAAAGCCAATCTTAGGTATATTTCACCACACACACACACACACACACACACATACACACAAATAATGGAAATAAGATATGTGATCTTTCTGCAGAGAACAGATCTGGGAAGAGTCTGTGGGAGCAGGGGTCTTCAAGGCTGCACACGTCCAGTGCATGGATTGGACCAGCTCCTCTGTGGACTCCGTGGGAAGCCCCTGGAGGCCGTCCTGTGGAGTTGGACCACCGCAGTGCAGCCTCTGATTGCAGGCATAGGGACCAATTCTGCTGGACACTGGGGCTGACATTGCCATAGCTGTGTTCTGAAGGAACCCTGGGGGCGGCAGGAGCAGCCTCTGTGGCCCATAACACAAAGTTTCTAGGGGCTGGGGATGAGGTCAGACAGCTTTGGGCTCTGCTTGGGGTCTCACACCCCAACCTCAGAGAAGATGGAAGCTAGTTCGGGGGCGGTGGGGAGGGGAGCATGTGCAGGCAGTGCCAGGACATAGGAAAGCTGAATTTGATACACATGGGGCAGGGAACTGGGGAAGGGGGGTTTCTGGTTTCTTTCTTATTTCTACTACTGTGGTCTATGGGTTAATAAGAAGATGTAGAAATCCAAGACACAAGCACACACTGGTGAGATCAGTAGGTGGATCATGTCAGGCTATGGGTACCTGGGAGAAGGAAGGGCAATAATGGCATAACTCATTTACCACAGGCTATGAGAGTAGTGAGGGATAGCCCAGAATCTGCACTGATGGCAACAGGATGACTCGGGTTTGGTCCCTGATTTCATCTGTTAATAAGCTGTGGCCTCGGCCTAATTGCTCAACCTCTCTGAGCTGTGCTCTCATGAAGCAGAAGAGAAGAGCCTTCCACTGTGCATCTTTTCATTGGAGATGGGAAACAGGTACCAACAGACCAAAAAACAAAACAAAACAAAAAACAAAAAAAAAGAGTCCACCCAAGGCCAGTGAACCAACAGGCATGTTGGAGTTACTTACAAGAACGTGGGTGACTCTCAGGAAAAGGCAAAACTGGAAAGCCTCCCCCAACCATGGTGACAACTCTCGGAAGCCGAGAGTCCCACCCTATCAACCCTCCACTTTGTGTGTAAGTTAGCACAGGTGTAGCTGTAGGGGATTTTGAGCAGGGGGAGGGCGAGGGGGTCACAGGATGGATGGAGTGTCTGGAGTCTGGGTAAGGGTCGGATGATTCTCCTTTACATGGGAGTGGAAATATGCCTGATCCTCTAAGAGTCTCAAACAGATAATCACAGCTGCTCCAGTTTCAAGATGGCCATGCAGGACCAGGAGTGTTCTACTCCACCTCTTTCAGATTTCTCCTGTGGACCAGATGAGACACTGTGCATGTATGTGCCCTGCATGTAAGAGGTATTCTGTAAGTGTCAGTTCCCTACATGTATCTCTTCCCCTGGCTCACAGGGTTTGTGTGCTCCCTTCCCTGGCTGCCCAGCTCTACTCAAAGGCCACTGCATAGCCTAACATTGCTGTCCTGTGCATCTGGCCACTTAGAGAGATGTGGGATCCTTCCTGGGCTCTACTTAAGTTCTCCAGACAAAAGCTCCCCACTTACATGTCAGTAGACTCAGGGAGTACTGAGGTGGCCCCCTCTCCCCAGAGAATGACCAAATAAGCCATGGGACTCTGCCTCTGACATGCATCAACATACCAGAGAATGGAAGGACAAGCACCCAATCAAAGAGGACGGGTGTGTGTGTGTGTGTGTGTGTGTGTGTGTGTGTGTGTGTGTGTGTGTGTGTGAACACATTGCAGTTAGTCCTGAGGACAGAAAGTCAATGGATCCCACCATGTAGTGAGAAGCGGGGAGGGATACAAGACCTCAGGCTCCATACTGAGATAGGAGAACAGAGGCTTATGGTCTCCAGGGTCTGTGTGGCAAAAGACTAGGGGGGCATCAGTGGTATTTGGTAGGGTACAGCCACCCTGAAACCTTAGAGAATGATGGTGCAGGCTAAGGAGCAGGAATGATCCTGGGGTCCAGGACCAAGAGAGCTATTTCCTGTCATGCCCGCCATCTACAGGCAGCCCCCTCTCACTAGAAGGTCCACAGGCCTGGGGGACATTCACAGGAGTGCAAAGAGGACACTTCCTCTCCCTGAATACACCAGGAGGCCCCTGGGACAACCTAAAAGGAAGTAAACTGATCCAGCTAAGTGACTTCCACAAAACACTGCTGCCCCTGGCTGGAGTGCCCAGCTGCAAGGTGAAGGGGGACATGCTTGCTACCGGGTATCAACCAGAACTGAGTGGGGGGAATCTGGGCAAGAAAATTACCAAGCAGTTTATTCCGCCATGGTGCTCTAACATGTCCCGTCTGCAGAGGCAGAAGCCAGGGGCAGGGCCAGACCCACAGGTGCTCAGTGTCTGAGCTAGTGCTATCCTTAAATTCATGCCACGGGAAACTGAAGAAACTGAGGCCCAGAGCTGTGAGCTGTGAGCTGTGAGCAGCCTTCTGCAGCAGAAGGCTAGTCCAAGGCTTGGGCACTGACCAAGTTGCTCTTTGGTCCTTGTCACTGTGTGGCCTCAGACAAGTCATTTCACACCTCTGTCTCAGTTTTCTCAGCTGAAAAATGGAAGCAGTAGGGCTTATCTGGACCAGTGTCAAATTTAAATAACACAGTGTCAATTCCCCAGAAAGGGAGGTCGGCCCTCTTCCTCTTTTGGTTATTTCTGACTTTCAAGCTTTGTGTCTATCTACAGAACCAGTCTTCCGAAAGAATAAGCTAGAAATCCCACAACAACATCACTGTGATCTATTCATAGGGAGGAGGGGCACACAGGAGCACAGACAGACAGGGGAGGGAGGGAGAGAGGGAGAGGGGGGGGAGAGAGAGAGACAGAGAGACAGAGAGAGACAGAGAGAGAATGAATGGATGGATGAATGAATGAATGAATGAATGAATGAATGAATGAATACGTGTACAGGGTGACCGTGGAAAGCTGCAGGAATTGAGACCTTTAACACATGGTCAATACCCGCTGAGGAGATTGCAAAGCGAGGCTCATGATTTTGGAGGAAGGATGACTCTCTCTAACCACAACAGCGTCTTTGGCTCACAGGGAAGTTTGGTGGTGGTGACCAGGCTCTCTAAGGATCCTTTCTGGCCTCTGGTCCAGGGTCCGGGATGGCCCCACTCTTAGCTCTGATCCCTCTCCTCAGGGTCTCACAACAGGAAAGGCCATGCCAAAGGAAGCTGCCACAAGACAGGGCCACTGGCTGCAGTGGCCCTCCCCCTTTCTGGCCCGGTGGCTCTGTGACTGATACCTTTTTCTATAGAGTGTTTCCACTAACTTCAGACATTTGCATGGCCTCCATCTGTGCTGGCTAGTTTTATTTCAACTTGACACTAGCTGGAGTCACCTGAAAGGAGGGAACCTCAGTTGAGAAAATGCTTCCATAAGACCCAGCTGTAAGGCATTTTCTTACTTAGTGATTGATGGAGGAGGGCCCAGCTCATTGTGGGTGGTGCCATCCCCGGGCTGGTGGTCCTGGGTTCTATAAGAAAGCAGGCTGAGCAAGCCGTGAGGAGCAAACCAGTAAGTAGCACTCTTCCATGGCCCCTGCCTCAGCCCCTGCCTCCAGGATCCTGCCCTGTCTGAGCTCCTGTCCTGACTTCCTTCAGTGATGAACAGCGAGTGATGTGGAACTGTGAACCAAATAAACCCTCTCCTCCCCAAGTTGCCTTTGGTCGTGGTGTTTTATCACAGCAATAGTCACCCTAAATAAGACCATCTATAAGCAAGTTCAGATTTCATATCAATGAAGCACCTCGGCTTTGTGGGGTCTGTCACAACTTACAGGGAGCAAGGGGACCTCTGCCCTAGCCAGGGGACCTGCCGCCCTGGGGCAGCCCTCCTGACCACCCCGGCCATGACTGGCCACTCTTCATCTAGACTCAGTTAAAACATGAGTCTAGTTTGAACCCACCCCCTTCCACTTCCGGGCTGGATCACCAAGGCAGGGCGCTCTTTTAACATCTCGGGGCCTGCGATCGCTCATTTGTAGAGAGGGAGGTAGTGCCTGCCCAGCTGGGTCTGGGAAAACCCTCTATTACCTCATCCACAGAGAACACTTAGGGTGGTGCCTGGCCCAGAGCCTCAGTGACAGCCCATAAATGTGAACCGAGGCACTTTAAGCCTGCCTGGCTCAAACGCCTACACTCACCCTGCACTGAAACAGCACACAGCAGGATTTGTGCCCTTCCTCTTCCCGGCTCTTCCTTTGCATGGCCACACGGAATGTCCCTTCACCATGCCACTCCCCAACTCAAGTCCTGTAGTGGCCCTCAAATGTCACATTCATTCAAACACTTGGATGTCCTTTACACGCACGCCAGGCCGTCCCGGGTGCCAGCCTTTCCTGGAAAACCTCTCTGCCATTCTCCTTGCTCTGTGTATTTTATTGTGTCTCTGTGAATAAATCCACCCTGTGTGAGCTCAGGCTAGCCCAGCTCATATATATATCCTCTATACAGTCCCTGACCTCATATGCCCTCATGAGTGCAGCCCAGCCCAGCTGGCATGTATTCTTCCACTCAGCCCCAGGACTTCCACCTTCTGTCAGCAGGGATGGCTCAGTTGGAGCCATGGCCTTCACTGCATTTCCCTTCTCTATCCTGCTTGTGGAACACAGTGTTTACAGATGCTGTGGCCATGGCAGACTCACTGTGCTGTGTTTGAGGGCTGGCTTGAGGGGCCTGTGATTGATTCACGGCTTCTAGAGCCTTGAACAGAAGTGATGCTAACAAGAGAATGACCAGACCCCGAGTTCTAGTAATTGACCATCCCTGAGTGCCATGAAAGGTATCTACAGGTGGGTGGGTGAGGAGGAAGCAATAGATCAGAGGCTTCCAGACGCTCTTGTTCAATCCAGCAGACAGAGGGGTGAATGCATTCCAAATCCTGCCTGACTCTGTTTCACTGAGCTCTGCAGCCCAGGACCCAGAGGCCTGTGGGATCAGACTCTGCCTCTACCCTGGACCCTGGGGGTGGACCAGGTGATAGGTGACCAGAAGCCCAGGATGATATGCACACCACCACCACCACCACCCAAATCTAAGTGTAACTGGTTTCTCAGCAAACTCATTCTGACTTTCTCAAGCCTGTCAGCTCCTCTCAACTTCCTGCTACCTTCTTGGAAAAACCTCAGACCTCCTGCCTCCTTCCTGAGCTCCATCATGACCCTGCGCCTGCTCTGGCTGACTGTCCATGCTGTCATGAGTGGTGTGCTTCTGCATTAAGTCTGCCTGGGCTCCACGATCCTTGGGTGTTTCTGAAGTTGATGACCTTCCCAGGAAGGTGACAGAGCACCTCCCTTCTCTCTACCCCCTGACCCTTGGTGCAGACCATGCAGGGCTATGCATCTGTCTTCCTTCAGACAGTGGGAGCTTACAGGGCAGGAACAAGTGGCAGTGTCTTCCCTACCCAGGCCCCATGCCAGTGAGTGTAACATTGATGTGCCGTAAGTGGTAAGTGGCTGACAGTGAGTTCCCGCCGCTACTCCCGGGCTTGCCTTCCAGTGTGCTGCCCAGCACTGTCCCATTTAGACCTGACTTTTCAGATCCAACTACCAGGCAGGGAAACATGCTGACCCAGCAGGTTCACTGTCCACTGGATCAAGGGGTTTCCCAGGGCATCTGTGATCCCTGGACTGGGCTGAGGCTCCCAGAATCCTGATTGCAGGTCAGGTGGTACCTGTGTGTTGGCCTCGAGGCCTGGAACCTTGGAAATAGGCGGTCCCAGGAGCGGGGGAGGAAATCTGAGGGATGTTCATCACCAGCCACTCTACAGGAATTCCCACGCCCCTGCTTGTCCCCCCTGGCCACCCAAGACTGGGCTGACCAGCTTCCTTCCTTTTTATCCTCTCCAAGGTCCACCCTACTGGGCTCTGATCTAGCTGTGTCCATCATTCTCTAAACCTGCAGAACTATGGGATGGCACAAAGAGCTGGGTAGGAGAGTGGACTTAGGTCTGACTACAACACTGTCAGGTGACTGAGAACAAATCATGTCTACCTGTAGGCCTCAGTTTCCTCATATGCCAACCCAAAGACTTAAACAGTCTACCTCTTTAGAGGTAGACCCCTTCAGTTCTAAGTCCCTGCCACATGATGAGTTTCTTTACTGGGGAAGAAAAGTCCCCCAGTTGCAGAAAAACCAAGCAGAGGGCCATCCACAAAGCTGGGCTAGGTCTCTATCTCTGGGATTATGAACCAAATCGCAACACCTGTGAAGGACTGACTGTCCCCAGGCAATGGCAGTGTCTCTGTCCCTCACCACCAGGGTGTTGAAGCCCACTTGCGAATCTCCTCTGTCCTTTGAGTTTAACAATGGAATGATAAAAGCTCCATCACCCTCCTGTTATTGGTAACTAACGTGAGACTGTGGGGGTAGGGGGCTTGTTCCAAGTCACCCAGCTAGTGTTTGGGAGAAGAGGGACTTGCCCCAGGCCACTGCAACAGAACCACCTGGGCTCTCCACTGGGAGCCAGTCTGCTCCCAGGAGGGCGCTTTGATCAAAACCTGTGTCAAGGCTGGGGAGATGGCGCCCTTGGCAAGTGCTTCTTGTACAAGCATGAAGATCTGTGTTCAGATCCCACCACCCATATAAAAGACTGGGCGTGGCAGTGCATGCTTAGAGTCCCAGTGCCGGGAGGTGGAGACAGGAGGATTCCAGGAGCTCACTGGCAAGACAGCCTAGCATAATCAGCAAGCCCCAGGTAACCCAGGGAGAGATTCTCTCAAAAACAAGGCAGACAGTTCTTGAGAAGCAATATCTGAGGCTTACTTCTGGCCTCCACATGTATGCGTGTGTGCATGTACACATATACACATACATACACACATGCACACACATACAAACACACACGCACATGTATATACACACATGCACACACGGGGTGAGCTGTGGGCTGCCGTATTCCCAGAAGTCAGGCTCTTTTGGTCCCAGTGCCCCAGAGTAGATTGTGAGCAGGGCCCTAACTAGCAGAGAAGCCTTATTGCTGAACACCCCAGCGCTTTCTGCCAACATAGGCCTCTCGAGCCTTTGATCCCAAGCCAGGGTAGGTAAAGCCGTGACCCACAAGGAGGGCAATGTGGCTCCTCCTGGTCCCCAGGCCCTGCTGGTGGCAACGCTCCTCCTGAAGAATGGCTGACCACATGTGATCTGACCACCAAACATGGAGATGAGGGCCAAAGTCCAGAAGAGAAGAAAGGGTTCTAGCCTGGTTCTCAGAGTTGTCTATGATCTTGGACTATCTTGCTTTATGGTTGTACCTGTCCTGTGCTCCAAATAATACTATGGTGTCCTCCATGGCTGCCTCACATGCACCCGTTCGGTGCCCAGTCTGCACAACCATTCACAACCAATGGCTTCTGACCGTCCTCGGCACAGCGTTTACCCCCACTGTAATTCAATTGCTATATAATTACTTATTCTCTCCACAGAATAAAAAAAAAAAAAAAACCTCAGGGGAGGGCCAGGTCCTGTTTTCTCGTTCCGAAGCCATAGCCCTGCCCCTAACACAGTATTAACAGGAATAGATGCTCAATAAATTTGAGTTGCTTAATAAACTCACTCAGCCACTGGATCAGAAAGAGAGTGAGTCTGCCCCCTGGGGTCACACCTGTGCCCTGGTCCCAGCTCTCTCGTTGCTCCTCCAGGGCCATCAAGCAAAGCCTTTCTGTTCTGGACCTCAGTTGCCTCATCTATAAAATGGGAATATGGACCAGACTTTGTGTGCCAGATTTGCATGGCCTGAGAATAGAATACGTCCCTCAATCCTGTGCCCATTCCCCCCAACCTTGCCTGTTACCAGACCTTGGGGTTCGTGTTTCCAGCTTCCACCAGAACCTGGGTGTAAGAGAAGTATCCAACAAGGCATGGCCAGAGGCCCTCAGACAGCACAAGTACCACACACTGCTGCTGGAAGTTGAGTTACAGCTCCTGGACTTCGAAGGTGAGGTTTTCACACAAACTTGCTGACCTCCAGCTGCCGAGGAGGAAGGAGGCAAGGACTCACGAAGGTAGCCAGGCAGCCTGTGTGCAGGTCTAACCCTTGTGTATGCACATCTGCCCACAAACACACACCTGGGTCACAACAGGTGTCAGCCAGCAATGGCACCCACAAGTGACCAGGAAAGGACAGGATAGAGCTGGGAAATGGGGCAAGGGGTGGATGTCTGTACTGTGTGTTTGCAGCAGTACCTGCCCAGGGCTCTAAAGGGCTGCATGCTCACCAAGAGGACGTGTGCCCAAGAGTGAGATTCTGGGAAAAGATCAGAGCCACCCCCCTCCCAAAGCAAGCAAACACATCCAAAACTTTGTCCTGGGCACAAGAAGACTCTCTCTCCATCACAGTCTCGGGTTCTCGTCACTTGAGTTCTAGGCGTTACTAGGGTAAGACAGCCTAATGGATTGATACATGTTAACACGACTCAAGGCTTCCGGAGGCTGTAATACAAAACGCAACTCACTGTATCTAAAATTAAGGTGTCATCAGGCCCTTGTTTCTTTCTAAAATTTCCAGTGTAGAATGTGTTTCTTCACGTCTTACAGCTTGTAGAAAACTCCCTCTTATCTTGGTTCACACCACCCTCAAAGCCACCAATGGCCAGTGGAGTCTCTCACACTTTGTATCCCCCAGAGGCTACCTATAGGCCTTGGTCTACCACATCTGAATATCATATGATAACCTATATATTTATATAATTAAAATCATAATTTAATACATATATTTAAAGGACTTGTGTGATCACACCAGGTTCACATAGGTAATCCTGGATAATTAGTATTTCACAGCTGATTTCCAGCTCAACTCCCCTTTGGTATAACCAACTTATAAGTCTGTGGGATATGGTGTAGACATCTTTTCACAGAGGGGGGCAGTCTTGACTCCTAGCCAACATGAGAGAGCTCAAGGGGAAGGCATCCCAGGATGAGCCAGCGAGAGAGTAGGCAGGTTGTGGGAGGGAGACAACAGGTGTGTGTGTGTGTGTGTGTGTGTGTGTGTGTGTGTGTGTGTGTATGTGTTCTGAGGTCCAGAACAGAAACACTTTGCACACACACACACACACACACACACACACACACACACACACACACACTCGGTGTGCAGCAGCAGCCATGGCTTCCCTGCTGTCTACTCAGCACACACCATCCTTTCAAACCTCACCGTGTTGCCACACTGAGCTGGGCACAGGCAGTTTCCACAGAGACTGCAGGAGCCAGAGCAGAGCCAGAAATAACTCCAATGAGACGAAAAGCATCCCCTGCCCATCCCTTGCCTCCCTACTCACTCCTCCCTCTGCTGCATGTGAGAAGGTCCCACTGGAGGCCCTCTCCCAGGCTTGGGAAACAGTCCTCTGAAGCCTGGCTCCAGGGAGAGATGCAAGGGCAGTGATTGGTACTGATGCAAAGATCAGGCTGCAGGGTGGAGTCTCCTCCCTAGCTGCACTTCCCTACCAGGTCCCAACTGTTTCTTCTCTACCTTCTTGCTACCAGCCACTGGGGTCTGGCATTCTAATCTTGGGCCCAACTCCAAGGTCTGGGGATGGGCCTGGGCTAGCACCTGGGACTCACAAAGAGCAGTCTCCACTGTGACCTGTTCTCCCAGTGGGTCTCCAGTTCTACCTCAGCCCTGTGCCCAACCTCTCTTTCTCCCAGCCCTGGGAAGCTTGTCTGCAAATCTCAGCAAATCCTTCCTCCTCCCAGGTTCTTCTGGAGAGCTCCTGAGACCCAGCGTCTCCCGTAGTGAGGCCCCAGGAGCACCCCACCACTGTTTAATTTCTGACACCTCACATCTGGCTCCATCAAGGACAGGGACGTCCATCCTCTGAGCTGAGCTTGTTCTAAGGCACTCTGCACTGGCTCCTGGTCCTTTCCTGAGAGAACTAAGACAGAGATGGAGAACAGAGAAGAGAAAGAGTCAGGTCACACAGCCACTTAAGGCCAGCCTTCTCCAGGCTGTAAGCCCCAAGGCTGTAGCTACAGGTCACCCTGGAGGCCTGCGGGGAGGAGACACACTGATCAACGATAGATGCCAATGAAGCATTTCCAGTTTGCTCCCTGCAAAGCCATGGGCTATTCGAGATACCTTCAGTTCTGTCTCTGTCATATGATGGGAATTCAGTGTGTCCTTTTATTTGGGTTTTAAAAAAAGGAGCTGAGGGTCTGGGAGATGGTTCCACTATCTAAAGCATCAGCAGACGCTGACTGAAGCCAACTTCAGCCTCACGCTTGTGCAAGGCCAAGGCTCCAAAACAGAATAGAATTGCCCTAAGGCCAGGCTTTCCTTGTGAGCCCCCCATCTGCCCCTCCTCCGGCGAAACTACATGTGGAGCCCCCTTTAGGCCTTCTTGCTGCAGCTTAGATTCCAGGGTGCTGTGCCTCCTGGGAGATGCCCTTCTAAGCGCTGCACACTTGGTGTCTGCAGCTCACACACTCAGGCTCCATGACCTTGTCTGCACCCTGAGGACATCTGCGTGGGGCAGCAGGAGCATCTGTGTATGTAGTATGACAAGACAGGGACCTGCTCTGACCAGTCATGCGCAGTGACACTGGGGTCACAGAGGGCAGTGCCAGGCTCTGGTCAATGGAAAGAGCTCCTTACTTAGAACCAGAGGTCTCAAACAGAGTACCACTTCTGCCACTCACCACTCTGTGGCCTTGAACCGCCCACCTGACTGCTCTGAGTCTTACTCTGGGGATAAAAATGTTTCCTATAAGGAGAGGGTATGAGTTCAAATGAGGTGACCAGTGTGAATGGTCTGAGCCTGACACTGCGTGGGCACAGTCCCCCATGTAGGTAGGCTATGGGTGGACCACACTAGAAAGCACTCGATGTGTGTTTGCTAAAATCACCCATCTGCAAACATCTGTTGAGCTACACATGGCTACAGGAAGACATGGGCCGGAGGAAATAAGCAATTTTCTCCAAATACATTTCCTGTGAAGCCCAAATGCTGGGAAGTGGGCTGGGGCTTCTAGGATGGGTGGGATGATGCAACCATGGCTCCTTCTCCAGGACTCCTCTGGTCAGCTGGGGAGAGCCCTGGCGGGAGGGCCACACCCTGAGGTGCTGGGTCAAAGGCAAGAAAGGGTGTTCCAGAGAAGCAGTCTCCTGGGAGCAACTCCAGAGCCCGTGCCCCTCAGCATCTTCATGGAGACAGGAAAGAAAGAACTGAAAATATGCTCATTAAATCTGCATCTGGCACCCGGCTTGGCAGGGTTGCCAAAATTCTGTAAGACTAGAATTAAATTAGCAAATTGGAAGTCGGATGATTTTAAGCAGGCATGATGGAATTCATCAGGGCCAGGTGGGAGCTGGTGGGGGAAGGGGACCAGGAAAGCCCACATCCCCGGGGGGTTGGAAAGCCTGGCCTCGAACAGAAACACTAAAGAAACAAGCCAGACATGATCCACATGACTGAGGTTCACCCTGGGAATGTGGGGGTGACAGAGGGCCCATACTGCAGGGAGGCATGGCGAGACACAACGCCCGGGATGGGGTGGCTGGATGGCAGGCAGCCTTCTCTTCACAGCCAAGAAAGGACCCCCGGAGGAGGCTGTCTAGGTGAGAGGCAGATGGCTCTATGGAGCAGGCACTTTGTGGGTGACACAGCATGGGGGGGGGGCTGACACTGTGGTATTCACCATTGCATTCTTACTGAGTTCAGGAAAACACTAGGTAGATACAGAGGGGTGGGGGAGGGGAGGGGGAGGGGCTGGACCCAGACTTCATGGAGGAATTTCATGGGGCACTTACAAGGTGTCAGGTACCATGTGTGATATCCACCACGTATTATCTCATCTGTTCATCACACTAATCCTCTACCTCAGAGATTTTCCTTTTTTTTTTCAGTTTTTTTTTAATTGTCTTCACTTAAAATATGTGTGTTCTTGCATGGTGGTCCATGTCTCTGATCCCAGCACTTGGGAAGTAAAGACAAAAGGAACTCAGGGCTATCCTTGGCTACATAGGGATACAAAAGGCAGCCTGAGCTGCATAAGACAAAACAAATACATGTACAGATCAGGCATAGTGGCTCACTCAAACAATCCCAGAACTTGGGAGGCAGAGGCAGGAGGATTACCATGATTTGAGGCGAGCCTAGGCTACAGAGTGTACAGAGTGAGACTGTCTCAAAAGAACCAAAAAATAACATATATAAATGCACATGCACACACACACACACACAGAGAGAGAGAGAGAGAGAGAGAGAGAGAGAGAGAGAGAGAGAGAGAGAGAGAGAGAGAGAGAATGAATGTAGGAAGTGGACAAGTCTCCCTTTCACCCTCCTAGCTCCTACTCCATTCATGGTTGACCAGGTATTTTCTGAGCAGCTTCCATGAGCACAGAAACTATTCTACATGTGCAGGGCCACACTTAGCCTGCCCAAACCTGAACATTTTCTAGGTTAGCATGGGATTGTACCAAACACGTTGCTTGGAAGCCTTCCTCTGGTGAGGAGTATGCCCTGACTCTCCTCACGTGCCGGCCCCATAGGTGCACATCTTTCTTTGTAACGGTCACAAGACATTCTACACCACTATGTTTGAGCCAGGAGGGCCTAGTTCTCCGACATACAACATGCCACAGGAAAGGCCCTTGCACATGAGTCTCTCTGGAGCCTTGATTAAGCAAATATGTTCACTCATGACAATTGAGCCTTCCAAGTCCCCTTGGCCCTTGCAAGCATTTGATCTCTACGTTTTATTATACATTGTGGGGCTTTTTTTTTTTTTTTTTTTTTTTTTTTGTCGTTTCTAGACAAAATAATCTCATTGTAACTCACAGTCCCTTGGGCTTACTAGTTCAAGTATCTCTTCACCTTGTGAGTGGTCTGCTTATATTTGCACATTTAAAAGATGCTCTCCATGTGACTGCTGTTTTACTTTGTTATTGGAATTCTTGTCACATGTGTGATAACTGTAAGCTTGCCACTTCCTGTGCACCAGGCACTGTTCTAGGCTCCCACCAATGTCATAGCATGGAATTGGGGCCCTGTCAAGCGGCAGCATAGTCCTTGTCTATGGCCAAGGAAATGGAGGTTCAAAGACTCAGGTCACTTGTCCAACGCCATGCATGGTCAGATGAAGGGCAGAGTCTGAGGAACAAACTGAGTCCATCCTTCCATTTGCAAATTAGTTGGTTCTCAAGCCTTCCCACGTCCCCTGTAATCTAACCTATAAAGAAAGTCCCCCCGAAAATCCCCCTTTTTGTTACTTATCGCTTCCTCTATTGCACATGGTCTTTAAGAGACTGTAGCTCTTGAGCCAGGTAAGGAGGCTGACCTTCTGACCAGATGAAGTCATGAACTACAACAGGGACCCTGCCTCTTCCTGGGACACGGATATGCCTGGGGACATGTTAGAGGAGGTGGGAGGTGGGCAGGGTTTATGCATGGGAGTAAGAGCCAGACTACTGCATGGGCAAGATCAGGGTGAAGCTATGCCCGGTGAGACATTGTCATCAAATCAAAGGCATCATCCTCACCCCCTCAAAGTGCACAGTGGGTGGTGGAGACCCGGCTCCCGAGTGCAGCAGACACATATGCTTGTGTGTGTCCAGGTACCAGGACAGTGCCCTGTGAAGAGTCACCTTCCACAGAGCTGCCTCTGGTCCTTAATAAGGTAGGGGTTTTTTTTTGTTTTGTTTTGTTTGAGCCCCCGGACCACCAACATCACACATAGGTTTCTGGATCACAGAGCAGACACTAATTTGTTCTGTGGACTAGGCCATGCTCCCTGCAACAAATGTGCACCATATAGTCCTCACAGTACCCAAGGGCACAGCATACATGGAGGGGGAGGGAGTGTTTGCATACCGTTTGCCACTTTCCTTCTGAGAAAAAAGAAATTAAGTTAACAAAATCAGAAAAATGTGAGAAACTGACAAGCTGAAGCCAACAGGCAGAAACAAGTTTTAAAGTTACTGTATGCTCACAGTACTCTTTTAGCTTTGACCTTAGATGACTTCAGTATTTCCCAAAATGCATCTCTGCAAAACTCTAGTCCACCTTCTTATATGCTTGCATAAACATATGTGCACATGTACACACGTGTACCCCTCTGATTAGTCGATTTTGGAAAGCTACACAAGATACCTACTCTTGCACACACTCTTACACACACACACACGACACCCCCACACACCCTTTGGCTGATTTCTAGTACACTTCCTGCAGCTTACACACACTGAGAAGTCCTATGTTTAAGGGCCTTGACATTTTCCAAAGTGCTTGACTATAGAGGATTTTTATTTCCTACTGACATCTGTATACCCTGAGACAGATGCTCTACAAACTTACCATGAGAAATGCTGGCCTTTTTTATTTCACAATTTTGGAACTTGATTAAGCACTAAGATTAAGATTAACAAAACTTGAGTAGCATGCACAAAGTCCTGGGTTTGACCCTTAGCACCTAATAAACTAGTCATGGTGGCACACACCTGTAATCCCAACACTTAGGAGGTTGAAGCAGGAGCATCAGAAATTCAAGGTTGTCCTTGGCCAAATAGTGAGTTTAAGGTCAACCTGGTCTACGTGAGATGCTAACTAAAAACAACCCAACAACTAACATCAGCAACAAACCAAAGAGCCCATCTTGGGATGAGCAGTCTCCCCTTTTCAACTCTAAATACTGTCTAGGAGAGCTATGGAGATGATTGGCTGCTCATCTGAGCATCTTCTGCCTCACTGATATCCCAGGGACACCACAGATGTCCACATGCCAAGGCTAGGGTATGTACAATTAGTTCTGACCCAGAGCGACTTAGTCAGTATGGTGGTTTGAACGAAAATGGCCCCATAGGCTCATAGGAAGTGGTACTGTTAGAAGGTGTGGTCTTGTTGGAGGAAGAATGTCATTGGGGGTGGGCTTTGAAGTTTCAGAAGCTCAAGCCAGGCCCAGTGGCTCACTCTTCCTGCTGCCTGCTGATCCAGATGTAGAACTCTCAGCTCCTTCTCCAGCTCCATGTCTGCCTGTGTGCTGCCATGTTTCCCACCATGATGATAATGGACTAAACCTCTGAACCTGTAAGCCAACCCCAATTAAATGTTTTCCTTTATAAGAGTTGCTGTGGTCATGGTGTCTCTTCACAGCAATAGAAACTCTAAGACATTGTATGGACCAACAGTTAGGGAGAGGTGGAAATTGCCCTGTGCTCAGTGGTTTTCAGCAGGTGGGTCCCAGAGACTCTCACCTGAGCCAAGTTACCTGTTTTGTGGATGGCAAATCAGGTCCCAGGCTTGGAACTTCTACACCCTAGTCTCTCTCCTCCATTCCATGGAAACCCCTCCCTAATATTCCCTGCTGTGGAATATTAGTTTAGATGTGTTACATACATTTGCTTATACTGTGGAATATTTGTTTAATGATGCAAAGATGTGTTGCATTCTTTTATGTTGCATTTAACTCTGTAAAGCTGTGTTACTTTGCCTGCTTAAAACACCTAATTGGTCTAATAAAGAGCTGAACAGCCAACAGTTAGGCAGGAGAGGAATAGGCTGGGCTGACAGGCAGAGAGAATAAATAGGAGGAGAAATCTAGAGAAGAGCTAGGAGTGAGAAAAGGAGAAAGAGAGGACACCAGGGGACAGCCACCCAGGCAGCCATAGAGTAAGAAAGAAAGATATATAGAATAAAGAAAGGTAAAAGGCCCAGAGGCAAAACATAGTTAAGGAGAAACAGGATACTTTAAGTTAGAAAAGCTGGCTAGAAACCAGCCAAGCTAAGGCCGGGCATTCATAAGTAAGAACAAGTCTCTGTATATTTATTTGGGAGCTGGGTGGTAGGCCCCCAAAGAGTAAAAAACAAAACAAAACAACAACAACAACAACAAACTACACAGGCCTAAGTGTTTTCCAGCACCAAAGTGAATCGGATTACCTGGCCCCCCTTCTCTCCCTAGTCTGAGCTTCCTTTTGCTTCACAGTCGGCCACTGCAGCTTGCTCACCAGACACAGCTCTGCCCTAACACTGGATGTCCACTGCTGGTCACAGCAGCTGGGAAACAAGCTGGTGAACTGGCACCAGATACACATGTCAGACTCAGGACAACTGGAAAGGTGGGTTAAATGACTGAATTGAACATCCCTGGGGCCACTTCCCAGGGAGGCATCTCAGTATGCCTTTACCTCAGTGGCCTTGGCCCTGGGCTCTCATTGTGCTCCCCTTTGGGCCATTCTCTGAGGCATGCTGGGGTGGCCAGCAAAGCCAGAGAGTCCAGTACTTAAGGGCCTTTCATGATTTCCCTGAGTAACCCTGGAAGGCCAGGTGGTGGGAGTGTATGCAGATTCATTCATTCATTCATCCTCCTTCCACTGTGTATTTGTGTAGTGTATATATGTGCATTGTTTTTGCATGAGTATGGGACCACCTGTGTACAGGTGCACACGCACATGAATGCTAGCTAGCCAGCTTGCTCTTGGGGATCACTTGTCTCCAGTGCCCAGGTTTTGGGATTACAAACAGAACCCCCACACCTGCCTGGCTTTTACATGGGTTCTGGGCCTCACCCTTGTGAAACAAGGGCTCCGTGCATTGAGCTATCTCTCCATTTAGTCACGGATAAGTCAACTTTTCACTGGAGAAATCTGTGACTGTTTGAATGCAACCTCAATATTTTCCACCCAGTTTCCTTTAGAGTTCACATCTTACATAACACGATGTGCTTGTCAAAATGAAGACACTGGTATCAGTGTGAGTAGTGGCTGAGCTGCAGGTTTTCTTTTATTTCAGCTTCCCACCGAGGCCCCTTTTCTGTCCCAAGACCCAATCCGGGGCACCCCTAGGTATTTAGTCACCATGTGTCCTTAGTCTCTGGGCTTAGTGCTGCTGTTCCACACAGAGTGGCACGAGACAGATGTGAAGGCGGGGTCCCAGTCACCCTGCAGGGAGCAGTATCCCATGGGCAGTACATTCTGTCTTGAGGTCCGCTCTGCTTCTCACCATGACCTGGCCCTGAGCTCATCACTTCTCATCCACAGCTCAATTTCTGTGTCCACAGAGTAGCAATGATCTATCTGCCTCGCTGGAGGCCTGAGGGAAACAGTCAATGTAGACAGGCATTTACAGTTTCACAGTTCAATCCAGTGGCTGCTGGATTGGACTCACCAATGCTACTGTAATGGTTGTCAGTAAGGAGACTTCATGTCCTGTTTCTAAAGCAAGACAGGTCACAGTCTGAGCTGTCTTCTGGAGCTGCCCCAGGTCAGTTTTGTCTAAGATATTCCATATGTCTCTGTGTACTTCACAGAAAAGAGAAATGCCCCTGGAATTAGCCTGTTGGGTTTACGCTCCTGCAGGTCTATGCTCACATGCCATCCCATCTGCACAGTCTTCCCTGGCCTCCCTCATGAAAAGGCCTGGGAACACCCCGCCCCTGAGATCCTCCTTCATGCTTGCTGTGATTTGATGTGGGCCTCACCCCACTTGACCTGTTAAGTTACACCATCCCATGTTTGCTTGTTCCTGGTTGATAAGTTCTAGGAGAACACAGAGTGTCACCTGTGCCTAGGACAGCACCTGCCCCTACCTAGAAGTGCTGAGCAGACACAGGACCTCAGCTGATGGGTGTCTCAGTTTGAGTTGACGGCCCCCAGCCTCCAGACTGATCACCTGAACACAGGCTTCCCCTCCTCTAACTATCCTGTTTGAGTTCACATAAGAGACACACTGTTTTGGAACCTGGGACTTTTTGTAGTTTCTTTAAGAAAAACAAAAGGGCGCTGTAATTCTATGACATTACTGTCCTTCCCAGCCTCTGCTGTCCCAAGCAGCTCCGCCAATCAGAGACCACAGTGTCTTCCTCATCTAGGGCCTGTCTGCTGGCCTGACTCCTCAGTCCAGGCAGGAGTTGGGAGAACTCTCCATAGCCCATCCTCTCCTTCACTGGAGCCCCTCCCTAGAGCACATCAGCATCAAAACCCACCGACTGCTCAGGCAGAAGGAACCCTGAGGGGTTGCAGGGGGATGGGGGGGGCTGCAGATGAGGGCACTGAGCTTTGGAGAGGGAAGGGGGACACAAAGGGCATGCAGCAGCAGCTTCACAGCAAGTCCACTAACAGCCCAGGCTGCCCTGTTACAGCCTGGCCTCGACTTCTTCGTATGGACTCTTCCAGAAAAGGGTGCAGATGTGAGAAATGACTTGAGTGTTGGAAGGAATGGCTTTCAACAGTATAAGTTCCGTCTTCCATGTCTGGAAGGTTCCAAAGGCTTCCCATGAAATCTGCTCATGGCTTCACAGAGAAAATACCATGCCCCCGAGCCCCAGAGACCTTCCGGCTCCAAGATTCCTTACAAAGCAGCAATGATGTTGAACAGCAATAGAGTCTTCCAAGTTCACTTTTCATCAAAGGACAGGTGCGTATGCCCTTGAGCGCCAGTCTGACGGCCTGCACCTGACCGGCCTGGGGTACTTGAAGTTGGGTGGTGATGGATGAAGATCACCCCCCTAGAAGAGCAGCCAGCCTGCAGGGGCACAGGGCTCTGAGGCAGGCAGAATGCAAAGAGCCGTGGCTGGGAACCAGCACATTACACTGCCTCTTCATCCAGCCTTCCCAGTGCCCTGCAATAAGGGGTCCCAACCAGAGTTTACGTAAGCCAAAAGAAACAGCTCTTAAGAACAGCGGATCCCCCAGTGACAGAGCTAGTCTCAGTGTGTCACTCCTCCAGGTAGGTAAGCCCCCATTCTCCCTGTCCGACGCTATGGACAGTGCCGAGGAAGTAGAGTCCTGTCAGCGAAGTCACCTGTGAGATCCCTTTCTAGAGATGAGTAACTCGAGGCCTGGAGAGGAACACGAAAGGCATGGATTTCCTCAACTTGAGTTCCTAGAGAATACAGGCTTTCTCCTCGTCCTTAACTCAGATCTGAGCCCACAGAAGAACTCACCCCCCTCCCCCGCCCCTGTAAATACGTTCATGACTGGCAGAGGGAGGTGGGAGCGCCACGCACCGGGTGTTTACCTTGCTCCATTTTCTTGCCTCAGGGCCAGGAGACCAGAGCCTAAACTCAACATGGACCCCCCCCCCCCCCCCGACTCCCCTCACTCCCTGGGCCACTGATGGTCATCAAACAAGGGGAGTGGTGTGGGCTCCGACCCACTTTGGTCCTCAGCATGTAGCAGAGCCACGGGAGGACGAGGGTGAGGAAGACAAGCGAGCCGATGAGTCTTTCACCCAAAGCCTGGGATCCTGTCGTGATGTGTATCTTCCTCCCAAGGCTGCTGATTAGAGCAAGCCCTTGTGCGGCAGCCAACACACGAAGACTTCAGTTTCACGAGTGTCACTTATTAAGTTCTCACGACAGTGGGGATGTCCTGGTTTACGGTTTGGGTGCTTAGTGACATATCTAAGTGTGGTGGCGGGGTGGGGGTGTGACCTCTGGAATCCGCATGATGGTTGTGGTTGAACTTCACGGGCAACTTGACTGGATTTGGAATCACCTAGGAGACACATCTCTGTGTGTGTGGGTGTTTCCAGAGAGGATTAATTGAGGAGGGGAAGACCCACCCTGAATGTGGGTGGCACCACCCCCAGGCTGAGCCCCAGCCTGAATGAAAAGGAGAAAAGGAAATTGAGATGAACTCCAGCAGTCACCTCTCTCTGTGTGTCCTGATTCGCCTGGATGTGAGCGAGCTCCTGCCATCCCTTCCTTCTTCAAACTGCTTCTCCTGTGTATTTGGCATAGCAGTGATGACCTTGCCCTGCAGCTCAGGGTGAGTACTCCCTCCTAAAGAAGCAGAAGCTGAGGTTCAAGAGAGGGACAGGCACATGGTCAAGGTCCCCGGGGAGGATACAGGAGGTGTGTACCTGGGTCTGTACTACTCCCCAGCTCGTATGTGATCATGCCACTGCTGTGGGCCTGGGACAAGAGTGTTGGAGCCCCAGCTAGGGCTGAGTGGGGACGGGAAGCAGATAGAAAGTACATCTGGCCTCCTGGGCATCAGTGCTCTGGGCTTCTCTGCCTTGGTGGGGCATGCAGCACCAGGGCCAGCTCTGTGTTACCAGACACATCACCAGGGTCCCCAAACCAGACACAGGGGACGGAATTTGGGACACTGTAGTTAAAGACCCTTGGATGACAGCCATAGTCTCCTTAGTTAAATGATTACTCAGATCTTCTTCTCACATCTACACCCTCTTCTGGAAGATTCCAAATGCTTCTTATGAAATCTTCTCATAGATTCACAGAGATTATCACACCTCAGAGTTCCAGAGACCTTCCAACTTAGAGATTCTTAATAAAGCAACAGTAGTGTTGATCTCCACAAAGGCACAGGGGAGTCTCATTTTGATGAATCTCACCCAGTGTGATTTTGAAAGAACGTTGGGACCAAAGTCCTAGGTTTGAACCTTCTCTCTATGCTGAACTTGCTGAACAACTGTAGGCAAATCGATGCAACAGGGTGTGTATAAAAAGCCTACTACGTGCTGAGGAGATGGCTAAGTGGGCAAAGCCGCCAAGCCTGAGGACCCGAGTTTGATCCCCAGGACCTACATGGTGGGAGGAGGAAACTGACTCCTGCAAATTGTCCCCTGACCTCCACATGGACACGCATACACACAAGTAAATGTGTTTTAAAATGTGACTGGAAGTCCTGGGATAGGCAGACTGCAGCAGTCACAGAAAGATAGGGAAGTCACAGTCCTGCTTAACACTGACTTCCTTGCCTGGATGACAAGGACAAGCAGTCCAGAACTGGCTTTGCAGGTGAGGAAAGAGGCGCAGGCCCACGAGGTGGTCTGGGCGAGCCTGCAGCGGCAACAGCGTGTGGCAATGTCCGAGCTCTCCTCCCGAGCCCTCCCTCTTTGGCAGATCAGCCCACAGAGCGCAGGGGATAATAGGAGCGAGTGCTCTGCAGCCGATCAAGAGCCACACAGATGCATGACATCATGGTTATTAATAATGGAAGCAGCACAACCAATCCACCATCCATCCAGATGGACCACCTGAACTGCCTCTAATCGCCTGCACACAGATCGCAGGATTCTGCGGTGGGATGGCAGGGAAGCACCCCAGGAGGGCTACCCTCTTGGCTTGACTCGGGTGGGGTGGGACAGATAGAGGGCCAGTCCTCTGAGAGAGCAGAGGCAGCCTGGTCTCCAAGCACAGGACGCTGGCTGTTCAGAGCCTCGGTAAGGAAGCCAAGATGGTAATTAGGCCTTACACAGAACAGCAGGCTCCCCCAGAGGATCCTGGCCGGGAATCCATGAGCCGTGGTTAGCTGCCTGGGTCCTCTTGGTGTCCCTTAGCCTGGCCTCCTCTGGCTGCAGGGCCTTAACCTGTTGCTCCTCTGCCTCATGGTTTTCCCCATGCTGGTTTTCTTTACATGCTGCCTCATTTCCATTGCTTAGGGCCCAGGGCCAGTGTCACATCTGAGAATTCCAGAAGCCCCAAGTCTTACTTCTGTACTTTCTCGCTTCGGCTCCCAATGTCCCTCGGCTGCCTGTCTGTCTCCACGTGGGCACCAGAGCCGTGTAGCTTGATCTTGCCCTCTGGTACTCATCATCTTTCTTCCCACCAAAAGCAGGCTCCCGAGACAAAGGGAGTGAACCATTTTTACAGCTGGAATCTCTAGATGACTGCCTAGGATCCACCAAGCCCTGGGCAAACAGTGTCTCCCTTGGGATGCTGGTCTGGGTCGCAGCCATCCTTGCCGCCAGGGACACTCACGTTCTCCCTCTCTTCTGTGCCCATTCTGCTAAGTGGTGGGGTCCTTAGCACCTCAGTGTTTTGACAGTCAATTAAAACAAATAGGATAGCACTCCCCAGAGCTGTGATATCCCTTTCCATGTGACCAAATAGCAGCGAAACAATATGAGCAAATATGGCAGGAAATGGAAGAAAGTGGGAGATCCTGAGGACACCGGGCATTGGCTTAGCCCGGAGAGGGTTTCCCCCTCAATCAGGATGCATCTTGGGGAGCAGATGCAGGCATTCTGCCAATTCTGGGGACATGGGGACAAGGGAGTTTTCTGATGAGTGACTCTTGGCCACAGGCTGAGGCACAACAGGATGGAGATGTGTGTGTGTGTGTGTGTGTGTGTGTGTGTGTGTGTGTGTGTGTGTGCATAAGAGAGGACGTGGGTGCAGAAGTGGATGTGTGAGTGTGAACAAGTATACAGTGTGGAGTGTGTAGGAGTAAGTGTGAAGATGTGAGGATGAGTGGACAGGATGGTGTGTGTGTGTGTGTGTGTGTGTGTGTGTGTGAGAGAGAGAGAGAGAGAGAGAGAGAGAGAGAGAGAGAGAGAGAGAGAGAGAGAATCCACATCTACAGTGGGTCTATGTATAGAAGTGGGTATTTGAGTGTGAAACAGGCATGTGTGAGAAAGAGACTGTTCATCATGGAGTTCACTGTCACCCCAGCTTGTGCGACTGTTTGCACTTTACACCCTTTACAAATATTGCACAGTAGGTACTTGATCAACAGCTCATCCAATAATCAATCGTGTAAACCAATGTGTTTTCCCAGCGTGCTCTATAGGAGCCCACATAAAGCAGCAAGGATGGTTCCAGAAGAGAATTTCCTAACTTCAGCATGTGATTCAGTTACATGAGAGCACCGAATGGGACTCTGGGTCCTGGTCTCCAACCTCAGTTTTCTGACAGTTGATTAATGGTCTCTGGGAACTGCTCAATGGATTTGGCCACTGCTGGGTGATCTCAGGCCACTGTTTGGCTAGCCACTTGTGGCTGAGCTTCTGCCTGTCCTCCACCACAAAGGGCAGTTAGAACTCAGCTGACGGTATGGGCACCAATCAGCTCTATGAGAAGCCTGTGAAGCTGTTTCCCCCCAGAGCAAGCCTATGTAACTTGAAAAGAGCCCACAGCCAACACGAGAAAGGCTGGATTTGACAATGTTAAACAAGTTCTTGTATTGCAGGACTTTTCAGAGCCTTTAATTTGACAATATGGATTGTAATTGGCCAGATGGGTAATAAAGTGCTTGTAGAAACTGCCAGACTTACTTAAACAGGGAAACCTTTACTTGTAGAACAGACTTCAGAGCTAACGTTCCATGGAACACACTGGGAAATCTGCTAGCCAACACAAAGAACACTTGTTAATGCTTGCTTCTGTACAAATGATAGGGCAGAAATGGTGTTCTAGGTCACAGAGCAGAGTCGTGGCAAATGCCTGCCCACAAATCATTCAAACCACTGGAGCCAGCACGTGCACAGAACTTCACAGTTACAAAACAATGTAACTTGCAGGCCCTCAGTTCTCCCTGGGGGGCACTCACCCCCGTTTTCCAGATGATAAGAGCACAAATGAATGAAGTTCAGACCACTCTGATCTGCGTGAGCCACCGCAATGGACCGGTCACTTGAACTACTGACTACCTGCTCTCCTCTGTGGTCTTCATCAAACTGTCCACGAATAAATACATTCCATTTTATAGGCGAGCAATTGTGGTCACTATGCAAAGCCCCTGTAAGAACTCAAGGCTGATGCCACCGCACCTGCTCTGCAGCCACCACCGTCCTATCCCAAACCCAAGCACCCTGCTAATGCCAAAGTGGGTAGGGTTGGGTGCTCTCAGAAACGCCCATGGAGCAGGGCTCTGGAAACACCAGTCTGTGAGGCCTGAGAGCTCCTTGCCAATGGCAACACATTCCCTACCACTGCAGGTATGGACCCCCATGAACCACCACCACCCCTCCGAGCCAGGTGCCATTCTGCCGGGAGGAAGGAAGAACGAGAGCAAGGCTACTTTCACTCTAACAGTGAGCGCGCAATGAGCAAAGGCTGTGGGCTGACAGTCTGAAACTGATGAGGCCTCCAGCAGAAAACGTGGCCAGAGAGACCAAACACATCGAGCAGTTCCCAGAGGTGTGTGGACCCGCCGTGGGTCCCTGCCAAGAGGAGAGGATCCGCGCAGGACCCCGGAGGCTGCGCACCTGAGGGCGAATGGGGCTGCGCACCGCGGCGGTGTGCGGACGCGGGAACGCTCGTCACCCTAGGATGATGACAGAAGTAGCGTTGGGGAAAAGCGAGCGCAGAGCGCGTGCACCGGCGCAGAGCCCGGGCCGCTCGCACCCAAAGGATCGGGAAGCTGGGAACGTCGCGCCCACCCGCCGTGGCCACGATCCTGCGGGGCGCTGGGCGCTCGGTGCTTACCTGCGGCCGGCTGGGCTCGGCGCCTCGGGCTGGCTGCGCTGTGCTGCGCCGCGCCGGGCTAGCTGCGCTGGGCTGCGCCGGGCTGCGCGCCCGGCCTCCGGCGGCTCGGCAGCGCCCGCGCGCTCGGCTCCGCCCGGCTCGGCTCCGCCCGGCGGTGCCCTGGGCGCTCGCTGGCGGCCCACGCGGCGCGCGGGGTGGGCGCGGGGCGGGCGCGGCTCCGGGCCGCCCCGCGGCCGCTGGGAAGCTCCTTATTTGGGCAGTGATGTCAGGGGAAGTCGCAGGGGCCGGACCACCCACTTCTTTCCATTCTCTACCCAGAGTTTCCTGTTGCCAAGCCCGGGGACCCCACTGTCTGCCCGAGGCGAGCACAGCCCGGCCACCAGCTGCTCCGGGATACCCAGGCAGCCAGGGTCATGGAGTAGCCCGGCGCGGCGCGTGGCGGCCGAGGCAGGGGCTCTGCGGCTGGGGAATCCCCGGCTCCGGCGGCCGCTAGGAGGGTCTGTTAGGTTGCCTCCACTGTGACAGGCCGTGTCACTGCGGGCGCCGCCCCTCCCTCCGCGCCCGCCCTGGCTCCCGCGCTGTCATTTCCTCTCAGGCTCTCCAGAGAGGACAAGCAGGGAAGCCCCGGTGACCGCTGCCAGGGGCCCTGTCGCTGGGTGCCACGCCTTGGTCTCCCAGGGCCCGGAGGGCGCCCATCGCCTTCTCCGAAGTGAGCTCTGCCAGTAGTCTTCCTCCCAAGTGCTAGCCCTACCGGGAAGCCTGTGCAGTCCCAGGTGGGAATCAGCTTTAATGAGTGTTGGGAGCGGAGAACGGGGCCTCCCTGGACTCTGACCGGGTGAGGGCGAGAGTCACCCTGGAGGCTTCCCAATGGTCAGACCTTATCAGAAGCTTCTGTATCCCAGGACCAGACCTGCCTCTCTTTGGTCCTCCTTGGGAACGTATTTGAGGCAGTGTCCCCACCCCCACCTCTGGCCCTACCAGCCAGTGCAAAAACTGTGGCCTTGAGACTTCAGCACTGTCTGCAGTCTACAGGTGTCTGTGCTGCGGCTCAGACCCCACTGGTCTTGGGTGTGGGCTGCCCGGACTTGGCTGACTCCAGGCTTAGCTCGTCTGGCCCGGAACAGCCTCAGGAAGAGGTTATGAGGACTAGGAGCAGCCAGACTATAAAGAGGCCACACTGTCTGGATCATGCACATGTCTGGATTCACCACTGTCCAGCATGCTGACCAGGACTTGCTCAAAGGATCCTTAGAGGATCCAGGCCTTTTGCTGGCTCCAAATGCCATGATCTCAAATGCATCTGGGCCCAAGTCTTTGACCCTGAGCATTTGTGTGCCTTCCTGCAACAGCTCTGCCAGAGTCAGTGCTTTCCCACCAAAAGCAAGTGAGAGCAAACGGATCACTCCCAGACCACCACCCTTAACAGAGAGAGGAGGCCCCGCTGTCTAATGGGCACCATTCTCCCAGGAGCTGGAGGGGTGATGCCGTGGCTGCAGGGCTTGTATGAAGGGAAGGGCAGACGTGACGGAAGTTGGTCATAGGACCTGCTCACTCTCAACTGCCTGCTTACCGCCAGTTACCAAGCGGTCTAGGAGTTCTGTGGATGCCCATTCACTTACTCTCTCCCCATCTTCCAGCAGCCCAAGCTCAGCTCTGATGGGGCCATCTCCTTCCTTTAGGAAAGGCGATGTGTTCTGATGTGCATGCAGCTCCCCCCACAACTGCTGCATGCGCGCATGCACGTGCTTGCGCGCGCGCGCGCGCGCGCGCACGCGCACACACACACACACACACACACACACCACGCATCCCAGCCTCAGCTAGTTCCCACTGTGAACCAGATCTCACTCCTTGGGGCCTTTGCACAACTTCTATCCTCCTGCTGTCAAGCCCACTTCATTCGGATCCTTCCCTGGGCCAGGTGTTACAGGACAGATCCCTGACCCACCCCACCCCTGCCCTGTTCTCACTGTCCTGGTAGAAGTAACTTTAGGCAGAGAAATGAACAGTTGCTCCTGGCCCAGGCTGAGCGACACCCTCTCTTTCGAGAGGTGGCTCTGCCCTACCTCTGCGAAGGGCCCTCACGCTGCCACAGGTAACTCAGTGGCTCCTGCTTCTACAGATACACCTGCATCTGTTACCCCAACTGCGGTCAGCTGTGATGGATGCCCCCTGAAGCTCCTCCATCTTGATTAGTCTGTCCTCCTAAGTCTGAGTTTACTGATATTGTCAAGTAAATGAAGGATCCTTGCGTGTGTGTGTGTGTGTGTGTGTGTGTGTGTGTGTGTGTGTGTGTGTACTGATTACAGAAAGAACAGAACGGTTGCACACAGAATCATCACAGAGGTTCTGGTTCTGGCTCTGCATCTGCACTGGAAGGCAGGGAGGGGTGGGGGTGCCAACAGGGCCACACCGGATGCTTGGGAGACAAAGCCGCACTGCTGTGGAGCGGCTGCCCTGAGGTTCTTGCCAGATGCTCCTTGGTGCTGCTGACCCTCCAGTACCCTAGGATTTGTCTCCCTGCTGCTCTCCCTTGACCAACTTCTCTGCAGCTTCTGTCAGGTGAAGACTCCTTCACAACAGCTCCAAAGTGAAGAGTCCTGAACTGCACATGCTGAGCAGGAAGGGAAGAGATGAAGGAGCTTGTCTTCAACAGACAACTATGGCTATACTTGATCCCTTGACCCTCTGAGCTACACAGGTCCTTGCAGCAGTAGCCAGGATGGTCATCCAGGGAGCCCTCTCCTGCTCCTCCCACAGCCAATGCTACTTGACACTCAGTCCTATCCCAGGTATCGTTTCTCACTGGAGTGTAGTGGGTAGCCATTCCAACTTGGTTCTGGAAGTTCCAACCCCCATTGAGACTCTGGCAACTGTCATGCCTACGAGGCGGGGCGAGGGGAGGCGCCTGGGGACCCGAGAGCTGGATGGGCCAGCGCTCGCTCTGGGCGCTCGGTGCCGGGACGCTGACCAGTGCAGATTGACTGTGTAGAGCTCCGGAGAACACCGTTGGACTGCATTACACCTTCCCCAGACCCTGCGACCTACCCATTACTTAATTTGTGAGTTTCGCCATTAAATAAATATCCTTTTAACTACGTGGAGTGGCCAAAATAATTTCTCCAATACTGGAGACCAGAAGGTCTTTAGGACTCTGGCCTCCATGCCCAGGGTCATAGTCTGATGACAGGTGGCCTTGACACAAGGGGCCTTCGTCTGCCTCTTGTCTGTGATTTGCCCGCCCCCAAACCCTAGGGCCTGTACAGAACACGACTCAGTAAGCAGGTGGTGCCAGGTGCCGTTTCCTTACTCTGGGTCCAGCCCCTGCCTACAGCAGTGCCAGGTCTTGAGAAAGTCCCAGTGCTTGCCCCCAGGGGCCTTCCCACATTCTTTCATTCCTGAGATGTGAATCAGGTGCTTTGCTGGGAACATGTGACATGCTTGGTGTCCAGACAGCTCCATCCCAGGATGGAGACTGATAGACAAACAGATACCCCAGATTCCCTTTCGAGATGCCCCTGCTTGCCAAACTGAAAGTGAGGAAAAGGAAGATAAACACCATGGGAAGGGGGCCACATTCCTTCTAGGGCTACAATTCAAGAAGATGGCAGTCCAGGCGTTCCCGGCTAGAATGTCAAATGCTCGTTTCCATGGAAATGACACACACACACACACACACACACACACACACACACACACACACACCTGCTCCAAAGTCAGCATCACAACACGGAGACTTCAGAGGCCTGGAGCCCAGGCCGGGGCTGGCATCTGAGATGCCATCTAGAATGCCATCTCCATGTGTAGTGTCCTTTGCAGCTCCTAACAACCGAATAGGCAGGCTTTGGGAATACTTTGTGGTTCCTAAGGAGTGGGGTCTGCCACAGAATTCTAGGGAACATTTTCAAGGTAGGGGTGAGCAGCTGCTCTGAGGGCCCCTGACTTATTTTTATTTAGGTCTTATGTCTACCCCACCTCCCTTCCCCTATGGCTATCATTTTCAAGACTCAGATGCTCTGTGTTATTTTTCTACTCGTGGTGCGTGCGTGTGTGTGTGTGTGTGTGTGTGTGTGTGTGTGTGTGTGTGTGTGTGTGTGTTTCTCTCCTCTCTCCTGGGGAAAGAGCTAGAGGTCTCAACACCTCTTAAGGTCCCTTTAGATTCACTTCCAGCCTTTCCTCTGACAGAGCACTGTGTATCAGCTCCCTGGATCAGTCCTTAATCTGTAGTTGTGGAAGACAGCACAGGCCTCAAGGCCATGTGGACCTGGGTTCCTGGGGATGTCACTGATCTTGATTACCTCATCCTGAAAGGCTTTTGTGACATGTTAACAAGACTGTGTGTTGGGTCTTTGAAAGAAAGAACCCAGTAGTATCTAGGAGGGGGCTAAGTAAATAGTGTTAATCACTGCTTGTTCAAACACTGGGATCTAGAATCCACATACCCCGTCCCATTGTGCTTCTATTTATGAATAGGGGTCTATCATGGCAAATTGGAAACCAGGATCTCTTGTCCATCTTTGCCGCCCTACTTCAGGCCACCAAGCACAGTAGGTCCCTCCTCAGCACTCCACCCAGTCTGTTTTTTCTTCTTCTCTTTTCTGAGGCTGAGTCTCTAGGAAGCCCTGGCTGGCCTGGAACTTGCCTATGTAGACCAAGTTGGCTTCAAACTGATAGAGATCCCCCTGCTTCTGCCTCTGCCTCCCAAGTGTGAGTAAAGGGGAATAAGTCCACCATAGCAAGTCCAGCTAGCTCTTCCAAATCCCTCTGAACATGGGGGGCACTCTCAGACAAAATCAAGTGAGACCTTGTCTAACTAAAACACCCTATCTCCTGGTGCCTTCAATAACTGAACCCTTGCCTGTCTAAGCCACCCTATCTTGGTATCGTCCTTGTCCATGCTACCCTCTTACCTCATAGAACCCTTTATATTTCTGAGTCTGCTGAATGCACTTTGCATGTGCAGCCCTTGTATTGGCTCCCCACCTACGTCTGCAGAGTTGGCTACTCAGCATCAAGGGATCCCCAGTCCCCCAGGCGGCCCTGGCTGTGTCTAGCACAGTGCTGGCCTGTTCCTCCTCTGTGGTCTTTTCTTCATGGACTAGATGCCACATTAGATCCTGTACATCTCTACCCATGTGCATCTCAGCTCCAGGAACATCACAGACATGCAGAGACTGCTGGCTGTCACACTGTGCCCCTGCAGCCGTCCTGTCCAGCAAACAACCACCACAAGAGGCCATTTAGCCTCCACCCCGTGATTTTCCCAAATGACAGAAGGATCATTTCCATTTTTGGCTGACACTTGGGCCTAGCCTTAGCTCTGGCTTCTCACCCATATTTCTGAAGGGGACTCCCACAGGGCTCACCCTCCCTACCATGGGGCCCCAGGTGGGGAAGGCAGGGCCTTTGCTTCCAGGAAATCAGATTAGTCAAGCCACACTCCCCTGGCAGCTCAGAGAACAGGCTTTCCCCAGCCAAGGGACTGGCTGGATCGTCAATGACAAATGTTCCTCTACCCATGGCCTCCTGCTCAGCAGCAGATTGGGACCTGGATTCACTCAGACTCGGGCACAGGTCCTACTCCGACCCTTACCACTCACTACGTGGTTCCCAAGACTGAGCTTAGTTTCTTCAGATATAAAATGACATCTTGGGACATGGTTCTTAGGACTAGGTGAGAGCTAATGGAATCTAAGGTCAAAATGTATCTTAAGTACCAAGAATTGAAGATTGCATGTAAAACATGCTCATTAAAGGAAGTCCCCCCCTCCCCTCCAGCTCCGGAGACACTGATGACCAGGACTCTGTCTTTATGGCTCATAGTTAGGGAAGGGAGAGTATGAGGATTATAGCACACAAAGAAATACTCACACAAGGTAAACTGTAACAGGTGTGTGGGGGTCTGCGAGAAGCAAAAAGAAGGGAGTTCTGTGATGGTGCTTGGGTGACCTTCATCCCACTGTGATAGACATGGCTTCTGTGACCGGCTTAAGGGTCAGGGGTACACAGGAAGCAAGCCCAAGGAGAGACAAATCCTGCTCCCCTGACGGGTACCAGCCAGTTATAGAAAGGCCTTGTACTACGGAAAATAACTATGACAACAGAAGGAAGAGAAGGAGAGGGGAGAATGGAGGGGGTGGGGTTGGTTCCCAGGCTACTTTCAGGAGTCCCGTCCAATAACAACAACAAAGGGCTGTATGTGTTCGGCTCCACCCTACTGAAACCTTTGTGCTCTTGAGACAGGAGGGATATCTCCAGTCTTCCATCCTTCAGCCTCAGGGTCTTCCCAGAGGAGAGCCGTCCTTCTCTAAGAAAGGCCTGGAACAGGCGAGACAGCTCACAGGACTCTAAACACCATGGGACGTTTTCGAACACGGCTTTGCATGTGCTCCTTCTTCCCCTTGGACCGCTCTTCCTTGTGGTTCTGTCCCCCTGCACCCTCCCTTGCCGCCACTCTATCAACCCGACTTGACATTTAGGGGACACAAACCACTCTCCTTTGTGCGCTCTGTTTTCTTCTGTTTTTGAAGACTGTTTTTGAAGCTTCCTCCATCAAAATACTGCTTCTACTAAAGTATTTCTGCCTAAGGCCCTCACTGGATTGTGTGAGTTCCAAGGGGCGATGCTTGGTGCCTAGTGGATGCTCAATACATAAGGAGCCTGGAAGGTTCTCTTCTGGTACTTCCCATGGCAGAATGGGAAATAGTGGCAGATGCTGCCACTCGGCCTCCATCAGTCCCCAGGGACTCCTGCCCCCCCTCCACACACACACACAATAAGCTACTACACATGAAAACAAACTCCCAGAGCAAGCTTCCCCCACCTAGCTGGTAATTTCCTGCAACTAGGTTCTCAGGTATTGACCCCCTTGAATTCTGATCAGAAGGATGAGGTTCCCACAGGCACCCTGGCGTGCACCTGACTGCATGTCTGTGAGAAAGGGTTGAGATCTTAGGAGGGAAGGTAGCATGTGAGCAAAGGTGTAAAGATAAGATGGATATTAACAGGGCTTGGGGTGGGAGTGCACAAATATACCATGTCTTCTCTCTCGTGAAGAAAATGTATCTATTTATGTTACATATACATATAAACATGAAAACGGAAGGGGGCTTTTTGTGAGGAGGAAAGAGACTACTGGAGGGGGCAGGAGGACCAAAAGAGGTGATGGGCAAGTGTGCTTTAAGTATGATGGGATTTATGTATGAAATGCTATAGTTATACACTAAAGGTTTCATACTTAAAAGTGCAGTGAGGGCAGAGAAGAGGGAGGGAGGGTTAATTTTGTGCTAGTTAGCTGGCACTGGATTGTGGTGACCAAGCTCTGGGTGTCCCTGTAAGGGACACACCCTGGGTGAAATTAATCTGTGACTCAGTAGACTGAGTCAAGCATATGTCCCCGAAGTGAGTGAGTAGCATCCAGCCAACTAGGACACATGTAGGACACAGAGGCTGAGGAAGATGTGACCCTCTGGCTGGCCTGTGGAGCTGGGAGCTGGTCTTCCTAGGCTTTGGGCTCAGGAAGAAATACTGGTTCTTCTCTTGGCTTTCAGATAGAAACTGACCCCAGCAAATCTTGGGACTCATTGGCCCCCATAACCATGAGAACCAGTTCCTTACAACACACACACACACACACACACACACACACACACACACACACACACACACACATTTCTCTAGAGATCACTGCTCAGGCAGATGCTGAGGACTCAATTCTCCTACTGTTCCCTGCAGGTGAGTGAGCATTCCCAACCTCCTGATGTTCAGAAATGGCCCCATTCACCTGGCAGTGAGTCTCTGGCAAAGAAACACATGCAGCAAGGCTTCAATATGGTGCTAGGGAACCAGCACACACCTCAAACTTATTTGGACAACCTTTCATAGATTTGGGCACAATCACACCCATACCCTCATGCCATCCTCAAGGCCCTGGTTTCCAGATGATCCACAGAGGCCCACAGGTGACTTGGGGATAGCCCCAGCAGATGGACCTGCCTCAAAGGCATGCCCTCTTCAGGGGCCATGATTAGGATTTAGTAAAGACAAGCACATGCCCTGTGCTTGGATGCTGCTGCCTCCCCTGAATACATGTATTCCGTAGCAATGCTCAGCCGATACAGGCCAAGCCCTGTTCTAGTGAACATCAGAGGGGACATGGACAAAAGCCTGCCTCCACAGAGCTTCCACTTCACAGGAAATGCAGACAGAAATCAAGAGACAGAACAAACATAGTCCAGTAAACACGGCAGCAGAGCTGTGTGCTGTGGCAGAGGAAAAAGAGAACAGTGACCAGGAGGAACATGTGGGGCATGGGGCACACACTTAAGAATGGTTAGCATAAGCCCCCCAGAGCAGATGATGTTGGAGGCCTGACCTGGAATCATGTGGTACAGGGAAGGCCTTCATCGACAGAAGGAACTGTAGGTACAAGAGCCCTGAGGCTCAATGTGTCAGATACTTTAGACAGGGTCTTGTGGGCCACTGTGAGAACTGCAGGTTTGGAAGAAATAAATGAGGTTCCTAAACCAGGTTCCCCTCACCCCAGTTTTAAGGGTGTCATGTATCCCAGGCTAACTAAGGGTGTTCTTGAACTCCTGATCCTTCCGTCTCCACCTTCCCAGCAAGAGATTGCAGGCATGCAGCGCCATGCCTAGTTCCCCAAAGTAGGTTTCAAAGAAATCCACCGATGTCCAAGAACACAGCCTAGCTAGGGCAGGCTGTGAGAGTCAAGGGGCACCTGAGGAGCCAGAGAGCTGACTACTGAATAAAGGTCTTGGAGCACAGGTATGAGGAGCTGAGTTCAGATCCGTGAACACCCAGGAAATCAGGGGCAGTAGTTGGAGTTTGTGGCTTCAGTGCTCTGATGGTGAGATGGGGGGTAGAAATGGGAGAGTCCCCGGGACTCACAGGCTGCAACAAAGAGAGCCTTTGTCAGGCAAGATGGAGGGCAAGGACTGAAACCCCAGGTTGTCCTCTGACTTCCACATGTGTCATAAACACACACACACACACACACACACAGAGAGAGAGAGAGAGAGAGAGAGAGAGAGAGAGAGAGAGAGAGAGAGAGAGAGAGAGAGAGAGAGAGAGACTCCACGACAAGATAGTATGGGGCTATTTGTTTAAACTCCTAAGGAAGCTTTCTTTCAAAGCTAAAAGTCAGAGAGGAGCCCCCTTGAGGCTTTGAGGCTTGAGGCAGTTCCCCCTGGGAAGGGAATCTGAGTCCACAGGTCAAGGCCAGAAAAGCACCACAAGGAGTCTGCAGACTGCTGGCTCTGCTCGCCGCCGTCACTGTTGCTGCTCAGCCTCAACAGGATGCAGGGGCTCCACGTCTTCTCTGCTATATACTGACAGCTGCGAGGAGCAGATCCGCTCCGAAGCCTCCACGAAGCCGCAGTCAGCAGCCTAATTTTAGATTGAGCATCTGCTCTTCCGTCCCAGAGGCCGCTCTGTCTGGGATTTGCTCCTTCTGGAACTGGCAGAGACACAAATCCCGTTCTGTGGATACAGACACTGGTGGTGTCCAGATCAGAGCTGGCCCGCAGGCCCCTGCAGTGGGGAATCCCAGAAGCCACGCCATCTCCGGACATTCCACCTCTCTCTCATCTTACACCAATGGCCAGAGTCTTGTGGGCACGATCTTCAAATTCCACCCTGACTTCTCAGAAAGCTGGCAGGTCACGTGGGGACCTGCCTCAAACAGAGCAAGGCTCCCCGGACAGCAGTGATATCTATCTGAATCCACACTGCCAGCTCCCAGAACAGGACCTGAAACATGCTTCCCTGACATACACAGTTCAGTAAGACACAAACTGAGGAAGTGGAAGGAAAGGCCAATGTCTACTGATTTTCTCAGAGGAAGGGACCTGAGGTTGGGTTTTGAAGATGGGTGGGTATCTATCAGGTAGGTGGGTATCAGGTAGGTGGGTATCTATTAGGTATGGGTGTGTCTATCATGTAGATGGGTGTCTATCAGGTTGGTGGGTGTCTATCAGGTTGGTGGGTGTCTATCAGGTTGGTGGGTGTCTATCAGGTTTGTGGGTGTCTATCAGGTAGATGGGTGTCTATCAGGTAGGTAGGTGTCTATCAGGCAGGTGGGTATCTATTAGGTATGTGTGTGTCTATCAGGTTGGTGGTTGTCTATCATGTAGGTTAGTGTCTGTCAGGTAGGTAGGTGTCTGTCAGGTTGGTGGGTGTCTATCAGGTAGGTAGGTGTCTATCAGGTAGATGGGTGTCTATCAGGTAGTGGATGTCTATCAGAGGAGAAGTTGAGAGATGCCAGAAAAACAGATAAGGCTCGAGGGTACTGAATGTTGGAGACTGTCACCAAGAGAGCAGGGAGAAGAGAGAGGGAGACTGGGGAGTGGCAGGCAAAGTGCTTTTAGGTTGGGCCAGGCCACAACACTAGGCTAAAGAGTGAGCTTTGCCTAAAGGAGGGGACTCTGAGAGAAACTCAGAGTGTATGTTTTGACAGACTGTCTTCCCATTTGGACAGCCACCTTCCTCTGTGATCTGTCAGGCCCTTCCCCATCTCCTTGGTACATATCGTGGGGGAGGGGCTTCCCAGTGCAAGGGGGTGCTGGGAAGCTCATTCTATGCCCCAACCCCCTCCCGAGTGCTAACGCTTCCTACCTTCCATTGCCTTGTGTCCCTTGTGCAGGGGTCATTGTCACCTCTTGGCCCCCGGTTCCTGCAGTAGCAATGCTACCTGTTGCTCTAGGCCCAGCTTGACTACACTGTGATGCTTGCTGTCTTAGGATTCTTGAAGAATGACCCATGGCCCATCAGGCTTCCACCTACCCTAGCACTGCCCCAGAGGCACACATGGCCCCACGTGTGGGGAAACCCCCACTGACCACTCTAACTCACCTCAAGTCCCATCACCCTTTATGGGCAGAAGAGCTGAGAACTTAGCTTAGGGCTGTCCACAGAGCTAGGAAGGAGCCAGGACCCCGTAAGATCCGATCTGTCTATATACCCTTCTCCTACATGGCTCCTTAACTCTGTGCCCTGAGGACAAAGCCTGAGCATCTAGGGCCCAGAGTGGACTGGCCAAGGCAGTCATCTGGCCTGTTGGGCGGGACAGCAGAGGCACCAGGAAGAGGAGACCCACCCAGGGGATCCTGCTTCTCTCTCCTTGAGATGGAATGAGTTAAAAGCTTATGTAAAGAGATTTGCAAATAGATCTTACAAAACAACATTTGGATGATTTAAGTGTTAAGGAATCAGAACCATATGGATTAAATGTTATGTATGGTTTTAAAAATTAGAAGGAAATGTACTGGGAACACACATACATATAAAATATGTAAGGACGGACCACATTTTTAGCTTTGTGGACATGGAGTTATTTGAAAAATACAAGCCAGCCCTCATCTGGCTTCTCCCAGGTTAGCCCTCCAGGGACCTCTCCCTCCTCACTCAGTGGGGCTCAGTCCCCTTCCTGGGACCGACCTGGGAAAGAGACTTCTGAGAACGGTAGAAAGATGCTGTAACCACAGGACAGTTGGAGATAAACAGCTGGCTGAGGAGCAGCTGGGAGATCCCAGAGACCAGATGGGTGGTCTCAGGTGTAAGGGGACAGTGAGAGAATATGTTTCCCAGGAGGCCTTCCTCTCTTGGGTCCTTCCAAGAGAAGATAGCAGCTGTCTGCCAGGAGCAGGCGCTTTCCAGGCCAGCATTTCCCATTCACCAGTGCTTCCGACTGACTTCATTCACTTGTGCCAGTGACCCTGGGAGGAGGCGTGGACATCCACACCGTACAAGAGGGAGGGTGAAGGCCGGACTCTGCTTATCCCACAGGCAACCAGCCCCACTACAGCCTGGAGCTCCTGATCATCTGTGTTTTTCTTCATACCATCCCTCACTAGAAGCAAATGAGACCTGAGACCAAGACTAACTCCTTTTATTCTAGGTAATTACATACACACATGTGCATGCGTGACTGGCTGGCCAGGGAGTCCTCAGGATCTGCCCGCCTCCACTTCCCACCACTCCAGTTCTGGGGGCACGTCTATGCTCAGATACCTCCAGTTTTTCCATGGATATGGGGGATCTGAACTTGGGTCCTCATGCTTGTGTGGCTGTACTTCACTGACCAAACTCTCCCTAGCCAAGGCCAAAAAAAAAAAAAAATTAGTGCTGGCTCCTCACTGTTAAGGTTTATCTGACTGGGTACTGAAGACTCCCTGTGCATGAACACATAAAATCTAGTGTGGGTCTAAATTGCACAGGGCACTGGGTGGAGTGGGAGGCACATGCTGAGTCAAACCAGACCAGCAGACATGTCCTGATTGTGGTGGGCACAAGAGAGGCTGAGAACCCAAAGCCATGGTGTGAAGGTCTCTGTGTTAGGTGTTGGGAGTGGGATCTCCCACAGCCCCACCCATCCCTGTGCCAGCTGTGGGCTTGTCCTTCTCTAGGGCAGGAAGCACGATCCTGTGAGACTGAATTCCCCACTCAGTCCCTCAGACACTAGGGCCAGTCCCTAGGTCAGCTACCTGTGATCAACCCTCCCTAGAGTAACCAAGCTGGGCGGCTTTGTCAAGTCTGGCCTGATACCAGGAAAACTGGCATGGTACCTATGTCCTCCAGGGCCAGGCCCCATGACCAGGTCTGAGTCTGATGCTTCCTTGATGCTCATAAACTAACTGATGGATGAACAGCAAGGGGGACAGAGGAGGTGTCATTTTTTCCACTCCTTGCTCATGCCATTGTGAATGGATGCCTGGGAAGGCCTATGTCCAGTGGTTTATTCTGGGAGCCTACACTCTGTTCATGGAGACTCAACATGTATGGCCCGTGTAGAGTCCTTAGTGTGCCAGGCTAAGCCTGGCATGTTTCAAGGACACAGAATTTTCAGGGCAGGCAACAGGGTGCAGGAATGGGAACAGAAGACAACAGACACACCCGCTCACCTGCTGTGCTTCGGGGCCTCTCAGCAGGCAGCTTTACCCAGTCTCCCCCAGGCCCACCTGGTGCGGGGCATCAGGGCAGTTGCTTTTTTCTGCCCACAGCCCTTGCCCTGATCAAACATGTTGGGAAAACACTGTGGGTCTCAGTGTTCTCAGGGGTCCCCAAAATACCACAAAGCAGGAAGACAGCTGGGGGGCAGGGCAGGGGACAGCTGCCACTAGAATAGCGTGAGGATGCTCACCCTACCCCCCTGTGCTCTGCACCCCATTTTCACATAGAATTCTCACAACATTGGCATGAGAAGCCAGAAGCCCCTCTGTCTCCCAAATGTCCTTCCCTCCAAGATTTACCCCATGCCTACCCCAAGCGTAAATCCCCTCAGTGGCTTCCTTTCCTCCTTTCCTCGTCTGTTGAGACAAAGGCCAAGTTCTGGCACATACTCCCCAAGACTTGCTTCACTGACACTCTCCCCTCCTTGCCCATCACTCCAGCTGAGGCAGAAAGGTTACTTTGCTTGAGGGTCTTTCCAACATGCTCTGCCTAGACATCCCTTCCTTATGAGACTGACTCTTCCCAGCCACTCCATGTCCCCTTGCATGTCACCTCCTCAGGGAAGCCCTCCTTGATCTCAGGCTACACCAGGTCCTTGCTACCCACTCTGTAGGACTGTGTCTTTTTTCTTACCTTTGGAACTCATGTTTGCTTGTGACTTTCCTGTCTGGGGTCTAAGTACCCTCACTGAAGTAGGAGCTCCATTAGAAAGGTGACACATATGCTCCGCTTACCACAGAAGCCCTGGGAGCTGCTGCCGTGGCTGCTACACCATATGAGGTTTCTTCCACCATCACCCCCCCCTTAATGTCAAGCTCAGGGGTCAGAGACCCAATCAGATTAAAGTGGCATGATGGTCCCTCAGAGTCTGCTGACCTTTGGAAGGCAAGGAGAGTGTGTCACTTATATCCTGGCACAGGACGGCTTATAACGCAGCCTTCAGCAGCAGCAGCTCAGAGGAGGCCACCATGATGGGGTGGCAGGCATAAAAGTGGGGTGCAGAGGAAGACTTGGAGTTCTGCAGGTGACAGTAGTCTCCCGCTCTGTCCATGCAGCCTGGTTCAGGCACAGCTACTATCACAGAGCTGGAGAACCATCAGGCCTTAGAGCCCAGGAACAGCTAGGGAGCTGCCAGTACAGAGGTGACCTACCCCTCCCTCCCACCCTGACAGCTCAATGCACAGGTTTTGCTTATAGACCCAAGAAGGGCCTGGGTGAGATGGGATATGGCTGGGAGATGAAGGAGAGCGGGAGCCTCCATGCTGGCCTTGGGCTTCGCAGGAATTAATCAGGAATCTCTTCTAGTTTTGATTCTGTTTTACTGTGACAAATACCCCCAACAAAAAGCAACTTCTGGAAGAAAGAGTTTATTTGGCTTACAGTCCTAGGTTATAGTCTACCATATGAGGAAGTAAAGACAGGAATTCAAAGAATCACACCCATAGTCAAGAGCAGAGAGGGAATAAATGCATGAGCCCTGACCTGCTTGCTCTCAGCTAGCTTTCTCCTTTCTTACATTGCCCAGAACTCCCTGCCTAGGGAATGGCACCACCCACATTAGGCTGGGTCTTCCTTCCAATTCACAATTAAGGCAATCACCCACAAACATACCAATCTCATCTAATAATTCCTCGTTAAGATTGTCTTCCCAGGTCATTCTAGGTCAGCAGTTCTCAACCTGAGGGTCACAACCCCTTTGGGGGTGGAATGACTCTTTCACAGGGGTCACATATTAGATAGACTGCATATCAGATATTTACATTATGATTCATAACAGTAGCAAAATTACAGTTATGAAGTAGCAATGAAATAATGTTATGGTTTGGAGTCACCACAGCATGAGGAACTGTATTGAAGGGCCACAGCATTAGGAAAGTTGAGAACCAGTTTTAGGTTGCATCAAGTTGACAGTTAAAACTAGCCAGTGCAGAAAGCATGTCAGCAGGTCAGCAGGTCAGCATCTCATCGTGCTCTGAGCCAGCCATAGTTTCCTTATCTGTCAGAAGGAAGGGATGAGTCGATACAGACGGTGTTCTACATCCTCACACCACACTTCACCCACTCAGCGCTGTCCTCCAGCCCCGGGTGGCAGATGGCCCCATATTACCCCTGTCCAGCCCTCTCATTTTCTTCTAGCCAGGACAACTTGGAAACCCATCCTCTTACTCCAGTAGCCCCCCCACCCCACCCCTGCCCCAGTGCCAAGCAGGCTGCTTCACCACCGCCCACTGGGACAATGCCAGCAGTTCTCAGGGCAGGGTTGGGGGAGTACTTCTCACTCTTAAAAGCCAAAGGTGAAGGTACCTTTTCAATCTGGAGCTCCAGGCGGACGGACACACACACACACACACACACACACACAGACACGGACACACGGACACACATGGCTTATTCCTGTCCCCATGCCATGGTTGTGCTGTCTTGGTCTATCTCTGTTCTTACACCCATGGCTGTGCTGTATGGAGGATGAAACACAGGGCAGTAGATGAAGGGATGGTTAAAGGGAAAAAATGAAGCTGAAGTAAGATCGTAAAGGAAACAGGATCTTACTGCCAGGTCCGCTCCTGGACCTAGCTGTTCCTGAAATCCAGGACGTAGCCACACCAATAGAATGAGTCAATCTCTGTCCCCCATCCCTACAATATTTCCTCTTTGTCTCTGGGACGTCAGAAGAAATGAAAGTGAGCATGCATTGAGAAAGGGACCTAACCTGCCTCATACCTATCATCCCCCAATCCTCTAAACAAGCTGATGTGGTCACAAATGGAATGGTGTGAGGGAAGACAGGCCCACAACAGGGTATCTAAAACCTGGCCTGGAATCCTGATTCTGCTGCACCCAGGCTGTGTGATGCTGAGTTCATTTCTTAACCTCTCTGGGCATGTCTTCCCATCTCTATACAGTGGAATAACGATGTCTACTTCAAAGGCTGCTGTGTGGGATGATGACATAAAACTCATGAAAAACTTGAATTTGACCCCAAGCCTCTGCCTGCTGGCCTGTAGGCTGTACAGGGCAAGGCGAGACAGAGCAGGGCAGAGCATACTCCTCTTGGCCAGCATTCTGAGAGGTTGATGGTTTGCATTGCCTTTTAAAGAGTAAGTTTGAGAGCAGCTGTGCTGAGTAAATATTTTGGTTCCATCTCCTGGTGATGCTGCAGTGGGGAGATTTCAATGGAAGGTGGCTGGTGAAGAGACTTTCCTCTGCTGTTTACTCTTGGCGATCCCTACAGTTCCTGGCAGGCAGCTGTGTCTGCTGCACTCTTGGGCCTCTGGGCCCCGGATGCTCGGCTCTAGAGAGGCGGCTGGCTACAGTGCATTAGGCAGCTGGGGCTGCCTGCCTCCAACTCAGTCTACTCTCCTTAACCAGTCACAGCCAGTGCCGGGGATCCTTTGGGAGCCTTTCCCTTACCATCTCAGGGACACTGACCCTGGGCCCTGAAGACCGCTGCTAGGAACTCTTGCAGGCCTCCAGAAGCAGCTTTGTCCTTCTGTCTTTCCAGGCAGGCCTCCTGAAATCCTCCTCCAGGAACCATAGCTACTGCAGCAGACACTGTGGGGCTTGAGCAGGACCTCTCCCTCCCACCCACCCTTCACCCCAGCAGCCTCTAGAGAAATCCCATCCCCACTGTCCAGGGTGCACACAGCCTGTTGGTTACAGTGGTGATGATGCCTGTCATTCTTCCAGCTTTGAGCCAGGATCCTAGGGCTACCAAGACCCTGCAGGCCCAGCAGGATATCTGGTGAGAGTGTGGCAAGTTCTCCAGCCTAGAAACGTGGTCTCAAACAGACAAGTCCACTTCCCAGCATGCATATCCCAGAAATGCCCATCTTCCCCACCTCCTAGGGAGAGAAGGCTTCATAGGAAGAGCATCTGTCCAGCATGGCAGAGACAAAGCAAAAGGGGATGGGAAGTTGACACACCCCCGGCAGGTGCTTAGATGCTGTGGCATGGGACCCATGGCTCAGGCGGTGAGGCTCCATGACAGTCTCAAGGAAGCAAGCTAAGAGAGCTCACGGCAAGGCTGAGAACCTGTGACACTGGAGAAGCCCCGGTGCAGACGGGGGCGAGGGGCAATGGCTTTCCCTCATTTTGTTCTTACCTTCCCAAAGCCACCTCCTAATTCTTTTTGATACACATCCAATATTTCGGTGGGTCTTCCTGTTTCCGTGATGAAACCTTCTGGTGCTTGTTTTGTGAATGAGCGAGCTCACACTTCCAGAGGCCAAAGGGTCACAGGGAGGGGAAGGCAGAGCCTGTGCTTGAACCCATTTGCCAGAACCCAGGTCTGGTACTCCCCAAGCCACAGCTGCCCCTAAGCACAGAAAAGACAGATTTCATCTCCACAGCTGGGGAAGGGTGCTCACTGTCTTTCCTGCTGTGGAGGTCCTTTCTGCCCTTCCCGGTGGCCCAGAGACCAGCTGCATGTTTTGGGGAAGGGTCCAGGGCTGGGAAGGTCAGCCTTGGAATTGTGGAGAGCTATTCATCTGCAAGGCAACAGTATCCAGCTGTGGCTCTGTGGGCCTTTCTCAGGTCAGGGGAACCTCTCCTTCCTTTCAGCTCTGCTCAGCTCTAGGCTCTCTCAGCTTAGTGTCTGAAGGCTTACCTTCATCCACTCCCAAGTGCATTCTGCCGGGTCCTGGGAGGAGGTGGGGAGCTGAGTTTCCCTTGGACCAGACCTAATTTTATCACCCAAGCCACATGTTCCATAGATGCCCTGGGCTGGCCTCTTATCATTTGCCTCAGCTTCCCAGTGGCCTCGGGACCCAGAGCATCTGCCTGGGCACCTGACTTGAACACTGTGCCCTAAGGAGAAAGGCCAGTGGAGCTCTCTCTGCTAAGGTGTAACCACATAGTTGGGCCCCAGGGAATGTTTCATGTCTGCATCCTGCCTGGAAGATGACGTGAGCCAGGACTGCCAAGTCCCTTCTAATTCACACTGGTCCCTATGACAGTCACACAGGCCATGGCAGCTGCAGATAGGACCCAGTCATTTCTCAAACCAGGCCTGAGCCAGAGACACTCTTCTCCATCAAGCTGACGAGGTGTCCAGGCTCTGTCACCATTGAGCACATGGATGACGAAGGGGTCCCTCTGGTTTTGACCACAGACTCGGATCATCCCCTCTTTTCCAAACTCTACCTTCAGAGGGGCGCTGTGAGGGCTGCAGCAGTGGGAAGGACAGGCTGGGAGCTGTGCTGAGGATGTGACCAACAGTGCCAGCAGAGCCAGGGAGGTTATCTTAGCCCTATTCAGCCTGCTAACCCCGGGTAACACTCCATACTCCAACCTGCTTTTCCCTGAGCTGACCCATGGCTGGCTTGGTACCTTCTAAAAGTAGGGTAGTATGGAAGGCACAGAAACTGCCTTGTGGCCCGAGTTCTCGTGCTGGTCAACCCCTGCTGTCCCCTGCTACACAGAGGTATCAGTCAGTAGGCATAGAGGTTCTGTTATGCAGATGAGTCAACACCAGAAGTCTGTTCTACAGCACTCTAAGAGGGTCAGTCTCAAGCATGCTTACTATTGTGAAATCAAAAGAAGAAAAACAAAACAAAACAAAAACTCAACAATGCATGGAGTACAAATTGAAAACAAAACAAAACAAAAAACCAAACAAGGCCCTTGTGGAAGCTTGTTGTCTCTTTTGGAAATAATCCCGGCTTCCAATTACAAAGTAGTTACCACAATGCCCAGCCTGGGCTGAGCGTTTTGAGTCTACTCATTCCTCACAAAAGTCATCCTTGGAGAGATGACAGACACCACTCCCACTTCACAGACAAGGAAACTGAGACTCAAGGTATGTTTTACTCCAAAGGCTTTATCATTCCCAAAGACCAAGAACTAGACTGTATGCCAATGGACTTTAGGAGATATTTCTTACGGGTCCAGGAGTGACTCACTGAACTAAAATGAGTCTCTCTCTCTCTCTCTCTCCCCTCCCTCCCTCCCTCTCTCTCTCCCTCCCTCTTTCCCTCTCTCTCCACATGTGTATGGGGTACACTCACCTGTGCATGCTAACATTAAGGCTTGAGATCAAGATCAGCTGTTTTCCTCTATCATTCTCATCTTATTTTGGGAGAGACTCAGTCTCTCCCAGAACCCAGAGCACACTGTTTCTGCTAGCCTGGCTAGTCATCTAGCTTTTGGGATCTGCCTGTCCTTGTTCTCCTAACCCCCAGCACTGGGGTACAGATGTGTTCTGCTGTACCTGGCTTTTATCTGGGATCCAAGCTTAGGTCCTCATGATTTTGCAGTGAGCTCTCTACCTACAGAGCCATCTCCTCAACACCAACATGTGTTTTAAGAACTGCAAGATGTGCTCTCTGCCTGCGTGAGCTACGGTGTTCAGCAGCTGCTCGCTGAGATCAGGCCTTCTGCCCCATGAGCAGTACATAGCAAGAGAAGACAGTGTGCCCCGCCACGGCGGCAGGTTATCCAGCAGACACTCTGTGGGCCAGCATGATGGTGGAAATCGCTGTCCCCTTCCTCATTTCCCCAGAGGCCATCCCAGTGGGATCAAAAGGTGCTCCTGGTGGCTATGGCTAGAGAAGGCTGCTGAGAGAGACCTTGTGTCAGGCTGTGTCTGGATCCAGCTGCCACAATCTTGTGACTAATATGTCCGTTCTTTACACACATCAATAGTCCTATCCTGGCTACTTTTCCTGGCTACCTCTAAGTCCAGGCATTTTGCATATCTGCTTCCAGCTCTCCATGGTCCTGCACAGACACACCTTCTTCTGAAACCTTTTCACAAGATGTTTCCCTTGGGTTATCACACACTCTAGGAAGCCCAGACTCCACCACCAGGTCTTTAATTGGACAACTCTTTCCCAAGTCAGACGCTCCTGTTGCTCACCCCTATGGCTGGCCTTCCTCTCTCACATGCACACTCAAGGGCCTGCAATGACCACTTCAGCTCCCTGGAATGCTGAGGCTGTATCTGTCCATGGGCCACCAGCAGCAGCAGCACACCTGCTTTGGGATCACTATGAATTGTGCTGCCTTGAGGGTCTCGGGTTCCTGGGTGGCCCTGTGGTCCCTCTGTTTCTGGGGGTGAGTCTGTGTCCTCACTAGGCTATAAGCATTTCCTTTCTATGTCCCTAGCACCTGAACAGGCATGGCCCTGAGTGGGCACTGGAGGTGGAGGGTGTTGGATGGTACAGGGAATTATAAGAAGGACCCACAGGAAGTCCCAGTCGGGCTGTTCATGAACTGACCGATTTATCAGAATTGAAACCCAGTCGGTGGCAGCATCACCTCAGTGGAAGAGTCCAGAAAGACTTGGTCCAAGCACCCCAAGACTCTCGCCCTTATCATGCTATCTAGAGCTTCAGTGACAGGCTGTGGAAGCTCACTCAGTTTACCCGGGAGTTCATGTCCATTCCTTCCAGCAGACTGAGGGCGCAGTTACCATCTTCCAGGATGTGGGGTCAGCATGGGATGAAGCAGAGATGCACACCCAAAGCCCTGCCAAGTGAAGAGCAAGTGATGGGACAGAAACGCACACAGAGGCACCACTGAGAGCAGGATGCATTTAGGAAGACATCTTAGAAAAGTGATGTGCAACAGAGGTACTGAGGGGGCTTCCTAGGGGGACTGTGTTGGAGGTGGGAGAGGAGAGGAAATTGTCAGGCCAGGAGGAGAGTGATGTGCAAGGCATAGAAACATGAAACAGTGCAGCCAGATGAGGAGCCACCTGAGCCAAGTGAGGCCAGCATCAGCCCAGGAGGGGACAGGAACAAGTCCATGCCTCAACTGGCTTGAGAGTCCCTGAGACCAGCTGGGCTCCAGCTTGTAGGAAAGCGCTTTAGGACTGGAACCTTTGGCTCGTATACCCTCATTCTGTCTAGTGCTATCACCCCCAGAGTGCTAGGGGGGCACAGTGGGTGCCACGACCCCACTCTATCAGTCTCCCAGGCAATGGCCCAGCCTTAGGACAAACTTTCCACACCTCACAGGACCTTGCAGAGACCTTGTAATGTCAGGGTCGTGCCATGCAGACCACTGCAGAAATGAGTCCCCAGTGGCCTCAGAATGCAGAGTTCTCAGGGAGAGGTCTTTTAAGCAGGTTTGGAACTTGGAGTAGCAGAAACGGTTTCCCATACTGGGGCGATTGCTCAGTGGTTAGAAGCGCTTGCAGAGCAAGTGTGAAGATCAGAGTTGGAATCCCTGGAGCCCAGCATAGACGCTAGACGAGCAAGAGTGGATGGAGAGGAGGGGCTTCCTGAGCAAGCAGGCTACCAGGGGTCGCGGTATTGGTAACTTCTGGGTCCAACGGAAAGATCCTGCCTTTCAATCAATAAGGTGGAGAGCAATTTTGAGTAAGACCCCTAAAACACCAGCCCTGGGCTTTCACATACACAAACACACAGGTATGCATGCTAACATACATATGTGCAGCCACACACAAGTAAATATGCACACACACACATACAAATAACACATAGATGCACATGGAAAAAAAATATTCTCTTGGGTCTCAATGAAGGGAAGGTTTACTACCTGGCCCAAGGCTGGGTCCTTAGAGAAGGCCCTGTTGGGTGTGTTTTTGCCACCGGACAGCACTTGCTCTGAGAGGCTGGCCAGGTCAAAACTAAGACCCAGGGGCAAAGGAATGAGACAGTGGAGCTGAGTTAGAAGAGGTCCAGGATTTGTAGGCAGGCCCTTGCTGGTTGTCATACCTCTGCCACCCTCCTGGTCCCACCACTCATGGTGACAGTCAGGCTCTGTACAAGAATGCTCCTGTGGAGCTGGGGACCAGCTGGGTGAGTGGCTCTTTGTTCTAAACTGTCTCCCAGAAAGCACTGTCCCTGGGAAAATCCTTCTGTGTGACCTCCTAGAGATCCAGCAGCCTGACCTAAGTGAAAACTGAGCCCTGGGAAGGAGAAGTGGCTGGCCTGGGGTCACGAGGTGAGGCGGGCACGGAGATGTAGAGGACCCAGGTCTCCCTGCCCTCTGCTTTACCACTCCGACTTCCTGCAGGTGACTCAGCGTGAGCCAGCACAGGAAGGAAGTGGGAGAGGGAAGCCCAGCCTGCTGGACTCCAGGTCACCGCTCAGTTAGTCCAAAGCCACCAACCACCCTGGCTATGTGGCTCTGGCTGGTGTCTGTGACCTCCCTGCCCTTCTGCCCACTTGGCCTTTCTGGGACCTCGCTGCTGTACATGCCTCCCTCCTAAGGAGCAGTCAGGAGCCAGAGTAGGTGGCACAAGACGTGATGACACCTCACACCATTCGCTGGCTATGGGAACTCTACCGATTTCCCCAGACTCTGCTTCTTTTACCTATGACATGAGGAAATGTATCTGCTTGTAGGATGGATCACAGCTTGTCTCGTCCCATTCCTCGCTGTGGGCTGGCTCCCTGTCTCTTTCACCCAGATAGCTGTGCTCTGCGCATCATCTGATTTCATTGTCACAACCCTGCAGAGCAGACATCATCATTCTCAAATCACTGATGGGGACTCTATGGTGCAGAGAGGTGAGAGCACACAGTGCCTGACTGGGGAAGGCAGGATTTGAACCTGAACATGACTCCGGAGCTTGAGTGATCTGTGTGTGCCTTGCCAGCTGCATGCTGGGGCAGGCAGCGCTTCTGTTCCTCTTCATGGCTTCGTGGACTCTCATCCTGGCTCTACTACGTAACAGGATGGAGGCTGTGAGCCCCACTCTACCCCGTGTCCTTTCCAGATCGTGGGGAAGCCATTCTTCTTCTAAGGGGAGGAAGGATGGGGCTGGGCTCTGCAGTCACATCTTACTGACTGCGTACAGGGTGTCACCGAGTCTCCAGTCGGGGACACAGGGGGACCAGGGCCCGTTAAGAGCATCTGCCTTCACCACCACAGGAAGTGCTTCAGGCCTCTTTCTGTCTGGGGCTTTCCATGTGCTGAGAGCAGGTCTGTGAGAGCGGAGAGGAGGAGGGCGGGCTGCAGACAGCTGTGTCTCTGCTTGCTAACCTGTTTCCTCTCCTTCATTATCTAGTCCGTGGAGGGAAGAGAGGAATGGCTGGCTCCCAGGACAGGGACGGATGGACATCAGTAACACGCCAGCCAGAGGGGTGAGGGGGGCAGGGGTTCTGACAGTTCACCCCGTGGGCCAAGCTGCTTCCCTCCCACACTGGCTTAGCTGCTCAGGGAGAGAGCCCCTTCCCTCTCCAGGCACCACCTCACCTGCAGCCCTCTGTGTACCACAATCCTGTGTTCTAGCTGGGATTCTTTGGGGGAACCAGATGAGGGCCTGAAAAAGGGAGTCCACTTGAACAAGCCTGTTGGATATCTGTTTCTCTGGCTGAGCTGTAGACTCCTCAAAGGCACAGTGTTGGAGAGACGCTTCGTTGGAGCCTCGGAGGGTAGCACGGCTCGTTTCATCTGTCCTCGCAGACAGGCTGGGCATGCATCAGGACTGAATGTAGCAGTGTGGGTCAGCAGACTCTACTCCAGGCGAGTGCCTGGCCTGTGTATGTGGAGGCCGCAGTGAGACCTTCTGGACTGACTTCTGGGCTGTAGGTCACGTTTTCAAAGTATGAAGTCAACATTTAAGTAAATCCTTGCAGAAAGTGAGCAAGGCCTGGGTATAGTTCAACTCCAGAGCACTTGTTTAGGTTGTGTGAGGCTGTAGGATCCCAGAAAAGGGAGGAAGTGAAGGATTGGGATCAGTCTGAAGTCTTCTCTCTCTCTCTCTCTCTCTCTCTCTCTCTCTCTCTCTCTCTCTCTCTCTCACACACACACACACACACACACACACACACACACACACACACACCTGGACACAGCTGAGGGAGAGAGAGCTTGCTGTTTGCTTTTAACTATGGCAACCCCAGAACTTCCCAGGTGGCACAGAGGACCCAGGATGTGCTCTAGTTGCTGGAGACTCTACTTTGTACTCACTGGAAGCATAACTCTTACCCCGTGCAGTTGTTACAAGATCAGTGTGAAGTTGTAGCATGTAAAACCAGCGTGTGTACACAAAAGAGGCAGAGATATCCAGTCAGTGTCGGGTGTTGGTGAGACACCGTCCAGATCCTAGACACAGTCTACGGACATCAATCAGTGTGCTAGATGGAGCTCAGAGCCATCTAGAGAAGCAAAGCAAGAGGATGGTAGGGATGGTGGGGATAGGCATTGCCATGTGGAGGAAGGGTCAGAGAAGATACCACTGAGGGAGAAGGGGTCATTTAAGATCTGAAGGAAGCCAGCAGTTGAATCATGGACATGTGTTTCCTGGCATAGGAAATAGAGAGCGCAGAGGCCCTGAGGACAGAGTTTGGGGAAACTGTTTGGAGGCCAGAGGATGTGGGGTGTTAGAAGCCCTTGGTGGCCATCTCCCTTGGAGCCACGATGACATTTATATGATTCTGACTCCCTTGGAAATAGGAAGCCAGTAGGGATGGATACAACCCAACTTTCATGGCTGATCAGCAAACTTTAGCGGGCCCCTTATTGCACACATTCCTGCAGCTCCAGCCCACTGCCAGCCTCCTCCTTTTTAAGACCTCTCCCAGCTTTCTAAATGGGTTTTCCATTTTCTGCCAAGTACAGACTGGATAGAGCCTCACAGGGAGACGGTGGCTGAGGACAGAGGAAACAGAGCAGAGTCTCATGGCAGAGATAGAGCACACACACTTAGATGTGTAGGGATGCTGGGGGCATGGCCGAGTCCCCATGCCATTTTGTCATCTGAAGCAGCTTAATGCAGAACTGGGAGCCTCATTTGGCACGCCCTCCCCTGCCTCTTTAAAACACATGAAGTCATTTGTTTTAGAATCCAACAAGTCCCAACTCTATCAGTGGTCTGTAACCTTTTTTTAGGTCACCTGCTCCTTGGAGACTCTGGAAAACTCTGAGCTAGGCACCCCCATGGAGTGAGCAGGGGAACACACTCCTTTTTTCTGAGAATCTCTGGATTTCACAGAGAATACGGCATTGTCTGTGCCAGCAGCGTCCCAGCCTTAGCTCTTGCTGGATGGCTAAGCAAATCAAAGCTCTGGGAACAGTAAGAGAAACAGAACAGAAAGACGCAGCGAGCGGCCGCTGGAGGCTCTTGCTGGTGTTCCCGTAGCCTTTCGAAAAGCCATCTGGTGAGTGTAGTACTACAGCACCCCCAGCCAGGTGCACCTCCCTCTAACGCTCGTATCATGTCCCACCCCTCTGCGTGGCCATCCTCTCTGAGGATCATTGCATAGTTCCTCCCCACCCCCGGGGGCCCTAGGCAGAGCAGAACATTTTCTGGGTGATAATGGCAAAGCAGAAGGAACCTGAAGCCAGAAGACAGCCATGGCAAACAGTGGACCTTCTTGGTCCTCGTGCCTTGGCCCAGGCTTTCCATTGCCTCTTAACTTGTTGATATTATCGGTATCTCCCCTCTGAAAAGGTAGGATGAACTTGCAGCTCGTAAGAGTCCTGCCTCTCGCTTTCCCCACCATCTGCTTCCTTTCAGTTACTTTTGTATGACAAGGAGCCTCCAGAACGACCTAGGTGGGGAACAACCACCCCCACACACTTTGTCCCCAGAGAGCTTGACACAGCCAGGCCTCTGCTGCCCCCTGTGATGCAGGGCTGCCCATAGATGATGCCCATCCTGACACTTCCTTGGTGGGATTGTTTCTCCCTAACCCTGAGCTGGGATGTCCGGGTGACCTCAAGCCCCTGCTGTTAGGTTGTGTCCCTCCCTTCTACCCGATGATACTTCCCTCCATCTCTACAGGGAGCAGAGAGTATCAGCTCTCACATGTTTAAGCCACGAGGGGCTGGGCACCAAGTGAAACTGAGCGATGGTATAGAGGTTGTATCTCAAGACCTGGAGCCGTTGGGGATGAGTAAGGTCACCAGATGGGAAACCTCCAGCATGTTGCCATAGCAACCATGACATTCAGTTTCATGTGAGAGAGTCCCCAGTGGGAGCACATGCCAAAGAGTGGGGGAAGAGCGGGACTGCTGGAGGCTTCTGACACTGTCCTGCGTACTCCTGGCTTCTCCCCGGTTTCTGTGGCCCAACATTAGGTGTGGGGCATCCGACTAGAAGCTGCTTTAAATAGTCACCTGGCTATTTCAAGGAGCAGTTGAATATGTATGACGCTATTTTAGAAAAGATGTCCCTGGCCAGGCCAACCCCAACCCTATGCTTTCCCCTGGAAGCGTGAGAAGCTGAAGGGCTCTTTCTCAGTCTCTCCCGTTGGGTGGGGACTTTAGAAGCCACAGGAACACCACCCAGGCACATGCTGGTCTTGCAGCTGTCAGCTGCCTCCTGATCCTGTGGTCACAGAGGCTCCCAGCCAGGCAGCCCAGCACTCATCGGCCGGGGAGTTTCTGCCGCTCCAACACCTACTTGGCTGCAATTTCGTCTGCTTAGGTTTTGGAGGCATGCCGATCCTTTGCCATTTCTCTTGGTTCATTTTATCGATCAAAATGGTTCTTTTTTTTTTTTTTGTGATAGATGTTACATGTGAGAAGTGTACTGGGGGCTGTGTCACAAAGACACCTCCCTCAGGATCATGTGATGAAGAGATGAGTGGAAGTGTGAAGCCCACAGAGGTCCAGGAGAGAGAGGGTCAGGGTGCAGGGGAACTTGAGGAAGGCACTGTACGGCTGGGCTGGGCTGCCCTGGCAGACAGTGAGCTGTAGTTCATGAGGAAATAATAGAAGACACTGACTACTATGTAGTGACGCCTTCTCTGAGCCCTCGGCCTTTGCTGGGTGTTCCCTCCTATGGGCCTCCAGTACCTGGTGTATTCTTACCGTCCTTGACCCAAGCTGGAAGTGTCTCATGCAGTAGCTGGCCATACCTTCCTAGGGTTCTCTGGAGCTCAGGGCCAGGCCGGGGACTTGGCAGATACTTCTTGAGTGTTCAGCAGAAAGCCTGGATTCTGTATCCAGGACTGCCTGGCTGCAGATGTAGATTGCCTCTCACAGGCTGTGACCTTGTACACACACTATTGTACTGCTTTTCATCTTGTCCCCCATAATAGGGATGATAATACAACCTGTCTAAAGAAGCTTTAGGTGAGAAGCACCTGAGAACGTGTGTCAAGCAGCAGAATGCAGGCTTCAGGCCCAGCGACTTGGGGGCGGAGACCAGGAATTTGAAGCCTGGCTGGGCACCATAATCAAACATTATTAAAAATAAGTAAATGAATAGAGGGCTTAGAAGTCTGTGGCATATTGTAAGCAGTAAGTAAAAATGTCTTCTTAAAAAAAATAATTATGAGCTTTGACTTTTGTCTTGGGAACTGAATGCCATCAATGACAAGTTTTCTTCCAAAATAAAAACAGCTTTGTTGCTCAGACTCTTATGTCAAATGTGTCCACTATAAAATGTTCAAGTGTGAGACACAAAAGGACCAAGTCCTGGCTCTCAGATAACTGCCATACACCAAATTGTCTGCCCAGGTCTGAATGTTTGGATCCCTCCAAAGTGCTTATGTTGGGTCAGGGAGATGACTCAGTGGGTAAGCAGACTGGTGAACTGAGTTTAATTCCTAGGATCCACATAGTAAAAAAAAAAAAAAAAAAAAAAAAAAAAAGGCTCCTGGAAGGTGTCCTCTGACCTCCACATGCACACTGTAATGTGTGTATTCGGATACATGCACAAGTGAGGATGTGTGTATGTATGTGTGTGCACATACTCCCACACACACACTCAAACACACACACAAAATGAATAAATAATATGTTAAAATGTTTATGTTGAAATCCTACCTTCCACGAGGGGCTGAGGTCTCTGAGAGGTGATTAGGTCCTAGGGTGGAGCTCCTGAATCAGATCAGGGTCCTTATGAAAGGCCAATGGAGCCCCCTTCCTGCTGTCCATGAGCCAGACACTGGCTTATTAGTCACAGCCTCATCAGAACAAGTCTGCCTTAACCCTGGACTTCTGGGGGGCAGAACCACAAGTGGTCCATTTCTGTTGTTTGGTACAGCGGCCTAAATGGGTGACGAGTCCTCCTTTACAAACACAGGTGGCCCCACTCACAGATTCATACTTACAAATCAGTGGACTCTGCTTACTTTATTATCACTGACAAATACACAGGGCAGGAACATTTTGAGTCACCTCACTTGCACAGTTCCAGATGAGATTGAACAAAGGGATGCTCCACTTTCCTTTCTTAGCTTCTGGTCTATAAACAAGCATCCTTTCTCAGTGATTTCTTCTCTGTATTTTTTTTTGTCCCTTTGGTGATTTTACTTTTTGAAATGGCCCTCAAAGGTACCATGGAAGGGCTGCCTTGTGCCCCTAAGCACAAGAGCCCTATTGTGTGCCTTCTGGAGAAAATATACATTAGATGTGCTCTGCTTGGGGTGGAGTTGCATGCCCGGGTCCAGTGTCAAGGAATCCAGGAGTTACTCAGGTGTCTCTGCACAGGAGTGTGTCTAACACAAGTCTTCAAACTGAAATGTCTGACCAAAGGCTATGCACTAAGTGACCCCAAACCAAGGGACCAGAGGCTTCACCCCACTGAAGTTCTACTAGAGCAATAGTTCAGTTTTTGCTATTTCAGTGTTTGTGGGGCATTTATTATAAAACTTCTGCAAACCATAAAAATCAACTATCTTTCTGAAGGCACAGACCCACACTTCTATGCTAGTTGGAATATACCTTTCATACTCTTGACTCCTTTTACATATGTGCTAATACAGCACAGGTACCTCCCCATGTCCCAAGTTCAGGTCTTACTCACATTCCTTCAGTCATTAACCAATAGCTCCCTACTGATGGACAATTTGGCTGCTTTCCCCTCATGTTATTCACTATTCAAACAATATCATTCTTTTTGGCAAAAAAATAATTGATGTTATTCAGCACTTATCCTGGGCTATCTACTAAGAGTTTTGTAAATATTCTCATTTAAGCTTTATAGCAGTGGTTCTCAACCTTCCTAATGCTGGAACCCTTTATAATACAGCTCCTCATGTTGTGTTATACAGTGACCCCAACCATAAAATTATTTTCATTGCTACTTCATCACTATAATTTTGCTACTTTTATGAACTGGGATATAAATATCTGTGTTTTCTGGTGGTCTTAGGCAACCCCTGTGAAAGGGTTGCTTGACCCAAAGGGGTGGTGACCCACAGGTTGAGAACCACTGCTGTTAGGAAGGTGGAATTATGATGATGTTCATTATACAGCTGGGGATCCTGATGCTTAGAGATGTTAAGCAATTTTTTTTAGAGACACACAGCCTGAACCCAGGTCCTGCTGATTTCACTTTCCACATTCTTCACCAATACACCCCACTGTTGCCTTCCACACATTCATGTGCACACACAAGGCCGGGGCTCAGTCATTTCCTTAAGATGCCTATGCAGAAGTGGGCTTCTGAGCTGAAGTCGGGTGCATTCTGAAAGTGTTGATGCAGACTGTGCAGTCTCCCCTCCATAAAACGCGCACCCATCACATGCACTTGCGTGACGATCATGTGTGTCCTATCTTCCTAAGGACTCTCAGTCTCTGAAGTCCCTCCTCCCAACCCAAAGGACAGATGGGCTCCATAGTGAGTACCTTTTGGCCTCGGTTCACATTTGAGGATGGCTTGCTTATATCCCTGCCTATTTTTCTATCAGCAATTTGTCTTTGCTTCTTTGACAGGAGCTCTTTGAATGGGAGTGCATCAACCCTTCAGTCCTGAAACAGGGGTTCACATAATCTTCCCAGTTGTTATCATCTTTAACCTCCATGATTGAGTTTTAAAATCCTGTCATCTGCCCGGGATGTGAGCACCCCTTACTATTTTTGTTTTGGTATATCCTCATGCTGGTTTTATTCACTTTGGAATTAATTTTGGTACAAGGACTGAAGTTTATTCTTCCCCCTCTACAAATAGCTCACTCTAGTCAGGAGTTACCCATCTGTCTATCTGGAAGGTTCCCGCACACACCTCCCATGCTGTGCCCTCAGGCACACTGGTATCTAGTTCCAGGCTTCCTGATCCTTAGACCACGTGTCTATTTAGGTACCAACCTCAAAATTCCCTAGGCTGTTCATCCATATTCATTTTTTCAGATGTGCTTGGTAACCATTTTATGAAAACTTTTGTTGGATTTTGATAGAGATACTTAAAGGCCAACTTAGAATCCTTCCATAGACCTCTCATGGGCTATTCTTGGCTTTTCTTTCTTCAGACAATGGGGGCTTTTCTCTGCGTTTGAACCTGCTCACTGGGAGCCAGCTTCTTGCTCTGAAGGCAGTGATGGCTTCCTCCCCCAGGGTTCCACCTTTGGGTCACTTTTCCTTATTCAACCCAAATCACAGTTATTGCTTAGATGTTGAGCTTCTGCAGAAAAGGGTCCCAGCATGGCCTGTTTGCACATGTTTGCCCTCCCTGGCAGGGCCAGGGCTCTGTAGGTATGTGTAAATAGGTGAGTGGGAAAGAAATGAACATATGCAAACAACAACAACAAACTTCCACCTGGAGAGCTGATTGGATAAAGAAATGAACTTATCACAAATATCCACTTTTCCATGACCTTAAATTACAAAGTGTTTGTTCCTGGCTGCGTGGCTAAGAATAAGTCAGAATCCAAGAAGGTCCATAGTTAGACTGCACACACGCACATGGGCAGCATGCCTCAACAGCTCTTTCCAGAGAATGCCACCCTCATTGAGCATCCAGGACACTTCTCAGGAGTGTTCTATAAATGCTGGGAGACCTCAGAGGAACGGAACACGGTTGACTTCCACTGTGTGACTGCTGCCTGGATGGACATTTGAAAGCAACTCTCCATGATACACAACAATCCAAGAGCTGGAATCACTAGTTCTGTTTTGCAAAACAGGAAACTGAGGCTGGAGCCCTCAGCTAGTATGCAGTAGGAAGCAGGAGAATTTCAAAGGATAACACCTAAGGTATCAGAGTGTGAGAGGGTAAGGGGCCTGCAGCCAGGGGCCTGTGAGGAGCAGGGGTCCTGCTCTCACTCAGTGGAGATAGTCCCTAGAAAATGTCCCCAGAGCAGCTGTGATGCTGCTATGCATTGTTCCTGAAGAGCCTGGACTTGGGTCAAAGAGTCACTGTTGGGGGCCTGGAGACATCTTACACAGGCTGCATTGTCATTATGGGACTGGAGTGGGGCGGGGAGGAACCTCCCACCCCCCACAGCCCACCCAGGTTTAGGGTTTCTGATGTCGCTCTGTCCTGGGAGTGTGGCAAGCATCCCTTTCTTACTCGGCGGACCGCTGTAGGTCAGGCCTCATCTGATTTCCAACCTGGGTTAAAGCTTGGTTCTTAGGATGAACCATGGGTTGGGAACTCTTATGTTTCTTGCTTGGTGAAGACCCCAGGAATAAGGAGGCAAGTATCCCATGGTTTTCCTGCCTTGTGGAGCTCCGTTCTGACCAAGAGAAGGACAATAAGGAAAAATTTTCAAACTGTTTTAAGAGTCATGGTAACAGCTCAGTGCTGAGGGAGCTCAGGGGTGGGTATATCCACAGGTGGACTGTCAGTGTCAGGCTCAGGCTTCCGGGTCTTATTCACATCAATCTTCAAGCAAGACTCTGTCATGGCTACCCTTTCTATCTTAGAAACAGACCATTGGAAGTATTTATTTTCAACAAACATAGTTTTATTTTTATTTATTTTTTCTCCCAGTTCTGAGGGTAAAACCAGAGCCTCATGCATACTTGACAAATGTTCAACTACTGGGCTACGCCCCAACCCAAATGTATTATTTTAAAGTAGAAACAAGAGACAGCTCAGTTGGTAGAGTGCTTGCCTAATAAGCACAAAGCCCTGGGTTTGATCCCCAGTATGACATAAAGAAGATGGTAGGAGATGCCTGCAATTCCCTGAACAGATGGAAGCAGGAAGGTCAGAAGTTCAAGGTCATCCTTGGCTACATTATGAATCTGAGGTCACCTTGGGATACAGGAGGCTTTCTAGAAAGAAATAGAGCAGCAAAGGAAGGAGGGAAAAAGGGAGGACACACTGGGATGCAGACCTGTAATCCAGAACACAGCAATGCTGAGGCAGGGGGATCTTGCATTTAAGGTCATCTTAGTTTAAGGCGGCAGGTCTTAGTATGTGTCACAAACAAACAAACAAACAACCCAAAATGATTAAAGGAAGGAAGGAGAGAAGAAAGGGAAGGAGGGATGAACTGAAGTGTTCCCATTTTGGATGAACAACGTCAAACAGAGGAAAAGAGATCCAGCGGCTGACTATGAATCTGCCTGGGTCTGGCTGAGTGGGGTTGGGCCGCTTACCTACAGGGTGCTGGAGAGAACAAAGAGCCTAGGAGTGTGAGACCCACCCATGCTCACACTCAAGTCCCTGCCACTGACTTGCCGCATCGCTTCAAGCAAAGTGCTTCCTGTCTCAGCCTCAGGTCCCTCACCTGTGACAAGAAAACTCTGCTGCTGAAGATACATCAGCAGGACACAGGACAAGTGGGCCACTGAATGACACTGTCCCTTTGCACACAAACTTGACAAAGCGTTGAGGTGTGGCTCTAAAAGGCTCTCCATGCAAGCCCAACTATTTTTTGGGATCTCTCTCTGAGTTGTTTCTGTTCAAACTGGAGCTCCTGGTGATGTTTGTACAGCCGCCTCCCGGTGTGTGCTGGGTGGGCCGCCTGCCCTCCGTGCAGACTGCTGGCCATGAACGCAAACAACAGTCCCTTCCTGGTGGGAGAAGGAACAGGGAGCCGGCTTGTTCTCCGAGAGCAGGGTGCTGGCTGGTGACGAGAAACATTTTAAGGTGGGACACTTCTTCCTGAGCTACTGGCAGCTGTCTACATAAGGCGTCCATTATATGCAGGCCCCACGGTCAGCAGGCCCCAGAAGCCAAGCTAAAATTAGTGTCTACTGTGTGTCTGCCAGAGACACAGAACATCCGAAGGTCAGATGCCTCCAACCAGCCACCAGGGCAGAAGGGGGGGGCAATGCAGCTATGGCCTCCAGTTCTCCTGGACAGAGGGACAGCCAGCCCTGCCCAGTGGCCTCGCTCAGTAGCCCAGTCTGGTTAAAAAACCAGAATGTAGACTCTAGTCCAAAGACAGACAGACAGACACACACACACACACACACACACACACACACACACACACACACACATTTTAAAAAATGTGTCAGTGTACAGACAGAAAGAAGGTGGAAGATGCCAGGCAGTTAGTGCAGGCATTTAACCCAGAATACTTCAGAATCTGAGGTAGGAAGTTTGAGTATGCCTGGGCTATAGAGTGAGTTCAAGAACCTACCTCAGAATAAAAAGGCAAAGAGGACTGGAACTCATTGATGGAGCCCTAATATATATAAGGCCCTGAGCTTGGTCACCTGTAATAAAAAGACAGCAGCAACAACAACAACAAAGCCATGCAGGTAGGCATAGTAGTATACATCTTTCATTCTTGTACTTAGGAGTAGAGGCAGGTGGGTCTCTGTGAGGTGGAGGCCAGCCTGATCTGCATAGAAAGACTCTGTCCCAAGGAAAAAAACAAGAAAAAGAGGAGGAGGAGGAGGAGGAGAAAACAAGAAAGGGAAAGAAACACAGGGGAATGAAATTGACTCTATCAACCGTGGATGTGGAAAGGTAGGTAAATGAGCCTTTCCCGTCATTTTCCCCAAATGTTCTCTATGAATATGTGTTACTTTGCAACCGGAATGGAACATATTAAGAGGGTCTAAACTGCATATTTATGTTAAATATACAAAGTGATGAAGTTGTGTCTGCCTCCAGGACCTAGCATGTGTGTGTGGGTTTGTGTGGCGGACTGATGTTATAGATCAGAGATCTGCACCCCTTGCTTTGTAGAGAAATAGGGGCTGTGAGCCCGGGAACTTCCCCCTGAGCCTGGAGCTGTGGCAGCTCCCCAACCCCACCCTATTCATTTCCATAAATGCTTTTCATGTCTGCTCTTTGGAGCTAGAAGTGGAGGCACAGAAAGGTGGCTCCACTTTGCCAAGGATCCCCAACTAGGAAGCCACAGAGCCAAAGCCCAACCCTGGCTTTCAGAGGACAGCCCAAGAAATGTGCAAAAACAAAACCAAACCAAAGAAAAGGCCAAGCCTCATCTCCTTTCCATGTCCTAATCACCTAGAACAACCACTTGCTTAGGAAAGTCTCTCCTCTCTCTCTTTTGAAGTCACAGGGAGTCAGTCTTGAACTTCTGATTCTCTTGCCTCTGCTCTAGCGCTGGAATGATTACAGGTGTATGCTCCCATACTGCGAGAGGAGGCAGTTTTGAGTGGTCTCGCCTTCCTCAACCGTGGGGTCTTGTGATCTAGCCGGTGGGGACCTTTGAGGGAAGAAATGACAGGTGTGGATGTGGGGCACAGGAGGCTGGGAGGGGAGGGCAGCAGGGACCCGTCCTTAGATGAGAAGGGTTGGTGGCAGGACTTCCATTTAGACATCCCCTCATCCAGCCCTCTCAGCCTTCCAGACTCCAGGACCAGCGATGCCTTTTGGCGGCCCAGGGTCTCTGACCTGAGGCCTTTGCCTCAACTTCCCTCTCTGGTCAAGAACACCTCCCCCATCCACGCTCTGCGCTCTTTCAGGGCCCGGTTTAACATGGATTTGCTTTAGCAAACATGTCTTTGCTGAGTTCCTAGTGTGTGGTACAGCAAGGCAGGCAGGCACACAGGGCTTGAACTCTGTGGGTTCCTGTGGTGTAGACAGACCTGTACTGTAGTGCAGTGTAGATCAGACAATCTGGAGCCAGTCCTCTTGTGTTCAACCTGCCTAAGCCAACTTCCTGGCTGAGTGTGCTGGGGCTAGTTGCATAGCCTCTCTGTTCATCAGTGTTGATCTGCTCTGTAGAGTTGTTCAGGCAGGAAGTATACCCACATAAAGAACTGAGGCAGTATCTGGCACACAGTTGGTTCTCAGCATTCCCTAGCTATAATCCACCCCGTGGTGACCACCTGACTCAGACCGTCTCCTCAGGGCACCCACCATCTTGGATCTCTATGGTTCCGTAGCACAGGCCGCACAGGCCTTGTCCCACACGTATTGTTCCACGTGCTTGGCACAAACACAGAAATGCCCCCGGGCCTCTTTAGTCTGAGGGCAGTTGAGGCCTGTGACCCTATGAGGAAGCCACAGGAGATTTCCAGCCTCTTGCTCCCAAGGCTGTCCTGTTGCCCTCAGGAACTCAGCCCCATTCCTCTTAACCCACAGGCCCCTCTATGACAGAAGCCACGCTCGGCGGGTCACCAGAGATGCCAGCTAACAATGCCCCGATGCGTGTGAGGCTTCCACAGCCTGGCTTTTCATGTGTCTGATCGTACTGTGCCGTTGACTGCCTGGGCAGCCCACGGCTCCCTCCCACAGCCCCACTGAACTGCCACCTGATACATCCCTCCAGCGCCGGCCCACATGCTTTCTTCCTTTCCTCCCTTCTTCCAGCTCTCTCCCAGCCACAGCCCTGGGCAGCACACTGCGACCTCTCCTCTGAGCCTGCCTGGTTTCTCCCGCGTGCCGAGACTTCTTTCTCACAGGGCAGTCACTCCCTTGTTTACACAGCAGCCTATAGTTGGCCAGACCCTAGTGTCTGCTGGCACCTAGGTTGGAGTTCTGGTAAGTGGATTTTGCCAAGGAAAGCCAAGATCGTTGCATCACTTCCTGTTCAGGTGCACGTGCTCATGGCTCATGATTCCTTGGAACTGAACCTCACAGGTCTTTCCAGTCACTTGCTCCACAGCAGGGGCATGAGCCAGCCAAGAGCTCGTCATGTGAATGCCAGCCCCAGGATGGGTCCTGGACCCAATGTTCATACCACACTTGCGTTGGATTCTGGAGCCATCTAAAAAGGCTGGTGTTCGGTGACTGGGGAGACTGAGTTGGCCCTAATCTCACTATTCCCCATGGGAGGGCAGGGCAGTACTGGAGGCAGCTCCTTCTGGCTCCAGAGCCTTCGCTTTCTCTACTCCACAATAGAATGACAGCTGTGACAGTGTCTGGACCCCTGCCAAGAGAGGAAACTGTAAAGCTTCGAAACTGTGAACTCACTGCACGGGGAGGGGAAGAGGGCAGGGACCGAATACCAGCACTGAGCCCTTAAAGGGTCTTGCCCTGGGCGGGTGGCTGATGATGCTGCAGGGGTCAGAGGAGAAGCAAGCCAGTGTGGATGGAGGAGGGCAAGCCAATGGCCGGAGCCACTGCCCTCTCAGGATGGGGCCTGAATTGCCTGCAGCTTTTCTGAAGGGCTGCTATACTAGGAAAGCCTGGCCACAGACACCCAGCAAGGGCCATTCGTCCCAGAGCCCCTGTGACTACTCAGTGGGACCTAAGACCAGCACCTCTTGTCAGCTCTCGGCCCAACCCCCTCTCAGAGCCACAGAGCTGATGTTCCCTGTCCTGTTCACACATAAGCTGGCTCTCTGTCGTACACTCAAGTCTTGCAGCCCCCACCCCACCCCCAGGACTTACTTCCACCCACCCTCCCTCTTGTACCCTAATTCAAGCCACTCTAGCTTTGTGCTTGCTGTCCTTGGACACCAGAGGACTCTTTGCCCACAGTCAGAAGTACCTGGTGAACTTCTATTCATCCTTCAAAACCTAGCTCAAGGGTCATATGCAAATAGTCAGTAGCCAGTTCAGATAGAGCAGAGCCCTTCTGCTTCACAGGTTCTAGTATACTGCAGTTACTTGTATATCCATTTTCTCAGTGGCAATGGAAGCTTCTAGAAGGTAATGCTGATTTTTTTTTTTTTCATCTCTATCCCCAAATGCACAACACAGAGAACAGAGTCCAGCAGGCCACAGAAGATATCAGGTGAGTGGCCATGAGAGGGAAGGCCTGGGGCTGGTGACTGTCTGAGTCTGACTTCAAGCATGATTTGATGGTCAGGACATAGATTCTTCTGCCAAGCACACTCACACATACTGGGTGCATCCAGCCCCAGTCAGTCTCTCTGTGGATGCAAGACCAGCAGAACAATGCAGGAGCCTGAGCCCCAGGAGATGGCTGTGGCACCATTTTATCCCTCCTGGGTCTGGGTCAGGTGGATCCTGGACTATTCACTCACTAAGTCCACCACCTAGCCCTGCGGGGTGTTCTGGGACTATGCTGAGAGGTGGAGGCAGTCTGAGTCAGAATGGGCTTCTTAGCTCCCCTCCCAGGACAATCTCCTTACCACACACAGACAGCAGCAGAAATGCTAATAATGGTCCCACCTTGATATTTGTGTGGCTTTGTTCCAAAGTCTCACATCTCATAACTACCTCCTACCTGTAAAACGTGGCCTGGGGACCCTTTGATCCGAGTCTATGTTGCACATGTGTAGAAGGAAATGGGGAGAACTCACCTATCGGGAGCTCGCTGTGGTGTCATGGTCAAGCTAGGCCAGGGCTTCTGAAGAGCTTCCAGGCTGTGTCGGAGGGAGGCCTGTGCAGGGCAGAGAAGTAGAGCGTGATGCCTCTACCATCTGTCAACTTTTGCCAAACTTTAAAACATGCATCCAAAGCAAAGCCCAGGCCTGGGCTCTTCCCCACACAGCCACTCCAGGTATAAGACCACGTTCCCTGGGCATAGGACCCCACATCTCAGCATCCCACTCACAGAATAAAACATCACCATTCTGCTTCCCAGACCTGCAGGTATCCCAGGCCTGACTTGTGTCTATGGAATTCTCAAGGCCAAGTTCTCCTTGGGAAAACATCTTTCATGGCTCCTTGAGCACCCATCATTGTAATTCACTCTTTCTTTTTCTCATCATTCATTCATTCATCCATCCATCCTCAATGGCATCTAATGGCTTCTTAGCAAGCTGTTAGCCACTGTGGTGCTGGGTCTCACAGGGATGAAGTTCAGTAAGAAAAGCAGATGAAGGCTCAGGTCCAGTGCCCCAGGCTTCTGCGCCCAGCCTAGAGTGTGGTCTCCTTCCCCCACAGGACCACCATGCCTGTCACTGGGTAAAGCACTTTGAACATGTTGCACAGGATGGTGGATGCTGCTGCCATTGTCAGCACATAGAGCCATCTTTGAAATTATTTTTCAAAGCTCCTCCTGTTGGTGACTGAGCACTTAGCATCTCATTGAGAAAAAAAAAACAAAAAACAGCAACACAACCCTTTGCCATTAACTTGTATTGGGGCAGTCACAACGTTACCACACAGCTCTGAACAATGGTTACATGCACACTCACTAGGACACCATTCACTTCTCATGGATTTGAGCTATGCCATCTCTAGTTATCCATTGGAAATTCATTCAGCTGCCAGACACATAGCCCATTGGTCAGGGATCCAAGAACAGAAAGAACAACTCTTCAGTGAAGCCCACTGATATTCAAGACCCACTCAAACAGGTCACATACCCATGGACAGGCTGTGTTCTTTCCCCAGCTCATCATCCTTAGGAGTAAGTGAAAAGGTGTTATGGGAATTAAATGAGATAGCGGAAAGTGCTCAGGGCCTGGCCCAGAGCAGAAGCTCAACAAATGACAAATGAGAAACAGGATTATCCTCACCATCATTATTTTATTACCATTATTTCTATGATCACGTCATTACCATCACCACCACCACCACCACCATCATCACTGTCATCATTATCACTACTATTATCATCATTTTACCATTATTCATATCATCATCACCACTATCATTACCAGTACTGTCACTCTCATCACCATCATCATTATACCAGCACTGTCCCTGTCCTCATTACCACCATCGCCATCATCTCACCAGTATCATTTCCACCACTGCCATTTCAAAGACCACTGTGAACGTCGTCATCATCTACAGCAGCGCTGCCATCATCATTACCACTACTACATAACCATCATCTTCACCACCATCACTGTCACCATCACCATCGTGAACACATGATCATCATCCACAGCAACAGCATTGCTGTCACGGTCCTGATGCTCATCACCATCATCAGTACCATCAGTACCATCATCAGCACCACCACCACTATCGCCATCATCTTATCACCACTGTTCTTGTTATCAGCTTTGTTCTCATTGGCATCATATCAACAACAGCAACAGCAGACTACCATCAACCCTTACCACCAGCACCACCAGCACCACCAACATCACCAACATCACCGCCAGCATCACCACTACTACCACCACCACCACCTCCTCCTCCTCCTCCTCCTCCCTATTAGGATGCATGTCCCTGTGTTGTGATGGTGTTGTCTCTACTCCCACACTCTTTTTCAGGTGTAAAACTGGTTCTGTAACTTCAGATCTACATGAACTTGGGGTCAGTTACTTAACAGTTTTGGAGTGTTAACTCATAGAACCTGTGACTGTCAGGTAAATGCCCAGTAGCTTCTGATGCTGTTAGCACTATTACAGCTCTTTTCACCACCAGCTTCTGGAGGCAGAAACAATTCCAGTCTCATCTCTTTCTCCCTGCAGGGCTGAACACAAGGCCTCTCTTGTAAAGACATCACTAAATGATTGGTTAAAGAATGCTGGAGGATCATACAAAATCAGATGCAAAATAACTCTAGGAATGGGAGCACAGGCCTTGGCCAAGGATAACAGCCTTTTCAGGACCCTGAAAACATCAACAGAGCTCCTGAAGGGAGCCATTTGTCACTCACAGAGTCAATCTGCAGGGCCACTAGGACAATTCATTTATCAAGCTGACACTAAGTTTTCACATTGGCTCTGTAGCCAGCCCTTGCCCACTGCTTTTTTTCCCCTACGTTGAAATCTTGTTCCCATCTGCTACCTCATTTAGGCTCCATAAAAATGCTTGGAGGCAGATAGAACAGGCACCAACAATCCATTTTGTAAATAAAGAAATTGAGGCTCAGAGGGGTGACAAATTTTGCCAAACGGTACAGAGCAGTGAAGGCCCAAGCTTCTATGCAAGGCCTTGACTCTACTAGTTTCATGATACCAAGCATATCACACTCTCATTGCTCAGTTGCTCTGCACAGCATAGGATTGGATTATAATCCTTTGGGTGTTATTGTAACATGTCTACTTTAAAAGGAAGAACCTAAGTTACATCAGGGCAGGGAAATCCTGAGCAGGGCATGGGTAGTTATGCAAGGGCACAGAGCTCCCACCGGATCCCAGGCCTGGCTCGCATGTGGAGCTGTTATGGGATGCTAGGCTATTTCTCTGTGCCATGATCTCATCTACAAAGTAAAGACAGTGATGTTTGTCTATGGAGTTGATGTGAGGATTAAATGAACTAATCCATGCACAGTGCCTTAAAGATCAGCTGACACCCAGGAAGGCTTAGGTACAACTATTGCAACTAACAATGTGTCTCTTGTGGTTAGCATAGGCCGACCCCTGTCGGGTCTCTGATAAACCCACATTAGGTGTCTGGCTGGATGAAATGCTCCCTAGGAAGAAGTGAGTGCCTATGCAAGCACAGCTGAGTGGTGCTGGGCCATAGCGGCCCCCACTACCTGGCTCCATGCCAGATCAGCTCTAAAAGCCCTTCCTCTTCCCCAAGCTGCATTCTGTCCCCTGTCTGCTGGTTAGGATCACAGGTTACAGCCAGATATCTAAATTCAAGCCCTCGTCCCATCAGCCTGATACTCCAGAGCTGTACATTTGCCTCAGCTTTCTCAAATGTAAAGTGGGGACACTCACGTCCACCCTGAAGGGAATGCTGGGTAGGTTAAACGTCCATGGTGATGGTGACAATGAACTCAACAAGATCTGCAGCAGGTGGCTGGTAGAATTTTTCCTGTGTAGGCTCTTGCTAAGCTAAGTGCTCCTTCCATGGCTTTGGGACCTTGGCGAGGGATTTCCAGTAGCCTAGGTACCATCCTCTCAGCTCTCAGCCTCTCAGGCTGCAGTGAAAGGCAAATTCTCTATTTGGCACTCAGTGCAGATGGGGCTCTGTGGAGGTGGGGTGACTGCTTGGGGAGTGGCCCTCTGGACAGTTGCTCCCCAGGGAACCCACACAGGTAGTTTCTATTAAGTGTTAGAGTTGGCAAACAACAGCTGGTGAGCAGCCACCTCCCGGTCTGCCAATCTCTGACGTGGCTACAGATCTTCTCTGTCTTCAGTTTCCTCCTCCAAGGCACAGAGGTTGGCTGGCCTGCTCATGGGAAGGAGCAAACATTCACTGAACCAGAAGCTTCCATCCCTGTGACTCCAGCATCGTGAGGAACCTGCAGGTGGGCACCCTGATCTGAACATACACCATCAGCGAGACCCTAGGCAACCTCAGTGCCTATGCCTCAGATTCCTCTTCAGTGAAAGTGTGCTGATATACTGCTCATTTCACCCATATTACAAAGAAGTTGGACCACAGAAAGGGAAGTACATGTTCAAGATCACAAAACTAACATAAGAGCTGGAGCTGTTGGCCTCAAAGCTCCATTTCCTTGCTCATTCATTCATTCATTCATTCATTTATTCATTACTATATGGTAGACATTGAGGCTATTATAATAGCCTCTCTTTAAAGATACCCTATTATCTATTCTTCTTTGTTCCCAAGGCCTTGGGATTTAAAGAAATTCAACTTAACGAAGACACATGACAAGTACTATGCAAAGCCCCAGAATAAGGGACCACTCTGAAGCCTCATGACCATCCTGTATGCTTGGTCTCCTTCTTCCCATTCCAGATGACAATCCAGGAAGTTCAAAGACACAAGAGAAACTACTCAGATTCACACACTAGAATCCTGGGTAGATGCTTGTCTCCATCTCATCCCAAAATTGCCATCCTAGGAATATACTGAAGAGAAAAACTTTGGGGCACACACCATGGAGCAGTGATATTGTAAGGCAGACACAACATTGAATACACAGTCCAGCTCCCTTGTGGGCTGGCAGAGGACAGTCTGCTGGCTGCATCCAATGGGCACGCCTGTTTTTGTAAATAAAACTTTATTGGAACACAGCCACATCCATGCGTTCACACGTTCTTGGATATGGACTAAGATCAGGCTCATACCTGATGAAGCTGGAACAATGGAGCCTTTTAGGACTGGGAGGCGGGGACAGTGTGGTGACTGGGAGGCATCCTGGGATGGACGTGGATGACACTCCACTACCAAACAGCTGGTTCCTGGGAAAGTTTCTGACGCCTATGCCTCAGCTTCCTTAGTTAAAGCGAAGAGAGACGGTGCCCCAGTGGGAGAAATGTCAAAAGAACTGCACTCACTCCTGCCCGGCCCACCCTGGCAACCAGAGCCACATCCAAGCCTGGGTCCTCTCCCTCCCTTCTCTCTGTGGAGGCTGTAGATGCTCCATCCATGTAGTCTTGAAGGAAGGTTCAGAAGGTGCTGGGCTGTGACTGGGGAAGAGAGGATTTGATAATAGAGTGTCCAGGACAATTGGGAGGGGCTGTCCCCCTGCGGCATGGCACAGAAAGATTTGATAGAGTCTTCTGCTCTATGAGGGGCATGGAGGGGACTTTGTGACAGAATATGTTTATGTGACTCCTGCTGCCACCATGCAACTGAGAGCTTAGGGACCACAAATCACACCACCTTTGGGCTGGAGGGCCATTGCTGCCATGGAGAACATTTGCTGCTATTTTAACGACCTGTTGTCTCTCTCCTTCCCCCACTTGGGGACTCAGAGCTCCCAATCTCAGAGAATAGTATATCACATCTCCCCACTTCCTTTAGCTGAGGGGAGGGTTCAGGACTAAGCAGGCATGTCAGAGTCAAGTTGCCACCCTCCAAGTCTGGGGCTCCCTCTTCCACGTGTGTGGTAAGATCGCTATTGATGACTCGATGTTTCAGGGTCCCTGCAGGGTGCTGGATACTTTCTGAACTGTTTCTCCAGCCTGGCTTCCTGACTGTTCTGTGGTATTCACATCATCTGTTCACTACACCGCTATGGCATACAATCTATGACATCAATTTCTTGTGGCCTCAAGGGGAATAAGGCCAATGGTTTCCCCTAACGCTGAGGACTGTGTGTGACCAGGAATTCTGGCACCAACTGTGAGCATGAGACATTCACACTTAACATTATATGTTGCTTCTCCCCTGTGTTTGGAGGCCTGCTCCTGTGAGTTGAACCCTTATCCAGGCCCAAGTCTATTGCGACAGCGGCGTCATATCACCTTTTGGAAACTGTTTCCTGGACTCATTTCTGACCAATGGAATCTATTGCTCATATTGAGAGTGAAGGGAAGCCTTTTTTGGAGATTTTGAAAAAGAGTCTCTTTGCTAATAAGAAATAATCTAGAAAAAGGAAAAAATGTAAAAGGAGGTATCAGGAAGGTACATTTCTTCCATGCATCCTGCCTGTACATGATCCGGTCCCTGTGATTGTTGCGTCTGCGGCTATGGCGAAATGCTGCTGATGAGAGAGGAGTTGGGCAGCGGGGAAGCTGGGAAGTGCCTGGGTCACTGGTGTCATTGGGATGTGACCTACTTGGAACTTCCCTGCCCCAGGCTTCTGGAACTAACTAATCCCTATTTTTTTAATCCCCTGTAGCCAGCTTTTTTGTTATCTGTAGCCCAAAGCATAACAGACATGACCCCAGCTCAAAGCTGGGCATGTAAGCCCCTGCAGTAGCTGGGTGAATAGCCTCGGAGCCACGTAGACAGCTCTGTCTGAAGAAGGGTCTGACTTTCCACCCCTACACTTCTCTGTCCCTGACAGCATGTCCCTGTACCAGCTGCTGCCCTTGCTACCCGCTGCTCACAGGCTGACCCTCCCTCTCATGATGATGGGGCACCTAAAGGGACTGAATGTGGGCCCCGAGTGTAGAAACTGCTCCTGTCTTGTTCCTAGCCTATTCCTCAGTCCTGCTACAGGGCCCAGCCGCAGCCACCCATCCTACTCTCCTTGATCCTTGAACTAAGCTGCTGTGACTGTGGCAGGATGGCATTCTGTACTTCCTTCTGGAAGACCTGCTTCTGCCAATGACTCTAAAGGTCTTACCCGGTGACTTCATGAACCCCTCAAAGAAGGTTGTGTCAATTAGCTGCTGTGTCCTTTACAGATAAGGGAGCTGGAGCCCAGGAAATGACCCATTTGTCCAAAAATCACGTGGCTGGTAAGTGGTGATATGTGCCAGATGTGCTGTCAGTCCTTACATCTGCATTCTCAGTTCTGCAGTCCCGGGTCGGCCTTCCAGCCCCCTCCACAATGGCGGGCATGGCTGCTCTCACTGCACAGCCCTCCAGCCTCTGGTCCTGATAGGAATTAATTTTCTTCGGAAAGGAAGTGAGATGGACAAGAGCTGAGAAAAAGGGCACAACGGGTGTGGGGAGGGCACAAAAGACTCAGGGCAAGCCTGCAGGCCTCAGGACCGTGGCTTTCCAGGTTAATGATGGCTGTCCATCACCACTGCTTACAGATGCCGAGTGCATCAGAGAAAAGCTTGGGCTTTAGCCAGACAGTCCCATGTGCAGGTCCCAGCTCTGCCCCTCAGAAGCTTCATGAGCCTGATGCAGTCCCACAGGCACATGACCTCTTTGAGCCTCAGACTCCTCGGCTGTATAATGGAGCTAATGATCCCCTTCTGGCATGGCTTCCTGGAGAAGTGCATCTTCCAAATGCCTGGCTCTCAGCAAAGGATGTTTCCCTCTCTTGCCTGCTCTTCATCAGTTCCTGCTGCCACTTGGAGCTGGCTACTCCTGAGGTCACTATTAGAGCCGTTCCAGAGATGCTCACCACATGGTTGGCAGGGACCCGCGCGCACACGGCGGACACTGGAGATAAACACAGGGTCCAGGCACCTGATTCTGAACAATGGGTTATTCTGGGGCTTTAATTGCTCATCATGGAGCAGATAGGCTCTGCACAGTGACCAACGCTGGAAGTTGGGATGAGCACCAAGCAGCTAACGGTAGAGTCGACACCCCAAGTGCAGGTGCAGAATGCCATTCAGCAGGCGACCCATCCCAAAATGTCACAATGGAGGGTGCTTCACAAAGCCCTGAGGTGACCAAACTCTGAGTGTACAAATGGGGAAACTGAGGTGCAGGGAGACAAGAGCTTTGATCACAGCTTGGACAAATATCCCCAGGGCACTTCCTCCAGGCAGGGCTCTGTGCTGTGCTAGGGGGAACTTAGGAGGCAGGGAGGAGGCTGAACCAGCACATGCAATGACCCTGCCTGGGGACAAGTGCAAGAGGAAGTATGGAAAAGGACTGTGATAACGTGAAGGAGGCACACTCTCTCTCACAGGGGCATCATTCCGTAAAGTTCTGTGCTTGCCTGTGCCGACACTGCCCAGGAGCTAGAGACACAGAGAGAGCAGTCTGGCCCCAGCCCCCATGGTGTTTAGACTCATGGCTGAGCAGCGCAGTAATGGGCAGATGGAGAGGGGCAGGATAGAAAGCTGGGGTTGTATCTGCTCTAGAGTAAAGCAAGAGAAGGGGGCGTGGGGGCTTGGGGGCCTACGGTTGGCTGATGCTTTAGGCAGATGACCAGGGTCCATGCAAATGGTGACAGAAAAACTTTAGCATCTTTAGGGAGATAGGCAGGACAAATGAATGTTCTGTGCTGGGTGAGAATGGAGAGCCAAACTCTGAGCTGACCTACTCCCTGGGCCACTGAGAACCTAACAGAGCCAAGATCTGCCCAGTTCTCCGCACAGCAGGCATCACCCCCACAACCCCAGTAGCTCTTTTTACTCCCCAGGGAGGAAAGCACCAAGGGGACCCCTGAGCTGTCACCTCCAGGCTGGACTCATGGCAGGACGGACGGTGGAGACTGAGAGGCAGATCCTCTACCACCGCAGTCACAATGGGGGTGAGATGGGTCCTCTCTTCACCACCTCCTGCCTTATGGAAGACTTGGCATCAGACAGCTGAGGTCCTTCCACCACTGCGGAGCTGTGTGACCTTGACAAGTCCAGCAGAGCATCTGTCACAGGTGGACACTGCTGTTCTTGAAGAGCCACTGGGAGAATTGCCGTAAAGAGAGGCAAGCAGTGTGTGCTGGGGCCTCTGGTCTGCGGAGCTCTGGACAGACAGACACTGGGTCCTCCTGCATCCTTCCCCTGCTGGTGCTCTGTGTCCCATCCTGCATCCTTCCCCTGCTGGTGCTCTGTGCCCCATCCTGCATCCTTCCCCTGTTGGTGCTCTGTGTCCCATCCTGCATCCTTCCCCTGCTGGTGCTCTATGCCCCATCCTGCATCCTTCCCCTGCTGGTGCTCTGTGCCCCATCCTGCATCCTTCCCCTGCTGGTGCTCTGTGTCCCATCCTGCATCCTTCCCCTGCTGGTGCTCTGTGCCCCATCCTGCATCCTTCCCCTGCTGGTGCTCTGTGCCCCATCCTGCATCCTTCCCCTGCTGGTGCTCTGTGCCCCATCCTGCATCCTTCCCCTGCTGGTGCTCTGTGTCCCATCCTGCATCCTTCCCCTGCTGGTGCTCTGTGTCCCATCCTGCATCCTTCCCCTGCTGGTGCTCTATGTCCCATCCTGCATCCTTCCCCTGTTGGTGCTCTATGTCCCAGCCCAGCCCAGAGCATCCTCCTGTCTCAGTGTTCTATAGCCCCAACAGCATCTCTTTCTCCTTCTTTCTCCTCTCCTTCCCCTTATCTCTTCCTCCTTCCATCCTTTTTCTTTCCTCTCTCCCTCCCTTCCTCCTCCTCTCTTCTCCTCTCCCCTTCCCTTTCTTTCTCTCTCTTCCAGCACTGAAGGTCAAACCCAGGGCTCCATCCCCAGTCCTTTTCATATCTTCTTTTATTTTTAAGACTATCTCACCAAGTTGCCCAGGAAGGTCTTGAACTTGCTAACTTCCTGTCTCAACTTCCCAGTACCTGGGTTTTCAGGCCTGAAGCACCAGGCTTGGCTTTTTCTTTTCTTTTTCCTTTCCTTTCCTTTCCCTTCCCTTATCTCCTCTCTTCTCCCCTCCTCTCTTCTCTCCTCCCTTCTCTTCTCTTCTTTTTTCTGTGTTTACTGTTGGTTCTGCACATGATCACTGGCTCCCAGCAGACAGTCCTAGTCACCTGCCTGAACTCAGCAGGGAACCACACTGGTCTATCAAACAAGGCTGAATCTTGATCATCTTCTTATCTAAATAATCCTGGGCAAGTTAACTGGCATTTGTGAATGAGGATCATAATTGTGCCCCAGGCTTTGCAAAATTACATGGTGATTTCCACACTACTGTTGCCATTATAGATGTTGCCATTATAGAGTGATGGGTTGAAACATGAGCTCATTCAACTTGTAACCTACAGTCCTTCCCCCAACATCTTGCTCCCTGGATGCTCTGTCTCCTGTTCCCCTTTCCAGTGAAGGGGAACTTACTACCTTCTGGGCAGCCTATGGTGCGTTTTGATAGCTTCTGAGTATCCAAATTTTTTCTGTGTATTGTTTAAAGCCCTGCAACACTGAGCTCTGGGATGTAGAGAAATGAGTGGATGATGAACTCCCCTGGAGGGAGGGCACTCAGTGGGATGTTGGGGAGCCCAAAGCACCAGAAATGGTATCTCTGGTTATTGGGTAGGGAGTGTTCTGAATGTGGCCCTTCCAACTACCCTCGTCAGGGCTTCAGAGCCAGCAGGGCCCTTCCAAGAGTGCTGCTTCCCTGGCTCCCTCCTGGCCTGGATGCTCAGGGGCTGGACTGTGGGGCATGGGTTCTTAAGCCGTGATGTATGATTGATGACTCGCATGAGCTCACCAGCTCAGGGAGGGAGGGTGTTCTGAGGGGAGACTGGAAGGAGGCTGGTTATGGATTTTAACCCTCTGATGTTACTGGCTGGGAATTTACCATCAATAATTCAAGGCATTAGGGAGGAGGGGAGGAGAAAGAAGCAGGAGTGAGAGGGAGGTGAGGGAGAAAGGCAGGGAAGGTGTGGAGAGGAAGGGAAACAGGAAGGAGGCAGAGACAGAGATGTGGGCGTTTCCAGTGGCACGGTGCCTCCCCACTCCCATCACTCAGCAGCTGCTCTTGTCCTTGACTAATGACACTCAGGCTCAAAGGAGAAGGGCAAAGGGTTGCTGACTCCAGAAGCTAGTGTTTCTTACCACCCCTTAGCGCTGGAAGGTGGTCAGGTCAGGAAACAGGGAACTCAGAGGGTCCCTGCCAGCCTTAAGGCCTTCTAGGCCCAGCTCACACTAGGGGACAAGCCTGTAGTGAGAAGAGCCTGGGAGTTCTGCCACCATGGAGAGAAACCAGCCGTTGGCCTTCTGGACAGTACCAGAACTTTGTTGCTGAAGCTGAAAAAATTAACTGCTATATTTAAAAAGCATTGTTCAGTTGCTATGGCAACAGAGGGGCTAAGAATAATATAAAAAGAAGATGATATGCCAGGTTGTCACTGGCAACCCAATTTTAAGTGTGTGTGTGTGTGTGTGTGTGTGTGTGTGTGTGTGTGTGTGTATGCGAGGGGGGGTGGATGAGGAAAGTGGTGAAGTTCAGCCCATCTTCCCTGTGCCCTCTAGCACCATCCACCCTGGCAATGTGTCCAAGCATCAGCCAGGCCTGGCATCTCAAGGATCTGCCTAATTCTGGAGAGAGCTGGCACAGTCTGGCCTTGTGCCCAAATAAAGGTAGCTCTTAGGCCCAATTGCTATCCTTTCCTGGCAGTCCCTCCCCAACCCCCACTGCCTGGATCGTTTCCCTTAGTTGCGGAACCCCAGCCGGAGGTACCTCTCAAACAGATGGCCCCCAAATAGCATCTTCTCTCAGATCCCAGAGCTTTCAGGAGCCTGGTGGACTCCCAGGGGACCACCAGGGAGGGCAGATGGCCAGGAGAGAAGAACATGAGACACATTTATCAATCAGCATGGGAGGTGGCTCAGCATGGTGGCAGTTCCCCTCATACTGCTGGAGAGAAGTCTAGGTGGGGCCAAGGGTCCCGGAGGAGACCCACAGAAGGCTCGGAGAGGTGGGCAGAGACCCACAGACCCTTGTGCACCTGCCAGCTGCTTGACAGAGCCAAGATGCAGCTCACCCATAGGAGAGAGGAACAGCAAAAAGACAGACAAGATGCCCATGGCAGTTTATTGGCGGCACATTTTAGAAGCATCCATCTGCTATTTTTTGCCTCTGTCAAAGTCATGCAATGGGGGAGGATAACTTCAGAGTCAGCCAATCCAGGATCCCCACACAGACTCTGTCACATACTGTTGGGTGAGCAAGGTGTTCACCATCTCTGAAAGTGACAGGCTCTTAGGGCCATGGCTGGGCTCAGTCAGTGGGGGTTTCTAAGGTGCCAAATGGACATGGAGACATCCTCAGTACTTAGCTTCACTGTGGGTCCTGAGGTAAAGCATCTTTGTTGTGTACTTTACACCAAGCTCAAGTCCAAATTCACGGAAGCATCTGCTCAAAGAAACCCAGAATGGCAAGTCCTAGGGAGATGGTGGCACACAGAAATGGGTGTGGTGAGGGACACTAGCGGCGCATTGCTTGTGGAGGGCTCTTCCAGTTCCAGAGGAAATGGAGCTGTCAGTACAGGTCTGAGGACGGGAATGAGGAGGGAAGGTCCATCTCTAGGAGGCATGGCCTCAGTGAAGGCCAAGGGGCAGGAAAGCAGAAGGTGCATGGCTAGGAGACCACAGGAGAAAGGACAATCGGGTGCATGGGAAGCTAATCATGAGGTGATCCTGGAGTCCAGACCGGAGGGAGAGGCTTAAGCTTACACAAGATGGGACTTTGCAAGCCATATCTATGTTCATGACCCTTTTTGGTCATCTCAGGATAGATAGAGGGCCAGTCCATTTCATCTTTCTTTGGGGCTTCCCACAGGCCAGGGAATCGACTGTCTACAAGAGTAGCTTCACGTTAATGGCAGTGGGTATGTCAACTACATTTCAGGTATCATGTTCAGGAGTAGCTGACCGACAAAAATCAGACTCCATCATTTGTGTGCGCATGCACTTTTTTGTTTTGTTTATGTGAGAAAGAAAATGAAATGGGCTGGGGGGGGCGGGTGCTGGGAGGAACTATGGAGGAGAAAGAACATGATCGAAATATGTTGTATGAAATCCCCCTCGTGTGTGTGTGTGTGTGTGTGTGTGTGTGTGTGTGTGTGTGTGTAGCATCATGATGATTCCAAATCTCTAGGAGATTCCAGGAGAGAGAGATCATGGTAGGTGTGGTCACAAAGGCCTTCCTGGAAGAGGGGAGATGGGATGGCCTTCTGGACAGATAGCAGAGCCCTGGTGAGGGGACAGGTAATGGTGCACTGGTAAATCTGGTCACGGCTGGGTTGGGGCCATGAATGCCTGGCTTAGTGGCTGTGTTCTGTGGACAGTAAAGAGCTGTGCCGAACAGGTAACACTGGGCAGGGCAGTGAGAGGTGAGCAAGCAGAAGTGGAAGCCAGGCAGAGCCAGCCAGGCAAGGCTGCTCTCCGCTTTTCATCACAGATGGGCTTCCTCTCTACAGGCTGTCTAGGGACCAGTCACAGACCTCCGGCATCAAGCAGCCTGCTGCAGAGAATGAGCGCACGTGCCCGGCAGCGTGAGGCCAGCCTCTACCCAACTGTTCTCCCGTGACAGGCCACCAGCTGCCTTCTAACCGGCTCTCTCAGGAGACAATTCCAGGCTGGGTTTCCCTTGATGGAGGTGCCAGAGGTGGGCTTCCTGGGAGCTCAGGCTGAAAGGCAGAGAGCTGTCCCCAGTGCCTCCGTCTCTTGAGACGCTAATTTGGGCAGGTGCATCCCCAGGAAGCCTGGATTTTGTCCCCCTTTTCTCCCTTTAACCAGTCCTTTACAGGTGCGTGCTGTGAGCCAAGCGCTGTTGTAGGAAAAGAATCAGATAACCCAAACCTCGGTTTCCCCAAACTTACATTCGAACAGGGAAGAGATGGTTAAACGGAGACATTACCAAGGAGCAGGTGCACTGGGGAAGAGATTGGAAAGTGAGGGATGGCAGAGAGATTGAGCAAAGGAAGTAGCGGGGAGGCTTGGTTAAGGGGTGAGCTTCCATGGCATGGCATTGGAGCAGGGACCTGGAGGCGGTAAAGGGCAAGACAAGAACATGTTAGATAGAAGTGCTGGCCAGTGCAAAGACCCTGGAGCAGGGAGGAATGTGGTGTGTTTCTCAGACTCCTCGTCTATTACTTCTAGGGGAGAAGAGAGACCCAGATGGGTGGGAAAGAGCCGATTCATGAGCAAGTGGGGACGAGGGAACATTTTTTTGTCATTGGTCCAGGGCCTGTCTGTTATAACGTGGGCCACTCGACACAGTTCAGGGCATGATCTCTAGCCAGAGGTCAGGCACTGACTGTAGGGAAAAGCAGGGTGGCAGGTAAGTCAGCTATTTTGTTAACACACACTGATAGAGTACCTACCCCAGAGCAGGCTCCAGCTGCATGGAGCCCTGTCCCAGAGCAGAGCCCACAGAGAGACCCAGATATTCTCAGGGAGCCTGCATTGTATGTGCATGTACATATGCAGGAATGTGTGTACCTGTGCATGAAGGGTCCAGAGGACAGCCACTGGTGCTGTTCCTCAGCTGCCATCCACCTTACTGTTGTTTCTGTTTTTGAGACAGAGTCCCTCACTGGCCTGGAACTGGCCAAGTAGACTAGACTTGTTGGCCAGAGAGCCCTAGGCATCCCTCTGCCTCTGCCTCCTCAGTGCTAGGATTGTGTCTGCCGCACACCAACCATTTAAAATTAATGCTGGGGAATCAAACTTGGGTCTCCATGCTTGCAAGGAAGTACTTTACTAATGGAGCCATCTCCCCGGCCCTCAGGAAGCCTGCAATCTAAGGAAAACCAAGAAGGTGGAGAACACAGATTCTAGGTTCTAGAATCTGTGGGCAAAATCTAGGGATTTCAGAATCAAAGTCATAACAGCTGGCATCAGAGTATTCAACACAATACCGAGGGCAGGACCTTCAGCAGCCCCTGGTCTACCCTAAAGCATGAATAGCTGGGACCTCAGGCACTGAATGCTCCCCGCCCTGTGAGAGCCAGTGGTGGGGCCAGGACTACAGGCTTTCAGGCCAGAAGAGACTGCTGGCTTGGGGCGGGGCAGATAGCCTGGTCTTGTACCCCGGGTTCATTAGGCCATGAGATCTTCCTGAGCCTCAGTTTTATCATCTGAAAACTAGACTGCTAATGCACTCAAATCAACAGCTCATGCAGGAATTAAGATAACATGCCAAGCACTTATTGTGGTATGCGCCCCAGATGCTTGCTGTTGTTGCAATTATAAGTAGATCTTGAAGGACACTGGTAACACTCTTTCTAGGTGACAGAGATGCAACTTGCTGGGATCTGAGCAGCTGGCCTGGCCCAGATAGCAGGCTTATCCCGTGAGCAGCCCTCTAGACATGCCAACAGAAGGGAACAAGGCTCATTTCTCTCCCTCTTAGAGAAAACAGCATGGTGGATGTGATCGGACAGACTCTAGGAGCCAAGGCCAAAAGGGATCAGGGAAGGCTCCAGTGAGCTTTAGCTGGGGACCAGGAGGCAAGCTTTAAAGAGCACCCCCTCTTGGCTTGGTGGAAACTACCTTAGATAGACCAGGGCCTCACAGGAGGCTTTGGAGCAAGAGCCCTTCAAATAGGGGTCATAAGAAACATAGTCTTTTGGTTTTAAGATAGAGCTTCATGTAGCCCAGGAGGACCTCAAACTCACTATGTAGCCAAGGATGATTTTGAATTTCTGATCATCCTGCTTCTGTCCCCTGAGTCCTGGGATTCAGGCATACACTATTCTATCTACCCAGTTTATGTGGCACTGGGCATCTAATGCAGGGCTTCATGTATGCTAGGCAAACACTCTACAAATTAAGCAACTTCTCCAGCCGCAGAAGCATACTTCTGATAGAACAAATGACCATGGCCAGGTGTCTGGAATTGAGGCTCACAGTATGCTGCTGCTGCCATAGATGAGAGATACAGAGGGTGTCCAGGCACCCCAGGACATCTGGGCTGGACAGAGAAGCTTTGAAGGGCAGAGAGAAGAAAGAGTTAACCAAGCAGACTTAGTGAGAGAACAGCATTGAAGCAGAAAAGGAAAAGACACTGAGTTGGCGGGGGCAAGGCTCAGAGGTAGGAGCCAGGGAGCTCCAGTTTTAGGGTTGGGACCAGCCTGCATCAGAATTTCATCTGACTTCCAGCCAGTAGTCATTCCTTCACCCACAGGAGCAACCCAGCTGTCTAAAACACTGAGACTCCTCCCCATCACTTTTACCTCCCGAAGCCCAGCTGCCCTACATTGCTCAGGGTATCCCTGTCCTTACCAAGAGCCCAGCCTCACCAGAAAGCCTCTGGGTTCTTGAAAGGACTGTCTCTGGGGACTCAAACCATAGTCACAGAGAGTAATGACAGGTGACCAGCCTTGGGGAACAGATACACAGAGATTTCTTTGGTGTCTCCTTAGACTGACAGGAGTTCTGGAGCAATGCACAATTCACATTGACCAACATGGGGGAGGCTGTAGGGCCACAGTGGCCTCAGGATTTGAACCTGGCACTTCATTGTTCCTGGCCTATTGTAGCAAGCTGGTCTCTCTTGCTCTAACTTGCACAGGCCACGAACTGCAGCTGAGACAAGCGATTTATTCCCAGTCACTCTAGGACTTCCACACTGTACTCCAGAGGCCAGCCTTCTCCACAGCACAGTCTGGCCCTGAGGCCAGTCAAGTGGCCCTCCCTACACTCTCCCTGTCCACCTTCAAACATCAGGCCTCCATCCATGACAGATCCCCAGGGATTTCTTTTTTTTTTCTTCAAATTTAACTTTTTAATGATTCTTTGTGGATTTCACATCATGCATCTTGAACCCATTCATCTCCCCACCCCTTCCCATCCATCCTCTACCCTTGCAATCCCCTCATAGGGTAAAACAAGGGAAAATTTAAAAGTAAAGAAAGACTAGTTGTAGAAGCTGTGGTGTGACACAGTGAGTCACACAATCTTTTAGTCCATATATTGTTACATGCAAGTGTTCATTGCAATGAGTCGTTGGTCTGGTTTGAGGGCTCTGGATTCTGCTACACTATTAATACTAGGCCCTCACTGGGGCTCCTCTTGGATATCCTGGCGTTGTCCTGGGCCACAGAGATCCTGTAACTTTGGGACTGCAGGACCAGCCCCTTCATATGCTCCAGCAGATCATAGATGGAGCGGACGATGGGATGGACCAACTCATAGCTCTGGGTCTGGGTCTGGGTGGTGGCTGGGTTGGTCAGCCCACCAGTGCTCCTTTATCCTCAGCACCAGGGTGAGCTCTCCAGCACTGCCCCAGCTAGCTCACCCTATGTAGTAAGCAGCAAGAGGCAGGGCTGATTCTCCTGCTCTCATAGCCTCTGGGTCAGCTTGGCCACACCTACACCACCAGGGCCAGCTCTGCTACGTTGCCTCTTTCTAGTGTTTCAGCTGGTCAGAGGCAGGGCCAGCTCTACTATGCTATCTAGGTTAGGCATAGGGGCTTCTGCCCAGTGCTGCAGCTGGTGACCTCATAGATGGCTTTTCCATCTACCACAGGCCTTGAGGGGCCTAGGGAGGGGCTTTTCTTCCTTGCCTACACCACCACAGGGTAGATGAGGAGTGGGGCCTGATCTTTCACACTCATGTTCTCAGGGCCAGCTCACCCATGCCTCCATCACTAGGGTCAGCTCTATTGTGTTGCCCAGGTGAGGTGCAGGGTCCCCTCTCCCTAATTCTGCATCTAGTGAGGGGCAGAAGCAGCTCTCTCATCTGCTGTAGGTGGCAAGGGGAGAGGGAGGCGGGCATCCCTTCCTTATCACCACATGGCAGACCACGGGTGCAGGGCCAGCTCTCCCACTCTCGCAACCTCAGGGCAGGCTTGCCTGTGCACCCACCTGCAGGGTTGGCACTACTATTATGTCCAGGACACCCAGGGATTTCTGAGTCTGACAGCTGGACCTGCCACCTCTGAGCAAGTCCCCGGTGACACCACAGACACATTTAAGAGCAGCAGAGCAGAAGGGAACGTGGTCATCACTCTTACCACTGAGATGGTAGACGGTGTGGTTTGTTCTCTGGCTGACTCCATTTGAACATTCAAAGAACGGCAGAGTCATCCGGCCACAGTGGTGACCGTCAGCATCAACATACTACCTTCCTAGAGCCTAGTGCAGTGCATACAACAGGAGTCAGCAAGCCGCTGACGGGACCCAAGCCAGCCTCCAGTGTCAAGGTCCTGAGTAGAGAGATCAGAACCCTGCACATTACTGGTGGGTTGTGGAAGGATACAGGGGCTTCAGAAAACAGAAACCTAAAGATGGAATGTCTGCGTGATCAGGCAGCACTCTTTCTGCTGGGTATCTATTGAAAATGGGCTCTCAAAGCGATGCTGTGCGGCTGCATGCTTGGCAGCATGGATCCCAGTAGTCACAGGGCAGTACACAAAGCTCCACTGAGGATGAATCAATAAGGAAAATGTGCTATCCGAAGGTGTGTATTTATACCCATAACAAAACAAGACACAGCCTTAACCAAGAAGGGACGTCCTGTAGTACGTGACAAGGTGAGGAGAGCCGAGGAAAGACGCCATGCTAGGGGAAATAAACCAACCACAGCAGGGCATATTCTTGCAAGATTCCACTTGTATGAGGTGTCTAGACTCGTAGAAGCAGAAGGCGGGATGGAGGTGCCTAGAGCAGGCAGTAGGGGGATGAGGAGTCTCTATAAGTCTATATTTCGGTAAAGCCAATCGAGAAATTCTAGAGGCCTGCTGCACAGCAGCATGCCCATCACTACCACAACCGTGGCACATGTGACTCGTGATCACAGGGAAGGGCTCATGCTAAAGGCTCTTACTACAGTTTTAAACGCTCATAAACCAGAATGAGAGGTGCAGGCAGGTGTGCTGGTTAAGAACCAGTGCTAGCAACTAATGTTTACATAATCTGGATCCTGTGCCAGGCCAGGACTGTGCCAGGCCTACCGGCAACTCATCTCACACTTGCAGTGCTGTGGAGCTGCCCCATTCATGACTCCAAGCAAGCGAGGAAATAGGCGGGGAGTGGTTGAGTGATTTATCCACAGTAGCGCCATTGCTCATGGAAACAGCTGGAGTCGGAACCTAGCCTGGTGGCCTCAGTCCACCTCCCCAACGCTTCTCTCTGCCGCCCTTCAGGGACACAGATCTCTAGTCCCTAACAGAGGGTATTCATCCTACAGGGAACAAGGAGAGGTGACCTTCATCTGAGGGCATAGCATGGACATTTTCCTGCACCAGACTCTAGGCAACGTCAGGCCTTCATGTCTAATGAGTTCCCAGTGAGGGGCCTTGAGCCCAGAAGGACACCTCTCCCCTGGACACTCCTGTTCCCTTCCCTGGCCCACTGGTCCACATCCTTCCTCCCCTGAGTCCCAGCAGCTCTGGAGTGCATCTCCCGTGCACTGGGGACCCCATGCAGCCTCACCCAGCTGTGGCTTTGTCTCGCTTTCCTCCACACCTTTTACCCCTTTGACTTCTCTGGCTCTTAGAATGGGCTAGGGATGCAGCTGCTGCCTGTGAAAGATTTGCTGAACTGACATGAACTTCCTACAGACATTAGTGCTGGCCCTGACCAGATCATGACATCAGCAGAGGAAGTCTAGTTCTTCTACCCGCCTCCCCTCCCTCCACTTTCCAATTTCAAGGGTTTTTGTTTTGTTTTGTTTTTTGTTTTTTTGAGTATCCGTCTCATGTAGCGGTTAGGATACAGCAGAGTAGTCTGTATTCTTCAGGTATGCACAGTCCAGTTGGGGAGCAGATCAGCAAAGATGATTGTAGTGTGTCAGGCCTTAAGAAGGACATTTGGCAGTACATTGGCAGGACAGGCTTGAGAATGGGCAGAGCAGTCAGGGAAGACTTCCTGGAGGAGGCAAACCTAACACTGAGTGAAAATGGGAGAAGAGGGGTGGGTCTTGAGAAAGGATGTTAAACACAGGACACAGGGGGAACCACATTTGAAAGAGCCAGAGGCGTAAGGGTTGGGTGGGCTGCTGTAAATGTTGGAAAGGACACAATGACAGGCATTTCCAAGGGCCCTTGCCAGCCACTAAACAAATTTGGCATTTATCCCTGGAGGCTGTGAGAGGCTAAGCATGGGATGCTGGGACCAGATTTGTGTTCTAGAAAGATCTAGAAAGGGACGGGCCAGAAGAGGTGCCTTGGCAGTTATTAGAAGTGTCCATAGAAATCCAAATCCAGGTAAGATGAGGTGCTGGCTGGGAGTGACAGGAGTGAGCCCACATGACATTTGACCTTGAGCCCATAATACTTCATTAAATTACAGAAGGGAGCATGATGTGTGGGGTCATAGACAAAACCTGATTTGAGGGGCATCTCATTCCTTCCTTCCAGGAAGTCTTGTCTCCTGCCTCATCTCCAACTTCACTCCACTGCAGGACGGAAAGCCATGAAATCCTCGGGGGAACTCCACGGAATGTTAAGTATCAGCATCAGGACCTGGGAGCAATTTCGCTAACAGAAAATATACCCACACCATAGAAAAATACACACACACACACACACACACACACACACACACACACACACACACACTCGAACAGATACATGCATGCACCCTTACATGCACCCTCTAAAAGTGTGCCACCAGCCTCAGCAGCACAAGCCTGTTCTGATCACCTTGCTAACATGTGTGGCCTGCCGCACAATTCACTTTGGTGCCTGTCAGCACTCATTAACTGTGAAGCAGGAGCAGGCACCAAAGGCATGATAAGAGTCATTGAGATCATTATAAAATAATGATTTTGTTCTCTGCTGCCAATTGGGAAGAGGCAGCTCTCAATTTCTTTGAGCCGAGGGAGTCGCTGTGAAGTGCCAGGGACTGGGGCTAGGGCTGGGTGAGGGGTTGGCTCTCCTGTCCTGTACTTTGGTTAGGGCTGGAAAGTACTCAGATCATGTGAGTGACATTAGCTGGCCATGCATCTTGGCCCTCCCACAGGCCTGAGACTCATGGGATTAGAGGGTTATAGTAAGCAGGTTTCCCAACATCTTCCATGTGTGGCTAGCTGGCACAGCCTTCAGTCTTTCCTGGGAGCACAGTAGCCTCGGGAGTGGCCTAAGAGTGTTTGCAGGTTTGCAGGGTTGGCATGAGGATGTCCTGGGAGTGGGCCATAACATCCCCTTCCACTGTCATCTTCTGTCACCTTCAAAAGCCTCTCCAAAGGAAACAGGCCCACCCTTAGTTAGAAAGCTTTAAGACCAGCCTTCCGCATGCTCTGACTACTGCTGGCTGCTGCCCCACTGTGTCCCTTGAAAGCCAGCTAGTAGCCCCCAGCAGAGGGAAGAAATGGAAACACACAGACAGACTACTTAGGACTGTTCTTTCTGGCCACCGCTGCTAAGTGACATGGGCAGAGATGGAATATGACTCCACCACAGTCAGAAATACAGAAGGCCCCAGAGCAGTGACACTACAAGGCCCAACAGCTCTTTTCCCATCTGATCATCTCTCTCTCTGGCCCCTCTGAGGCTTAGTGGAGACTGGAGATGTCCTGCTTGGAGCTGATGTCTCATACCAGGAGCCAGGAATAGGTGAGGGGCAGATCTTGGGTGACCTTTGATGAACTACGTGTGTGATGCCAGATAGAGAGTAAGGGGGTGGGACTGGGACTGTAGCTCTGTGATAAAGGACTGCCCTAGTGTGCATGAGGCTCTGGGTTCAACCACAGCCCTGAAAAAGAAAGAAAAGAGGAAGGAAGGAAGAAAGGAAGGAAGGCAGGCAGGCAGGAAGGAAGGAAGGAAGGAAGGAAGGAAGGAAGGAAGGAAGGAAGGAAGGAAGGAAGGAAGGAAGGAGGAGCAAGTTTAGCCCTAGTTCCCCCTGACATACACACAGGCCTCACATTAGGCCCCCACTGGTGTAAGATCCTGCAGGATCTTGTCTGAGGCCGTGATCTCCAGTCCAGCTGTGCAGCTCTACTTGGTGAATGTCCCCAGATGTGCACTATATCAAGACTAGGAAGTGTCCTAAGTCTTTATTCTCCATTCCAACATGCTGATCTATGAACTTTTCCTACTAATGACCTCAAACCAACCCAGGGAAGTGTGGTGGGCCAGCCGCTTGTCTCCTGAGGTTCAGAGTGTTCAAGAACTTTCCCAAAGGCCCACAGAGAATGCAAAAGACAGGACTGAAATCCAGACTCAGTCCTTTTCACCATTTGGTCTGAAAATGCAAAGCCCCAGCTGGATGAGCTTGCACATACAAAGACAACACCAGCCTATGATCCCCGTCTCCAGACCTCTCTGGCCTCAGCACAGGCAGGAATGTAGCCAGACCTCTGCTCTGGGACCTTGGCTACAGCCCCTTGTCTTCTCAGCCCTGTCATAGTCTTACCCAGTTAGAGACAAGGGAAAGATGATTGTTTGCAAGGAAACACTGCCAAGAGGCAGAGAGCCCTGTGGCCCATCGGGACAGCCAACCTTCACAAGCACATGTGGCCCTGCCTAAGGAGGCAGGGAAGGGATAGTTAAGAATTCCCCAGAACAGCTGCTCCTTCTAAAGAGGAGCTGCAGCTGGCCAGAAACCTTAGACACACAGCACTGGTAGATCCCTAAACTAACCCACAGGCCTATTCAAGGGGAGCCACCAGGAAAAGGAGGGGCAGTGGCCTTCTGTGTTTTCCCCTAGCTGCCCCTAAAGACAAGCAGGTACTACCAGAACTCCAGGGCAAGTCAGACAAGCATTGAAAGCAAGTGACTCTGTCCCAATCCTGAAGATGAAAACAGAATGTGGTGACCAATCCCAGGGCCATTTGAAGACCCAGGAGCAAGTACATCCCTTACCTAGTATTCTTTTGTTTTTCCTTAAAAAACATATTACAAAGATTAACTTTTGCTGTGAAATTTTTTATGATGACGACTCTTAGGACTGAGGAGCCACTCTGATATCCCAGTGATGACTGCCTATAATCAAGAATGCTGACCCAGGCAGGCGAGCTAACCCCAGATAGGGGTGGATAACGAAGTCAAACCGGCGACCCATCCTGAACACACTAATCACGCATTACCATCAATCAGCCATTTTTATGCCCGAAACCAGCAGTTTTCTTCCAGTGTTTTTGGAAGCTCAAGTCAGAGTCGGGGTGCACTTGGGATGTGAACACAGGTTGGATTTCAAAGCCTGGGCTCCTTGGGAGTCTTGCCACAACCTTGCTGAGGAGGCTCCAGCGGGCAGCATAGTTTAGAAGGGGAGTGAGAGTGGGGTTTTTGAGCAGTCGCTGAATAATGCACGGGTGTTTGCTCTTGAACAACAAAACATCAGAAAATCCCTAATACCCCAAAGGCAACAGTAAGTCATGGGGTAATTTGAACCAGGGGAGTAGGGCTTCTGAGTCCAAGATGATAGATAGTCGTTCTGTTACACTGTCTCCCTGACTGGAGCAGGGTGGTTATAGCTAGTATGGAGCCCGTGCACTTGTCAAACATCTGGAGTGAGGGACAGGAGACCATCCCTTTGAGGGCAGCCGAATACAGAGGGAGGAAGGGAAGGCAGGCTGAGGGGAAGGAGGGACTTTCTAGCAAGCACAGCCGTCCAATAGTAGACAGGCTGCTAGGGTAGCCCCAAGCTCCTGCCGTTAGCCGTCTTTGAGGAGAAGTAGAAGCCTCTGGGCCGGGTTGGGGTGGGAGTGGGCTCAGACACTTGCTCCTGCCTGGGGACCCTTACCAACTACAAAGCCCACCCTGCAAAGCTGACTTTATGTGGCTTGAGTGGCTATAAGCAGGAGGATGTAGCGTCCACCCCTGGCTAGGTGTGGGACCTAGAAAGGTGTGCTGGAGGCTGATGAGTTCTTGCTGCCAAGAACTGCTGTCTGCTGCTTTTCCTAAGTACCCGTGGCTTCTCATGTCACTTCCTTTCACATCCTGAGGCTGGCGTCTTCCTCTACCTCACACTGACGAGGAGAAGCCCGAGGCCTGGGTGGGCTGGGGGTGTGGGGGCCCCAGGCTGGCTAGGCTCTTGGGTCTTCTGAGAGCCAGCTCAGCTTCCCCACATTGATGGCAGCCCCCTGGGGTCAGGTGGGGTGGGGGGACACACTGACAGAGAGAAATGAAAGTGACCTTGAGGAAAAGGAAGGGGGGGAGGGCAGGGGAGAAAAGCAGAAACCAAGCGACAGAGAAAATGAGAGTGTCCAGAGGAAGTGGGTGGGTGAGGCGCCGAGGGAGGAATCCCCCACAGACCGGTATTTCCTCTCCTCTCCACCGGACACGGTGGGATTGGCTGGCCGACTGCTCCCTTGTCACCTGGGCCAGAGCGGATTTGGTAGAGGAGGTCCAGGTCCCAGACCTGGAAGGACCATGGAACGCAGAGCCTGAGTCTTTCCAACTCACTTCCTTCTGAGTGACCCTGGAGTGTTTATTAGACTCCCCGCCCCCCCCCCCCAAGGGTCTCGGTTTTCTGCCTACAAAACGAGAATAGCATTGCTGGGAGTTTTCTCAGCCAACGTCCTCGTGCGGGCCTAGTGGGACATGGGGCAGGAGCACCCAGCCCCTCACTGCCTAGACAGACGCTCCCCAACACATTCCCCACTCCATGACCACCCTGTGCTGTGTGGGCTCTCAAACACTGGGCTGACGAAGTGCCAGCCTACTTCCTGTGCATAGACTCTGTACCCAGGCTCTCTGCTTGCCTCCTCTCTGGTAGCCTCTCTCTCAGGTAGGTGACTCAGCACAGTGAGCATGCCTCAAATGGGGACTGACCACAAAACCATCTGCCAGGTTCGGGGGGGGGGGGGGGGGGGGCCGCCTGGTAGGAGCTAAGGATGATAAGGCTAGGAACAGGTCCATAGGACAGCTTACACTGAGGCCGGGGGCGCTCTGCTCTCTCTCTCTCTCTCTCTCTCTGTGTGTGTGTGTGTGGGGTGTGTGTGTGTATGATGTGTGTGTGTGTGTGTGTGTGTGTGTGTGGTGTGTGTGTGTGTGTGTGTATGGTGTGTGGTGTGTGTGTGTGTGTGTGTGTTGTGTGTGGTGTGTGTGTGTGTGTGTGTGGTGTGTGTGTGTGTGTGTGTGTGTGTGTGTGTGTGTGTGTGTGTGTGTGGTGTGTGTGTGTGTGGTGTGTTCTGGGCATCAGACAGCAGGGAGGCAGGGCACAGGGCAAAGTGCTGCGGATCAGCAGGTGATGGATGAGGTCTGGGGACATGTCCTTGCCGATCGGGCTCAGACAGGGTCAGGACAGGGTTTGCTACTGTCAGCTCCAGACACGAGGCCCCTTCTGCAGCCAGACTTCTGCCCTGGCCACCGCTGTCTGCAGACAGATACGGGGAATTCCCCATCCTTAACCCCACCAACCCTGTAGGGCAGGGGCAGGTTCTTATGAATCGGTCCAGCCAGGGATCCCAGGCCTGAGCAAGGCTGGGGCAAAGATGTCACGAGGCCCAGCTGGGTCCCAGGGCAGTAGGGGGGGTTTCCTCAGCGCCTTTGTGGACTGCTGAGGGCTTCATTTTCATAGGGGACAGCTGCTGCTCGGGGGCAAGCTGCAGCCCATGGCCCCCACGTGACTTTGGTCTTATTCTCAGTCACCTGTCACAGCCCACAATAGATGGGGGTTACCAGGCTGTCCCCACCATGTAGCGCTCACTCTTGCCATCCAGGAATTTCCAGAACTGGGCTTTCTATCCCATGGCTTTCCAGGCTCTGTTCACCGCCCAGTATGAAATGAAGATCCTAACCATACCCACTGCAGGAAGATGTGAGGATGAGACGAGATGGGGTGAGGGGAGCCCCCTAAACTCGGAGCAGCACTGAAACTGACCACTCCTCCCCTCCTGTCTCACCTACACCTGTCACAGGTGAGGGAGGCAGAGTTGCCGCTGGCCATGTTCCTGCTCTCCCAGGCTCTGGATGCTCAGCAGCTCGCTCCACTTCCTGGTCTAGCACCTGCTACGTGAGGACGAAGCTGATCAAACTCTGAAATCTGGCTGGCAAATGCTGTCCTAATCCCTCCTTCTACATCAGGGGCTAGGTGCTCCCCATGCTTCACCCCCTTCCCAAACTTGCTGTTATCTGTCATCAACCTCTGAGTCTGAGTGAGTCCCAAAGACTCTAAAGCTGGAAGATTTTTGAAGTGATTTGAATCTCCTCCTTCCCACCTTCCACCCATTTTACAGAAGGAAAAAGAGAGAAGAAGGATCCTAACTTGGGCCACTGGCTTGTAAGTAGCAAGGCTGGGGTTGGGAACAGAATACACAATGTGGTCCTGGGGCTCCTGGTCATTGTCCCCTACTCCTCTAGTTCTCTGGACTTAAGAATGGGTCAGCGCTGTGGAGATGGCTCAGTGGGTAAAGGTATTTGCTCCCCAGAACCCATGTGAAAAGCCGGCACATGTCTGAAGTCCTAGGGGGAGATGGTTGGCAGTGGCAAGGAATCATCTGGAAGCTTGAGAACAAGGTAGCCTGGGGTACACAGCAAAGGGGCAGAGGCAAGAGGAGAGCCCTGCCTCAAAACAAGATGGAAGGAGAAAGCCACCTCTCAAGAGTCATCCTGGGACCTCCACATGCCTGCTGTGGCATGTGTGCCTACGCTCACACCCATACCAGTCCACACACTGTAGTATGGGGGCGGGGACTCCAAACGCAACCGATCTGATTCTGTACAGAGTGGATAGTCCTGGGAGTGGGAAGAGGAAGTGTGTTAACCAGGGGGCCTGCGCCTGCAGAATGGGGCACGCTCTTCTGTCCACTGGGGTTCCTTTCTTTTTTATAAGCCCTCTTGGAAGACTGCAGGACCCTCCTGTGCTGGCGGCATTCCCTCTGTCCCCTTGGGAGACCTTACTGAGACTTCTGGAGAGGAAGTGGTTCAGATAACCAAAGGCTCCATGTGTAGGAAGCTCCAAGCACCAGGCCCTGGCCTTGTCACTGTGACCTTGAGAGGGCTGCTTCTCTTCTGGAGCCTCCCCTCCTACCCTGGAGAGGTGAGGGGTAACCTGATACCTCCCACCCTACACAGTCCAGACTGTCCAGCTGCCCTGTTGCTTGGCTTTCCAGCCTCTCCGTGCTCCTGGTACGGAGTGCTAGAAGAGCCAGCTGCCCTGTAGCACTGACTCCTGAGGAGCAGGAGCCCAGGGGTGGGGGGACGGGGAAAATGTGGGCCACCAGGGGCATGCTGCAAAGTAATGTGTAGGGCCAGTGGGGCAGAACCCATCTCTCTCATGCTTTTTGCCTGTTAATAATGCATGGGCAGCCGGCGTGGGACTATCCCAGGTCTGAGGTCAGGTGGCATTAGGAGGCCTCTAATGGTCCTAATTACCCTAGGAAGGTCCCCAAGTGGGATGTGGGCAGCATGGCGGGAAGCCAGGATTCCGGGCACTTAGGCCCACAGGTGGGAGGTTGGGGGCGGGGCAAAGTGACAGCTTCCATAGGCCAGAGTGCCATTCAAATAATGGGGGTGGGGGGGGTGAGCCAAGGTTTCCTGCATAGGCCCTATTTATGAAGAGGAATGAGGGCTGGCTTCTGCAGACAAGTCACCAAGTGGCAGGGGGTCTAAAAGCTGTCCCCTGCAGCTTCTCATAGCCCCCCCACTATGCTCCCAGCATGCACACCTCTAGGATAAGAATGACTCATGGCCCTTTCTTAAACAGCTATGAGCTCTGGGGAAAAGGTGATAATGTGTGTGTACAGGTGACAGAAACAATTGGCACTGAATATTGGTGGAATAAGGACTTAAGCTGATGTGGGGCTGATAAAGGGGCTGATATGGGGAACCAGATGATCTCCAACACTGGGGATCTTCTTTGTTCCCCCACAGCTCCAGGTCGTCAACCTAGCTAGCTAGTTCTTCCAGGATACCAGCATCAGAACCCGTGTGTCTCCCCCACATCCCAGAGGGCCCTGTGACATTTGCCTTTCTTTCTCACTCAGCACTCACTGAACAGTTCAGGGAAGTCACCTCATGGCAGTTCCTGGGGACAGCCAGGCTCCGACATGCCACCCAGTGATCCTCGTCTCCAAGTGTCTATACCAAGCAGGGTGACTGTGCAATCCACAGGAAACCGGCAGCCTGACTTCTGAGGCTCTTATAAAAAGCAGCATGGCTTCCACCTGGCCTCCTTTTGTACTCTTGAGCAGCCTGTGGATGAACTGAGACCCTCTTCCAGAAGATAGCTTTGACATGTGGCATCTTCTAGCCCCCGGCAGAGCCACACTACCTAGCCCTGGCCCATTCCCTGACTGCAGCCTCATGGGACCCTGTGCCAGATCCTGACCCACAGAACTGGCTCATGTTTGAAACTACTAAGTTTAGAGTCGCTTATTACAAGAAATAAATAGCAAATCTATACCAAACAAATAAATACTGGTCATGCAAATGATTCCACCAGACAGGAATCTGTCTTCTGTAAAAGAAGTTTTTTCTGTTTTGTTGTTGTTGTTGTTGTTGTTGGTGGTGGTGGTGGTGGTGGTGGTGGTGGTGGTTCAGGCTTACAGCCACTAGCAATGGGTGCAGCAGAAGATCTTGGGTGAGGATAGCCCGTACAAAGACTAGGAAGAAATCTGGGTAGGGGCTGCTGAGATGGGCAGAGCTTGAACCAGATGAACCACATGGTGGAAGATGAAGGGCCATAATATGTGTCTGAGAGCTCCTACACTGACTGCTGTGGTCCTGACCCCACCATCTCTATTCTCTGGGGAGAGAAACTGGGGCTGAACAATGTGCTCCAGGTCACAAGACTGGGAAATGAAGAATCTGGATTTGAACTGAGGAGGACAGAGAGGGTAGCACTAACTAGCAAGGGGGGACTGCTAATAAGGCCTAGGGTGACAAGGTCCCCCAGCTATGGGACAGAAGACTAAAAGGGTAGCCTAGGAAAGCTCCCTGAGGCTGGTGCCACAGAGCCACAGAAAGACAGAGAAAGCACAGGAGGTGGGTGGCAAGGGAAGAGGGTGGGGAAAACAGAGCAGTGAAGGACCCAGCCCACCCTCACCCACACCAGTTCCTTGTCTACCAGGATAGTCCCAGTGATCCTGTGTTCTTTCTGTCTGGATTCACCCATGCCCTCACAAAGCTCTGAGACTCTTCCTTACACAGCATGGGGATCAGGAAGAGGCCCTCCTACCCAAGCCTGCCAATTCCTCAGCAGAGCCCTGAGTTCCCCATTATGTTGTCTTGAGACCTCTCTGCTCCAGAGGCCCCTGCTGGTGTTAGGCAGAGCCCCAGGGGCGGATAGGAAGACCGAAGACCCCAAGTTCTCAGGCCCTACAGAGTCAGAAGCACCCCAGCCTGCCTCCTCCCTGGTCTCTAGTTCACAGCAAGTACTCCATCTATGCTCATAGAGTAAATGACCTGGAAGGGATCAAGCTCTATTCTGCAAACCCAGCAGTTCACGGCATGCTGGGAAATCACATGAAATGTCATAGCAGTGAATTTTCATGCTGGTCAAGGAATCCAGGTCTTTTCTGTCATTGACAGGTGACTGACGATGTCTTCCTGGCTGTCCTGGGCAGCAGGCCATCCTGGCTATGCTGTGACTAAGTGATGTGATGGGCAGGATGACCACATGAGTAGAGACAGAGCCAAGGGACGTCCATCCTTGCACGCTGAAACCCCGGGTGCTGACAGCCTGTGGTCTGACTCCCAGGTACTAAATGGTAATTACTGTAAAGAGCCTGGCAGCAGGCAGCAAGGCTGGGGAGCTCTCCAAGGCCTGCCCTCCTGCACATCACAGGCCTCAGTGCCTGTGGGAAGGGGCCTCAGGAACCTCAGGAGTCTCCTAGCCCCTCCCCATATCCAAGAGGAAATGGAGGCCCAGCATGGAGCAGAGACTTGGAGATGCCCTGGGCTGGTGGAACCAGAACTAAGAGCAGGAGTGCCAGCGATATTTGTCCACAGAAGCAGCATGGGGCTGCGGCTATTGCCTCCACACTGCTATTGGTGCCTGAGACCTTCCGCAGCCCCAGAGGATCACATGCATTCCTGGTGAAAGACGGTTGTCCCACAGGCTTGTCCATAAGGCTCAGGAGATAGTGCCTTTGGCCTTGGAGATCTTGGTATCAGAATTGAGGCCAGTGTGCCCGTTGCCAGCCAGTTAACCTCTCTGGACTTCAGGGTATTTTCACACCTGAAGACTGGATTGGTGACACCCCTTACAGGCAGGATTAGGGGATCAGTTAGGATGTACACACAGCTCATTTGACCCAGAAAAGGTAAGAGATAAGCCTTTACCCAGGGGATGTACAAAGAGCCAGCTCTGGGCAAATGCTTCTGGATCAGGGCCCAGGCTGTTGCGGGACACCGCTGATGATTGCTGACCCCTCCCCTGCGGCTGGAGGGAACACCGCGGCCAGGGAGGAGCCATGGGCCACGAGTAACTTAGAAAGACACTCAGCCTTCCAGGATGGGGGTAGAGAGGGAACCAAAGCCAAAAACACAGGGAAGAAGGAGATACTTGCTGCACTCTAAGAAAGAGTGGCTGGGCAGGTGGTGGTGTCAGGGAGCCTTGTCAGGGGCAAGCTGATGGCAGCTGGCAGCCTGTGAGAACAGAGGATAATTTACTGACATGGTGGCTATAATGCTGTTGAGTGTTCTGGAGTGGAGACTGAGGAGGAAGTTGAGGACTGTAGTCCGAGGCCCATGGCCCCTGGCAGTAAAAAATAACTAATGCATTTAAACGGAGGAGTGTTAAGTAGAGGTTCAATCTAGACACACCCCTGTAATCCCAGCACTCTGAGAGGCTGAGGCAGGAGGATGGAGAGTTCTAAGCCAGCCCGAGGTATGTGAAACCCTGTCTCAAAACGAAATGACACAAGCACACACAAAACCAGAGGACAGAGTGTGTGTGGAGTGCTTCTGTGGGACCAGCCGAGCATCTTCCAACCCACTCTAACCTCAACCATGTCCTTGTCAGTCACTTGCAGGATAGAGACCTCTTTCAAGCATTTTTGGGGTCTCCAACATGACTAAATCTACAAGAACTGCTTGCAGAAAGTAGTATTGTTTTCACCTCCTTTAACTGATGAGAAACCTGAGACCCAGGGCTAGCAAGATTGTTCAGTGGGTACAGCCACTTGGTGCCAAGCCTGACAACCTGAGTTGAATTCCTTGGGCCCACATGGAAGAGGAGAGCACAGATTCATGCAAAGTTGTCTTCTGACCTCCACACATGCACTGTGGCATGTGTCCCCACGATAAGTGAAATAAAAATGAAAAATTTTTTTTGTGTCAGTCAGGTTGTGCCCCCATATTACTGACAAAAGCAGAAACCGGGGGCCAGGCATCGATAATTTCTCTGCACCACCCCTTGCTCCTGGGATCCTGCCATCACGAACCCTTGGGGCACATCTGACCCATGGTAACCTACATCAGTGTTTGTGATGGTGGTGTGATGACAGAGGTGATGAAGATGACTGTGATGATGAGGACAGGCATGAAGACCCACTTCCCTTGCTTGATTTAATCTCTTTGACAGCATTACGAGGAAGGAGTCACTGTCTCCTAGCTCGGGGAAACTGGACCCCACTGGTGTAGGGCTTTGTGGGGGTGCCGGGAGCGAAGCCTTGGCTACCCATGCCAGCCCCATCTTGGAGCTCCCCTGGATAGAAGCAACCAAGCCCCGGCCCTTCCCCTCGTCTACCTCCCTCCCTCACGGGGCTGGCACGCTGCGAGCGGTTCTCTTCAGCCCTGTAATTTGGGACCCAGACATTGCTGGAGAATGAAGCCCATCGTTCCTTCTCCACCAACGCGAAGGGAGCCGGGTGACAGGCAGATGAAGGGAGTCTGTGCCGCTCCACGGCCTCCCACATGCTATCTAAATTCACCGCCAGACAAAGTCGGCTCTTTGTCTTGGCACCTCCCTCCCGGCCTGCCATTCATGCGCTTGGAGGTTCTGCTTCCAGTAAGTGGAGGCTGGAGGGAGAAGAAAGCAAGCAGGAGAGGAGGAAAGAAAAGCAGGGAGTGGGGGGTGGGGGGGGACAAGACAACATTGAATCAGACCCAACTTAGCCTCACTGTCAAAGTGACGGCTCATTGTAGAAATGATTTGTGGGCTGCTGTGCTGGGAGACACTGCCTCTGAGGAGGTCCCTCTCTGTGATCCACTAGGCAGCAAGTGCCGCTGGCTTCCAGGGCATCTGGGAGCCCATGAGTGTCACCTAACCCTTCACGGGCTGCTCACGAGTGCCAAACCTCTAACCTTAGAGCCCAGGCTCTGAGCCCTCATAGTGGTTGCCCTGTGTGACACAGCTGGGCTGGGGTGGTGTCTAGAGCTCTGTTCTGAAAAACTGTGGCAGGGGCATGATGTCTTGTGGAAAAGCAGCCTAGATACCGCCCCTCCCCGCCCACCCCACCCCCGCCCGGTAATTGGCTCACCCTGCCTGATGGGGGAGGGGGGGTTGTGATGAGACAAATAGATGGGCTCCTGAATGACAAGGCTTCCTGGATTCAGCAAGAGGGAGAGAATTTGGCAGCTCACCGAGCTCTTCATATCTCCAGAAACCGGGTCACACCTGGCCAGGTGGCATTGTGTCACCAGCACAGGTATCTTGAGAAGAGCTTCTCATCTGCAACCTGAGGGCTGAGCTCCAGGGCACATTCTAGCTTAAATCTACAGTAGGCAGCCACCCCGGGCAGAAGCAATATGAAGAAGGCCAGGGCTCCCAGACCCGTGCTGGGTTCCCTCCTGAGTCGAGACTCAAAGAAGACTGAGCGAGTGTTCTTGAGCAGCCCTGAGACAAAGGACAAGCCACAGTTCTGCCTTTCTCCATACCCACCACCCCCCGCAAAGGCTAATGTGGTTGGCTGAGGCTCTTTGACCCCAGTGCTGATCTGCCCTTTGACCCCAGTGCTGATCTGCCCTTTGACCCCAGTGCTGATCTGCCCTTTGACCCCAGTGCTGATCTGCCCAGGCTTTGGTTACCATCCCTCTCAGACCTGGCATCCATCCACATCTATCCCTTGAATACTTAGCCATGAACTCTTTCCTAGGGAGATCCGAGGCTTTCACTCCTGGCTCACCAAATAGCGGTACCCACGTAGGGGTGCAGACTTTAGCATCTCATCAGCCTGCACTGGGAAGGCCCTATTCATGCGATGTGCATCTTGGCCTGGTTCCTCCTCTGCCAGGTGGAGTACAGGGTAACAGCAGGTGGTCTGGGGAATCATGGGTGCTTGGCAGGTGCCCAGCTTGGTTTCCTGCTGTAGCACCTTCCCTGAGCCCCTCACACCTCCTGACTCAGCCATGCCTCTCTGGGTTAGATGTACCTATGTGCTCCCAAAGGCCCTAAGACATACCCCTCTCTTTGGGTCTGACGTCCTAGGCTAAAGGGCCCATTGTGTCCCTGTAGTCCCCTGATGTTGGAACCTCATAGAAGTTGTTCACAGCAACTCATTTGCCCCCTCAGCCTCCCCCAGACATGCCAAGGTCACATGGCTAATTAAACAGAAGATGGTGTGTGGAAGGCAGCCCAGCATTTTTTTGTAACAGCTGCAACTGAATAAGGGTCATCAGTGCCTTTCCCTGTGGCCGTTCTGACCATGAGGCCCTTTCCAGCTTATGGCGAATGGGGTGGGAGATATCTTCAGAAAGGGGGCATTTTAAAATGGGGAAATAGTTTACAGATTTGGGCTGCTCTGTGGTCCTAAAACAGAGCATCCATCCTAACATGCTAGACCCCTAGACTCAGTCTGCTGCTCGCGGCTCTATTACAACCTTGCAACTCGATGATGAAGGAGTTCCCTCAGAGGACCACACTGCCCAGTCATGTGACTTGACCAAGGCCACAGCTGCTAATGCTGGGGTTCAAGTTCAGTTCTTCCCAGGAGGGCAGGTCCCTCTCCTCTGACCTGAAAGGACAGTCAGAGGAAAGCATGTCCCATTGAAACAGGTTCATTCAGTCTTTGCCCCTGGGAAGGGGGTGGGGGTGGGGGGAGACTAGGTTCCTCATCTGCAGGAGGGTGTGGGAGCAGGGACGGCTTTCAGTGTTGGGGAGACAGAGCCAGGCTGCTGCCTGGGCTTCTTGGACTCCGGCCAAGGCTTCAGACTGCACAGACATGATGGGAGTTTTTTGCTGGATCAGTCCTCAGGAATCACTAACTCTCCATGTTTTCTAATCCTGGTGGGGGTCCTGGGCACCATGCCAGGGAGTTCAAGGACATCTGCTCAGAACATTGACTCTACTTGGAGATGTAAGGGAGAAAAAAATTAACATTTAAAATAAATCATGATATATGGGGCTGGGTAAATAGCTCAAGTGGTGTGATGTTTGCTGTGTAAGCATGGTTGGATCCCCAGAACCCACATTTTTTAAAGATAAGCATCCTTATCTTTATATCTTGATGCTGTGGAGGCAGAGACAGGCAGATCCCTGGGGTGCACTGGCCAGCTAGCCTGGCCTAATTAGCAAGCTCCAAGCCCCAGTGAGAGACCCTGCTGCAAAAGAAAATACAGATGTCTCTCAAGGGATGACATACAAGGTTGATCTCTGATCTCCATGTGCATGTACATCTACCCACCCCATCATACATGCATAAAATAAACCCTGATATATTATTATGTTAATTATTATAGCACTGTGTCCTATAATAATTATGCATTCTGTAATGCATGAGAATGTTTATGGAGAAATAGAAGTCCAAAGAAATGCATTTCTTCTTTTCTGTGCAAGTCTAAGAAGTCCTGAGGCAGCCCAACCTTAAAACAGAGAATGAAGCCGGAGCACAAGGAGGCATCGTGTGACTCACTGAAGGTCATTCGACCAGTTATGTCACAAGGACCAAGATGTGCTGTCAGAACAAAAGCATCCAACTGTCAGGCTGGTCCCAGCTGCTGAATTCCAGTTCCCGGGTGCACCTCTGTGGCTTTCTGCTCTGCTTCAGATGGGTACTCCTCCCAGTGGCTCAGTTTCCTTATCAGTAAAATGGGGCAATGGCCTAGGGAAAGTGGATGGAATGCTGTTGGGTGTGCAGCCATACCACAGTTTACTCACGCCCCACCCCCCCAACTGTCCTGAAAATAGGGTAAAGAAACCAACCACTAGAAAATTCCTACATCAGCTCTCCCATTCCCAAGAGGGTGGATTCCAGTATCTTTCTGCCATTTGTAATGGGCTGTGGTGCCGTGACACCTGAGGACATGGGCCATGCCGTGATGCTGCACTTAGAATAGCTTCACAGCCACCCGAAAGCTGAATTCCCTCAGCCTCCTGCTGCTTCTCGTAAAGGAAACAGAAAACGTCTGAAAATAGAACCTGAATCGATGCTCCTAAGTGTGGCAATGCCCAAGAAGGCTGCAACGCCCAGCCCTGCATGGCCCCAGCAGCCCAGGGGGGTTTCCGGGCAGCCTGGATCAGATTGCAACACCACTAGAGGTTATGTGCATGCACAGAGTGACTCCTTACATAGGGAACTCCGGGAAGCCTGGCTGGGGAGAAGTGCTGAGGGTACTCAGGCGGGAGCCTTGAGGTCAGAGGTCTGTGACTTTCGTTCTGGCATGGCCACAGGCCCAGTGAGCTCAGAGAGGGGGGCCCTGTCTCTGCAGCCACTCCTAGGCAGTGGTGAGGGAGAACTGAACATTGTCCTAGCAACTGCCTGCTGAGAGCTGGGCACATGCTGGACTCAGAAAGCAAATACAGCTTTGTCAGCTAAGTCAGAGGAATAGGCTTGCCCCACAAACTCTGCCCTTCCTGGAAAGAAAGCTGGGCTTCCCCAGGCCCTCCCTCCACCTCTAGCCACTGTACCAACCCACACTGCATTGCCAAATGTCTCTCAGCCTCAGCTTCCCAATGCTATACTGTGTGGTTCCAGAAAGCCCTGGCAAGCAGACAGAACGCACACTCATTTTATAGAGGAGAACAGCAGTTCCCAGAGACCATCCGATATGTTCACAGTCAAGGCCCAAATCCAGGCTGTCCCGTCCCCCTTTCCAACTCCAGCACAGTGGCAGCCATGCTATATTCCTATATGATGTCACCTCAGGGTTTCTAAAGTATTTCCACAGCCACCCACCATCCAGCCATAGACAGCCCTTTCCTACCCACCACCATGCTGTAAACAGGAAGTCGTCTATTCCCAATTTAGAGATAAGCAAATAGGACCGGAGAATTGAAAATACTTGTCTAAAATCACACAGCTAGGAAGTGGTAGATCCAGTATTGAAATGATTTCCCCCTCCCCCATCCTCATTACACACTGCTGGCCAGCAACAGGATGAAGACAGGAGACCCAGAGACAGGACTGCCACCCCGGCACCCCCAGTCTCCTGACCCCAGCCGGCTTCTTTTCTCTGACAACTTCCCCATCTCTAAGGCCACCCCAAGAGCAGCGTACTGCCTAGTAGGCTGAGGTGGACTGAGGGTGCTTGAGTGGGATGAGGGCCACCCAGGGTACCCGCAGCCTTTCTGCACCTCTCCTACCTCGACACAGATGTGCACTGCAAACCTAGAGAGGCTGCAAGAGGAGAAAGCAGACACGGAGAGGACCGAAAACAGTTCTGGAATACCCTTTCCGCTCCCCTGAAAGCTTGGCAAGACTGCATTTGGGGTCCCAAAGAACGGCACAGAAAGTGGAAAGCAACCCACAGAGACTCACTCTGGGCACACATCCCTCAGGTCATTCTGCAGCTATCTAGTAACCGCCCTTCATGCTCCAAGCCCTGGTTAGGTGCTCTCATACTCCTCCGTATCTGATTCTGACACCTGACATGGGAATACTTGGGAAGCCCCAACACACAATTTAACTCAACTTCATGGCAAAGGTGATGCATGGCAGGAAAGCCCACAGACCTTGGGCAGGACTCTTCATTCATTCCCAGACCTTGACTCTTGACCTTGGTCTTCCTATCTTTGGGGCTGCTGGAGGACCATTCTCCTCTCCGTAACGTATGGTCTAGGTTCTGGATTTTCTCCTCTACCCTGTCCTAAGTGAGCAGGACCATCACTGGCCACTGAAAGCAGTGGTGGGCAGGGCCAGCTGGTAGGAGTGAGGGCTCCATGCCTATGTCCATCCCGAAGCTGGCTCTCCCCAATCTCTTGCTCAGATTCAGACAGGGAGGCAGAGGAGGAAGAGAGCAGCCTGGTATGGAATACACTCACGCATATCTCTCCTAACTTTTAAGACAACACACTGAGGCCAAAAGCATGGCCCAGAGAAGGAAGGACCGTGCTGCCTATCACGCAGCACGCTAGGGTGGGGAGGAAGTGTGGTCAGGGGGCAGCTCTGCATGTTTACCGAGAAGAAAGGAAGGCACACCGCCCCTCCCCGCTTCTGTGTTCCTGGCATCTTCCCCGTCGTGCCCTCGTCTCCTTCAGCATCATGTCAGACAGAACAGGTGGCAGGGAGGAGGAACTTGCCCATCCCCTCCTCTCCATCCTCCCACCACCAGCTTTGGGTCCTGAGTTGTCTTTCCATGGGGGCTGGTATTGGCTCCCTCCCACAGCCTGACCCATTCCACACTCCCACCCACCCAAGTCAGTGACTAATGGGTCCTGCAGCTGACTAAGATGCCCCTGCGGGTCCCACAGTGGAAACAGTCCTGGGTTCCTTTCTCTTTACTCCTCAGCCCATTGCCTTGGCCTGGGGTCTCTCACCAGTCCTCACACTGTACAGAGAGAACCCAGCACACAGATGAGTCACAGGCTGAGTCACAGGATCTGAAGAAGCACTTCCCTGTCTGTGCTGCTCTCCGGCTGAGTGCTGGACAACCCGGGGCTGTAGTAATGGGCAGCTCTGGCCTAGGCTTCTAGTTCAGTCATGAACATGTGAACTGACCATCACTTTACCCTGCAGTAGCAGCTTCTGCTTCATCCCATGCAGGCTTACACAGAGAATTGAAGGATGCCAGGCACACAGTGGGTGCTCAGCAAGTCTCAGCTTTGCCCTTCAGCTGTCTATGATACACTGAGACTGAGTACCAGGGCATTTCTTCATGTTGGTTGGCCAAGAAAAACTCCAAGAAATGCTTCCTTGTTCTAGATTGAATGTGTAATAAACACTTTTCAGAATTCAATTTGACCTGGTATTTAGTTCTTATGATATACCATTGGAGATCAGACCTGGAATATATCCTGCTTTATGTGGGTGATCGCCAAATCTTATCTGTCAGTCCACCTAGCTATTTGTCTGTCCTTCTCTTCCTTCCTGCCATCCATCTTTCCATCCTTCCATCTGTATTTCTTTCCTTCCTCCTTCCAACTACCATCCATCTACCCACCCATCCATCCATCCATCCATCCATCCACCCACCTATCCATCCATCCATCCATCCATCCATCCATCCATCCATCCATCCATCTATCCATCCATCCATCAATCCATGCACTCAACATTTAATAGCCACCACATGCAGGCCATGGAGCATTTCTAAGTCCCCATATACTCCACTGTTGGCTCAGACACACAACACAGTGGCCAATGATTCTTCTTGCACTGGCTGAACATGGAGATAAAGAGGGCTGCCCCTGCCCTGTGTCTGGCCAGCTGACATTGCCTTTCTTCACTTCCATATGCCTGTCTTGTGATGAGTGACTTCTCTGTGAACAGTGATTCTACACTGAGCCAGGTGTTCTTTCTCTACAAGGCAGAGGTTTTCTCTAGAGCACATACCACACAGTGTATACGCCCCCTCCCAGAGGGATGGGATGTGCAGAGTGGCCATGTGCTGAGCACCGCATATGGCCTGCAGGCCCTCGTATTCTTTCTTTTTTGCCCTGTGGCCAGCACCATGATTTACAGATAGGAAATGTTCCCCTTCACTCTGGCCTCAATTACTGTATTATCCTGATTTGTGTCCTCTGCAGCCCCTGGCTGCCTGGAATCTCCAGCTGCTGCAGAGGCTCATAGTGAGAAAGGCAGACTCTGAAGTCAGCTCTGGGCTCCAAGTTGTCACCCAACGTGTGACCTTGAACAAGTTGCCAAGCATCTCTACACCTTAGTTTCACTATCTGTAAAATGGGGGCTGGTATTATAACTAATCTTTTGAAACTGTGGTGAAGATTAAGTAAAATCATGCCCTGCCTCTGATGGGGCAGCATCACATCTTAAAGGGGGATTTTTAAGTGTGAGTATGTGGGATGGCTCATTGACTATAGTGGGGTTCAGAGAGGGGGGTGCCACTGACAGTAGATGGGCGGAGCCAGATGTGCTAAAAATTGCAACATGCCATGTGTTCTGAGTGATAAGTGCTACTTGTAGAGATGCCACCATGCTTCTATCTAGAAACTGCACGCAAAGGGCTTATGGGAGCGTCACTGTCACACACCTCTCCTCCCGCTGCAAGCTTCCTGCAATTATCTATCTTCATGTCAACATGACTAGATTCAGAATCCCCTAGGAGACACAGTTCTAGACACGTCTATGAAGGTGTTCCCAGAGAGGCTTAACGAAAAAGGGCAGAGCCACCCTGGATGTGGTGCCCTGACTAAATAAAAAGGGGGAAATGAAGAAGTCAGTGGACCATGGACACCCTCTTCTCTGCTTCCTGGCCACTGATATGCGAGCAGGCAACCTCAGGATCCTGCCACCACAGCCTCCATCCACTCCTACTGCCCACCTTTCTCACCATGATAGACTGACTATGCCCTCAAACTGTTCTCTCTCTCTCTCTCTCTCTCTCTCTCTCTCTCTCTCTCTCTCTCTCTCTCTCTCTCTCTCTCTCTTTCACACACACACACACACACACACACACACACACACACACACACACACACAAAGCTCTTCCTCTTATAACTTGTCTCTTGTCAGGTATATGGTCACAGCTAAGTGAAAAGGAACTAACATATTCCTTCCAAGCAGGGGAGGACCTTCTCTGAATTGTTCAGTGTTACAAACTCCCAGGGCCTAGGAAAGGGCTGGGCATACTGGAGAGATGGCTAAACAAATCAATGATCAGCTAACCAATCACTTCTTGGTGAGTAGCTATTTGGTAAGACACATCAATTTATATATTACAATCTATTTCCTGCGTATTTACAACACAGCTATATAGACAGAAGCAGGGCATCCTTCTTTCAAAGTGTGCGCCTGATGACCCTCAGAGGCTGGCCACTTGTCCCTCACTGGGGACAACGTCTGACTCACACAAGCTTTTCTTTTTTCCCCAAAAAAGTGGGGTGGGATCCCTTTGTTTCCTTCTCTGATCCTGGGCATGGGGCACCTGGCCCTGGGAGGGACCAGTGAATATTGTCTGGTTCTATTTTCTCCTCTTCTCTGCATATCCTGATTCATGAACAGGTAATGACAGAAGGTCCCTGCATGTTCTCAAGGGACTGACCAGAAACTCCTACTTCAACCCCAGTCAAAATCCTCTCTCCCAACCCACCCTCCCTCCCCTCCAAAGACACTGACATCTCCCCCACTGACCCACTGACCACTGACTAGGACTCCGAGACCAGCTAGCCTTCAGAAATCTGTCCCGAACCTTTAAAGGCTGGGGGCCCATTGTGCGCATGAGAAAGCTAAAGTAGATGAATTCCTTGGTGCTGGAGGCTCAAGTCTTTGAGATGACAACCATGACCAGGGGTTCTGGTCAGACAGGAAGATTGTAGACACTATGGAAAAATTCTTTCACATCACAGAGCTGAATGTCTGACATGCCTTGGATGCTATATTCTGGGGGTTAAAATATCTAGTAGGAGCTTTGGTCTCAAATTTGGCTGTTTTTTTTTTTCCTGCCAACTCTACTCTGTAGGTGACTCAGTCAGGAAGTCTGTTAAAGCCTGGTTTTCTGGGACTTGCACCTCTGAGGACTGAGCGGGAAAACTGCTCATACTCTTATGCAGCTGATGTCCTGACACTCCCTATGACAGTCAGGTGCTGGGCACAACCATATGGTGAGGTGAGAGCAGGGCCTTGAAACGGTTAGACTGTTGCTGAGATGCCAAAACACCGACCAAGGGGTCCTCAGCTTCAGGGAAAGACAGTAAAGGAGCCAAGGCAGAATGGTGACGAGAGACTCGAGGTCATGGAAAGAATTACACACCAAAGTCACATCCCTTTGTCCCTGACCATGAAGAGCCCCTACCCCATACACACCCCAACATACATGCTCTTTCTGGGACCCATTTCCTTCAACTGTGAAATGGGAAACTGTGCTCCACCCACCTGCAGGAAGCAATGGTGGTGTGGTACTATAAATATCACTTTTATCATCATTCTCACCAGCCTAACCGTTATCACCACCACCACCACCATCATCATCATGGTTGCTATCATTCCAACAATAGGGCAGTGGATAGTCACTGAGTGTTTGTTACCTGCTAGGTGCAGTTCTCAGAGCTTCAGCTAGCTTCTCTTCTCTCCACCTCTGCAGAGTGGATGCTACCCAGCCACCTCTGCAGTGGAGGACGGAGGCTCAGACAGGCAACACCTCAAGCCTGTCACATTAGTGGACTAAAACGCACTGCGTGTTCTCCCGAGCCTTTGACCTGAATGTTCCATGCCCTCTGCTGCCACCAGCTGGGTCCACTGAGCTGCCCAGCAGCCTTTCTGCGATCTGGATTTCTTCCTCTGCTCTGGGCCCATCTAAGCTCTGTGAACTCTCAGGCCCCAGTGCACCTGGCAGAACCCCGGGGCTACTCAGGGCTGTGCTGAGCTCAGAGCATAGTGTCCGCATGAAGGAGTCAAGGCAGGAATGCTCAAGAGGGCTACTCCAGCAACACTTGCCACTCACACAGAATTGATACCCCTGGACCCCCACCATCTAGGCCTTTCTCCTCCACTTGGGGCCATTACTTTCAACCATGGGGGCATCTTCCCACCTTCCCACCTGATTCCAAGTTACAGACAGTGAATGCTAACACCTGGGAGGCAGGGTGTAAAAGAGGTTTCTTTGGCTTGTGTGACTAGGTGACCTCTCAGGCATCCACAGTCATTTGTCAGACCTCTAATTGAGCCCCTCTTTCTGCTGCTGGGAGATGCAGAAAGACCACCCTTGAGCAGAGGGCACCTGTTAACCTGGACATAGAAGCAAAGAGGCAGGTGTGTGTGTGTGTGTGTGTCTGTCTGTCTGTCTGTCTGTCTGTGTCTGTCTGTCTGTCGGTCGGTCTGTCTGTCTGAAGGAGGGTAAGGGGAGAGGAGAAGAAAGGAGAGGAGAGGGCGATTAACATGAGAGCTTCTTCTGTACTAAGACTGTTTCAACCTACTAGGACAAAGTGGTTCCCCCTATGGAATGGCATCACAGAAACAGGCCAAGTGCTCTCTGGAATGGCATCCTCACCACACCCATCAGACGAAAGTTCCCAGGACCCCATGCAGCCCTAACTAAATTTACCTTCATTAGCCATCTGACCTCGAACAGCTGATTGCATCTCCAGGCCCTATCCCTTCCTCTTCAAAACCAAGAATTTAGACTTGTGAGCGGCTCTTGGCCTATGCTCTGCAGAGCCTGCCGAGGACGCTAAGAGAGGGGTGACCCTCACAGTGTCCATTTGAGGTGTTCCTTGAACAAGAGGTTTTGTTGCCTGAGGCCCAAATGAGTTCAAAAGGCAGCACTGTTTGCCAGGGCCGAGCTGCCCCGAGTCCTCTTCAGTCTGCTGAGGCGGCAGCTGTCTAGTGAAGAGCAGACCCTGAAGAAGAACCCTGACTCTGCCGCTCCACACGTGCCCAGACCCAAATGTGTCACCCAGCTCTCCAGTCGGTGGCCCCCTCCTCTGTAAACCACACAAGTCTACCTCGTAGGGTCTTCGTGAAGATTAAACAGATGAGCAGACCTCCATTGCCCTGCCAGACACCTGGCAAACGCTGAGAGACGCCAGCAGCTGTTTTCTGTCCTAGCTGCTCACGCCAGGCTACAAATGTGAGAGCCACCGATCAATAAACGGAAGTTGGATAATGAAAAGAAGGAGCCTTGTCCAGAATCTAAACGACGGGGCAACACTCGGCGCCCACAGGAATCGCCTGGGAACTGAGTGGAAGGGCAGGCTCTGGTTGGGCAGGCCCGAGGTGGGGCAGGCAGAGCTCGGACAGAACTGCTACTCAGCCTGGGTGATCCTAAGCTGGCAGAGGAGGTCCACGGTGCGGGGCTGCATGTTGGTTGCAAGGCTTGAGGGCAGGAGAAATGGCTGAGTAAATGAAGTGTTGGCTGTGACATCATGAGGGCCCGGAACCCATGTAAAAGCCAGGTAGGATGGGGAGCCACCTGCAATCCCAGTACTAGGGAGGCAGAGACAGGAGGTCCACGGCGTAAGATGGCTCCCTAGACTAGACAGAATCGGCAAGCTTGGGGCTCAGCGTGAGACTCCGCCTCAATAAATAAAGTGAAGAGGGACTGAGCAAGACATCTACCATCAACCTCAGGCTTCTGTACACCTGTGCAGGAGCGCTTGCACAAACACATGTACCACCACACATGAGAACATGCAAAGTTGCACACTACGTACATATATTACACACACGTGCAAAAAAAACTGTGCATTAAGTAGAAAGGCTTTGAGACGTCTTTTCCCCTTGTGGAGGCCAAGTGTCGTGTCTCTCAGGACGGCCTTGACCTTGGACTTACTCTGTAGCTGAGGATGGCCTTGAAATCCTGATCCTCCTGCTTCCCCCTCTTGAGTGCTGGGATTACAGGTTTATACAATATGCAGTTTATACAGTGCTGGGGATGGACCCCATGCCAGGCAAGCACCCTACTAACTGAGCCCCAGTTCCAGCCCCTCTTGTGGTCTTTGCACCTGAGGTCAGCAAACTGGCCAGGATAACCCCCTCACTCCAGCAAAAACAACCTCCTACAGAGTGCTCAAAAAAGGTCATGGGTCCCAGTGTGAAACCTGAAGTTCTTTGTGTCTATGCAGATGCTGGATGAGTTTCTTAGCCTCTCAGGGGTCTGGGGATCTCCATTTGTAAAACAATGGCAGCAACCAGGATTGTGAGCATGAGGAGGCCAGGGACCATGACTGACTCAGGCTGGATCTCTAAATCCTCATCTTCACCTTGACACCCTCCCCAGAGAGCGGGTGACAAACATTTTTTGCATAAGGGCACACAGGGGCTAGGAGAGGAAGTCAGTCTGCTAAATTTAGCAGGCGCTCACGCCCCCTCACCCCGGGCTCGGCCCACGCATTTGCCCCGAGTAGGAGCCTTGCTATATTTAACTTCAGCCTGTGCCTCCCCCTGAGTGTGATGCTGAAAACCCCAGGAGGATGTGGTGAGCAGGGAGGGGAAGAGCCTGGCTGTGAGCAGGGGCTGACATCACATGAGGCCCACCTGCTCCTTCAGGTGTAAGTGCTTCCTGGAAGCAACCAGAAAGAACTTCTCTCTCTTTCCTCCTCACGGAAGTTGAGAATCCCCTGATCAGAGAGCACCCAGGGGTCACACTGGGACAAGGACGTGGCGTCCTTGTGACTGTTGAGAAGCAGAGCAGAAGCCATGCCAGGGCTGGTCATTCACTCGTGTGGCCAGACTCAGTCCTCAGGGCAGTTTCTGAAGTTGGTATCATGCTCAGGTGACAGGTGGACAGGTAGGGCACTGCCTCACTGGTGGCCCAGGATCTAGACTAGTTCCCCAGCACTGCATTTCCAACCCAGGGCAGCGGCCCTCTTTCTCCACCTCCTGTGCAGAAGGCTGAGGTGGGATCACAGGTTCAAGTCCCACTGTGCCTCGCTCAGGGTATGACCTTTAGTGAGTTCTTCCTCCTCTTGAGAGCTTGATCTCCTCCTCTGGTGATGAGTCCATGGAGCCAGCCAGCCTCCTGTCTCACGTTTTGTTCTTCCAGATGACTTCAGCATGCGAAGGTCGGGGGAGATGAGGAGGAGTCGTTTGTGGATGACTCTCCAGCGTTCACATGCTGGTCAGCACGCAGTCTGTGGCCATCACTAGGAGAGAGCCTGAAGGCATTTTCCCTGGACAGTTGAGTGGGCTAGGAAGGAACTGGGGTGCCTTCACCGGTATCTAAAAATAGATGGGGGTCATCAGGGAAAGATGACAGCCTCGTATCAGTGCCATGGGACACAGACACCAGGACCTACCCCAGCCTGAGTGACTTGGGGATAATCCAGTGGAAGACAGAAAAGACAATGCCCACACTTCAGGCCAACAGTTCTCATGGCTTGCAGCATGATCATCACCGGGGAGGGCCCTGTCCAGACCTGCAGCCTCAGGGAGGCAACAAGGCTCTATGCAGTAGGCCCGAGGTGCTAAGCAGAGTTTGCCTAAGGAAAGAAACCTTCAGGGAAGTAGCTGGTCATTCATTCATTCATTCATTCATTCATTCATTCATTCCTAGGTGACTGTTCATTCATCCATTCCTGGGATATTCCCTGAGAAGCCACCATGGACCAGGAAGAGTAGTGGGCTCTGGTGGAAGCAGCATTTAAGCAAAGGGACACACCTTTTCTTTCTAGGAGGAGCAGTTTGTTTGCCACAAACAAACAGGTACCTTAAACATGGCATGGCTGTTGGTGACAGGGCTGTGAGGAGAGAGCAGCAAGGATAGAACTGTGGTGCAGATTCTGACCCACAGCAGGACAAACATGAGGCCATGAGATGTACATGGACCCGGGAAGACATGGCAGGCAGGGAAAACAGAAAGCAGTAGATGAGTACGTCTGGGAGCCAACAAGAACACAGTACTTATGCAAGCAGGGAACACGGGACATGGACACTGAGGTCATGCAGGCCCCACACACCCCAGTGGGGGACTTAGCTTTTACTCTAGACATGAAAGGGGGCTTTTGAGCAGAGGAGGACTCTGGTTCAGATGCAGCCCTAAGGCTTATGGCTTGAGATGGACCCTAGGGGACATATGGAGAATTTAGGCTACAGTTGGAGATACAGTAACATGAGCTGGGTGGTGATGAGGGAGGTGAGAAGAACTGACCTTCTAGTGACTATACTGTGAAGGCACATTGGGCTTTTCTGTAGAGCAATGACTGCTTGGGTCAGGTGTGGCTGCCTGAGAGGATGGTTTCACCTCCAGAAGCCCGGGAGATGAGGGAATGAGCACGGAGGAAGTACAGGGCCTGCAGAGGGAAGTGGAGTCAGCAGTGGGTACCACACACACCAGCTTGCTTTGTCTGGAGGAGACTGCTAGACTTGAAATTGAAGCTTTTCATCACATAGGACCACACTCTCATGCCCCAGGTCCGGAGCTGCTGGCAGGCTGCCTAGACTCAGGGTGACGAAGAAGCCCAATGTGAGCTGAAGTTGTGGTGTGAGTCTTCAGTTGTCAGATAGCCAGAGACCTAGAGAGGATGCTGACAGTCAGGGTGGTGTGGGTGTACAGAAACAGCAGCCCTCTGCTGTGAGTGGAAGCTTAGATATGCATCACCTTTCAGGAGCAGTTAGGTGGCATGTTGTCACAAGCCTTCCTAAAGCACCTTCCCAAGGAACAAGCTCAGCTCTAGCTATGTTGAAAAAAGGGAAAATGACATTACCCATTGTCTGAATGTGCAGTGTACGGTACAGTTCAGGTAACCGGACCATGTATTGTTAGGCAGATAGGCACACGGGTCACTGGAACAGGACCTCACACTACAGAACTGAATTCTGGCCAGTGCCAAAGCAGCTAGATGAAGGAGGGTCACGTTAGCACTGGGCCAACTGGCCACGCATAAGCAGAAGAAAATGTAACACAATTCTCTCTATACAAAACCAAACCCAAATGTGTCACAGATTTCGTCATGCCATTGGGAACCATAGGACATCAGAGACCACGAAGGAGGAAGTTGTCAAGATCCAGGACCCAGGGAAGAGTTCTCAGGTATGACATTCAAAGAACGACCATTAAAGAAAAATGCAATAGACAAAACCGCTGTGCAGAGATCCCTAAAATCGGAAAAGACAGGGTGCAGAAAGAACACAGTCCCAAACCACAGGAGTCGGATCCAGAATAGATGAACTCTCAAAACTCAATACCTAAAGAAACAGAAACAGTAAACAATCTAATTAGAAAATAGGCAAAAGTCAGGAGCAAACACTCCAGGGAAGGGACACTCAGATGGCAGAGCATGCAACCACGCTCAGGATTACCAGGCAGCAGGGAAGTACCAATGACCACCACACAGCAGTACTAAGGCAGACACAGTTAGGGTCAGTGACAAAGCCCGAAGCTGATGAGGGTGCAGGAAGCTGGGCCTGTCACACACTGCTCATGAGAAGGTAAAAGCTTACAGCTACACTGGAAAAATAGCCTTAAAAAGCCTTAAAAATTAGTAACTGAAGATTTATAACTGAAAAGAACAAAGCAGAAATTAAGCATATAACGCAACATGAACATTCCTGACATCTACACCACACCAATGCAAACTTCCATCCACAGCCCCAATGCATAAATGTCCACAGACCTTTATCTGGAAAAGCCAGCAACGGGGGATGGATTTAACTGTGGTACATCCACACTGTAGAGTACTATCCAGTGACAAAATGGGACAGACTGCTGATGCCCAGAATCTGCACAGATATTAGGGTGAAAAGCTGAGCAGGACATGCCAACCTCAAAGGTTATCTTCTATCTGAGTCAATTTATGTAACATTCTTGAAATGACTGAATTATAAACATGAAGACTAAATCAGGGGTTCCCAGGCAGTTAGGATGGTTGTGAGTGGGAGTGGGGAGACGGTCTGACTTCTAAGAAGTAGCAAGGGGGAGTCCTTTAGGTGATGGGATGGTTCTGTATCTTGAGATGGTGCTGGAGACCTAAATTTACACATGTAAAAAAAGGAACACAGAACTAAATGTGTGCACTGTACCCATTCACACTGTCCTTATTCACACACTGTATCAATGCACAGGCATCTGCTGTACCAATTCACCTCTGTACTTATGAACACATTGAACTGCTGCACATGTGATCAATTCACATGCTATACCAATTCACATGGTGTGACACATGCAATGTACCAATGCACACATCCTGTACCAATGCATACATCCTATGCCAATGAACAAGTTGTAGCAATGTGCATATTGTACTACTACACACAATGTACCAGAGCACATGGTACACTGGTGTATACTGTACAGACATGCAGTCTGTACCAATCCTCACTTTGTACCAGAGTGCACTGATTAACCAAGTGTACTAATGTACACATAGCATTTGTGTACATACAGTGTATTGATGTACATGGTGTTCCGATGAACACACTGTACGGATGCACACAGATTAACACAGTGAGTAGATTAATACGATGTATCAATGCACAAAATGTACTGATGCATGTGCTTTACCAATGTACCAATCAACATAGTATACAAATGCACATGCTGTGCCAATTAACATGCTCTATTGACACAATGTACTGATGATACACACGCTAAACTAATCAGTGCACACATGTACCTATGTGATGGTATAATAATGCACACACTCTACCAATGTACAAATTGTACTGATGCATAGGCTGTACTAATTCACAGTTTACCAATGACTCTCCATATCAGTCATTCTCAACCTGTGGGTGGAGAGCCCTTTGGGAGTCCAATGACCCTTTCATAGGGGTCACCTAAAACCATTGAAAAGCACAGATATTTGTATTATGATTCATAACAGTGGCAAAACTACAGTTATGAAGTAGCAATGAAAATAATTTTATGGTTGGGGGTCACCACAACATGAGGAACTGTATTAAAGGGTTGCAGCTTTAGGAAGGTTGAGAACCACTGCTCTGTCGTGATGCCCACAGTATACTAACTCACTGTATAGTGTACAGATGCAAACAATGTACCACTGTATACTGTACCAATACACACGCAATGCTGATGAACAATGTACACTGATGCAAACAATATATTGATGTGCATACTCTGCCAGTGCACAGGAGTGGTCCTCGGGAGCCACCCACCTTGTTTCGTGAGATGGGGGTCCTTCTCTGGTCTGGAGCTCAACAATTAGGCTAGAGTGGTGGTCAGCAAGCCCCAGCCCCAAGGATCCGCCTATCTCCTCCCCAGTGTTGGGATTACAAACACATACCACTGTACCCAGCTTTTCATGTGGGTGGGGGGTTGCTGGGTGGAGCATCTCACCCATTGTTTTCTACTCTTTAGGGGTAATGATGCATTGTTTGGAGAATACACTGCTTTAAGAAAGCAATTGCAAATGGAGTAGCAAATGCTCCTTGGAGCAGGCACTCTGGACCAGGCCTGACAACCAGGGAAGCCTGTCCTGCAGAGTGCAGGTTTTGTGCCCATCCTGCAGAGTGCAGGTTTTGTGCCCATCCTGCAGAGGGCAGGTTTTGTGCCCATCCTGCAGAGTGCAGGTTTTGTGCCCATCCTGCAGAGGGCAGGTTTTGTGCCCATCCTGCAGAGGGCAGGTTTTGTGCCCATCCTGCAGAGGGCAGGTTTTGTGCCCATCCTGCAGTGGGCAGGTTTTGTGCCCATCCTGCAGTGGGCAGGTTTTGTGCCCATCCTGCAGAGGGCAGGTTTTGTGCCCATCCTGCAGAGGGCAGGTTTTGTGCCCATCCTGCAGAGGGCAGGTTTTGTGCCCATCCTGCAGTGGGCAGGTTTTGTGCCCATCCTGCAGTGGGCAGGTTTTGTGCCCATCCTGCAGAGGGCAGGTTTTGTGTCCATCCTGCAGAGGGCAGGTTTTGTGCCCATCCTGCAGAGGGCAGGTTTTGTACCCATCCTGCAGTGGGCAGGTTCAGTACTGTCTGAGGACCATTTCCAAAGACTCCGCTTCCAGGACTCTGCTCTGAGGGACACATGTTTGAGCCATCATGGAGGATCCTTCCCAGCCAGAGGACTGACAGGCTAATCGGTACACGGGGAACAAGGAGGGAAGGCACCAAACGCAGGTCAAATCTCTAGAGATGGGCTGAGGGGGGCATGGAGCAGAGACCTGCAGACACATCCGTCCACCAGGATCCTCCTTACGCACAGCCTGCCAGACTTCAGGGGAATGGCTGCTTGCAGACATTCTCACCTTTAGCTCCACCCAAACCCAGGCTCTGAGAGTGCTCAGCTTTGGGGTTTGGGAACCTCCAAACAGGGGCAAAATCCAACCTAGAAGCGCTGGGGCTGGGATGCGGTGCAACACCTAATGTGCTCACACTGGAGCTCTGTCTCCAGCCCCGCAGAGCAGCTCATGTTGGGCACACAAGCTGCAACCATGCTGCCATTTGGATGAAGTGAAAAAGGACATAATGGTGACTGGTTTGTTAGAAGATCTCTCTCTGCCGCTCAAAACAGTTCAAAGACACTTCACTAATCTTAGACACCTCTCCTTTAAGAGAACCGGGGGAGGGGTCTGCCTCTGCTGCCCCCCTCAGTGCCCTGGTCAGATGTTTACTCAGAAATAAGGTATTTGTGAGTCTCTAGAACTCCCTTATTCTACCTTTGCTCTGTTGTGATAAAACTCACATATCAGATTAATATTCCAGCAGTACTAAGTAATTCACCATGTACAAACATGGCTGCCGCCTGATTCTAGATCCTCTTCTGACTGCCTCCCCCAGCGGAACATCATTAATCATTGCCAGTCATTTCCTGATTTTCTGTTCCCAAACCATGGCAACCACTCTAGCTATTCCATACAAACAGACTCTTGGATCTGCTCTGTTTCCCTGTTTCAGCATAAGCTTTCACGATTCATCCCTATTGTAGCACCTATCAGGGCATGCTCACTCTCTCAGCTTTCACCCTGCCCCTTGGCCTTGTCTCCTGTGTCTGCCACTCTGCTAGGACCCGTCTCTCTCATGTAGACAGGGAACAACCCACTCCTAGACTCAAGATTTCTGTATGTTCTGCACTCTTGTGTGAACCTGGACACCCTGGAGTTGAGCACAGACCCTGGTTCCATCTCCCAGAGCAACTTTCCTGGGGCCTGATAACCAGTAGGTGCTCAGGAACCCCTCACTGGTAGAAAAACCAAAAGGGTGAGGTTCTTTTCATTGGGGTATTGGGCCTGGTGACCTCACAGAGACCTGAGACTTTGGGAATTGCCTCTCACAGATGTACCAGGAATAGGCTCAGCCCTCCCTTGGTTCCCCTCCCCAGTGTCACCCAGTCTGGTGAAAGCATAGTAAGAGGTCACTTCAGGATTCAAGAGAGGCCAGAGCAGAGGAGTGGAGGACAACAAAGCCCAGGCGCCTGGTCCCACAACCTTCAGCAGCTTTGTGTAGATCTGAAAGCAGTGGTGGGCAGGCAAAGGCCCTTAGGCCCATCTCAATTGCCTGCCCACTTTGCCTATCCGTTCATGTGTAGTCCGTACCCACTCTAGCCATGAGAGTGCTGAGGCCCATCACTCTGGCCACCATAGTGACACTCAAAAGATGATTTATGACACTCAGAGAAGTCCCACTCCTTGTACAGACATGTTGGTAAGCCCCACTGTGTGAATGAGTGCATGTGTGCCTACACATGTACATATATGCTCACTTGTGTGAGTACATAGGTGTGTATGCATGAGCATGTGTACATATGCATGTGTGTACACACATGAACCTATCAGTGTGTGTACCCAAGTACACGAATGTCATGTGTGTCCATATGTATGAGTACATGTGTGAGTATGTATGTACATGTGACTATGGTTGTCTGAATGATAATTGTCTCCACTGGCTCAAATAATTGAATGTTTGGTCTGTAGTTGGTGGAACTGTTTGGGAAGGAGGAGGGGGTGTGTCACAGGAGTGGGCTTTGAGGTTTTGAAAGTGTACGCCATCCCTGTCTAGCTCTTTCTCTGCTGCCTACTTGTGGATAAGGATGTGAACTCCCAGCTACTGCTCCAATACTATGCCTGCCTGCCTGCTGCCATGCTCCCCACCATGATGGTCATAGACTCACCTTCTGAAACTGCAAGTCCAATAAACTCTTTTCATCTACAAGTTGCTTTGGTTATGGTGGTGTCTTATGGCAGCAATAGAAAAGTAACTAAGGCAGTATACATACGTATGTGAGCATGTGTACAGGCATGTGCCTCTGTATGTGTGTGCACAGGCATGTTGGAGGCTGGAGCAGTAGCGAGAGTTGCCTCTCCTTTCTGAATTCCCCAGCAGCTTGGTTTGCACTGGTCTGGACTGCTGGTCTACAGGCTTGCTTGTGCAATGCAGGGGTTGGGAGCATGTGAGCAGTAGCCTCGAATACAGATGCCAAGTGAGGGGAGAATTCACACATCAGAAAGTGTCACGGTCACCTTGGAGTTGTCCCTTCCCTGGGGCTCATGCTTCTTATCTGTCAAACACCATGGGACTTGGAGACCCTCTTTTCACATTACATTAGTGTTTCTGCCAACAGCTGCCAGTGCTTGTGGAGACCCCTGCCCAAAGGGACACACTGCTGTCAATCATCTCTTGATCCTTGGGCTCTGCTCCCTGAGGACATGGCAGGCATCTGGGAAAGGCTAGAATCCCGGGCCAGCTGGCATTCCCAGCAAGGGTCCCTGCACCTTGCCCCAATTACCATACTTTCTCTGGCCTTGCTGTCCTCATTCCAGTGGGCAGAAGCAGCCATCTAGGGAATTGTCTGCTGCCTGGATCTCCACAAACAGTCCCCATGTCTTCATAGTCCAAGCACTCTCATTCATAAGACCTAGAATGCCACATCAGCTGCTAGGGCAAGGGAAGAGAATATCAGGGCTACCCATAGAATTCCTTCTCATCGCTAGCACACCCTTCTATAAATTCTTAGTGTGCATGTTAGTATGTATCAATGTTAGTATTGTAATCCACACAGTACAAGTGTGCATGGTGGGATGTATTCATAAAAAATACTTTTACTAGGGGAACATACAGTCAATAAATTTTGCTTTATGGGGGCAAGATGCATACATGACAACTGCTGTGGAATCCTACACTCAAGGCACAACAGCCATCACCACCTTAATCAGGCTGGTGTGGCTACCTCAAGAGACCCTCAAGATCAAACCTGTCGATGGTCCCTCATAGGAGGGGGTGGGAAGGGTCATTATTCCCCCACCTGAGGTTCCAGCATACCCATCCTGTACCCCCTCTCAGCTGTATGTAGTTTTCCAAGGACTGCATAGCCTCAGGATGTACTGGAAGGCAGAGGTTAACTGAAAGGAGGTGCCTCCATCTATGCAGCTGTGCAGAAGTTATCCATGAGGGGTTGAGGATTTGGGGTGCTGTTTGGGGGTCACCCATGTTCTTGTAAGTAAGCCCAGGAAACTCACTGACTCACCAATCAATTCACTGCTTTGGTCTGTTATGGTTCCCCATTTGTGTGTGGTGGGGGTGGGCAGACATTTGCTTATGTCTCTCAAGGAACAGTTCATGCAACTAGAATGGATCCCATCCAGACATCACAGAGGAAGTAAAGGTTACATGCTATGGACGGTCAGGAAGGGATGTGGTCTCTACAAACAGCAGACATGCATGAGAGAAATTAGGAAGTCTTCCTAGAAGGGGAGGCTTTGTGTGCTGAATCTAACAATAAAGGACATAGCCATATGATCATGGCAGGGAAGGACTCTTCCTGGGGATGATGCCATGTGAGCAAAGACAATCAGATCTGACAATAAGGCCAGAGCCTTGGTGCCCCAAGGGTGCCCCTTGGAAAATGCGATAGGACAGGAAGCATAAAAATGACAGAGAAGAGATTCTGCACAAAGGGGTGTGGGGTGTGTGTGCATGTGATGGGGGGGGGGTGTGATCCAAGAGGAACAGGAGAAGGTTTCTCAAGAGAGAAGAGACAGGGCCCAACTGCTTTGGGGAATCTTAATCTATGGTCGAGGCATGTGAAGTTGGTTGTAGGAAACAAGATGACCAGTTGGAAGGTAGAGTCAGGCAAGAGGTTTCTGAACTCCACGAGCAGGGAAGGGGCAGGAAGGAGGCAGGTGTAAGAAACGCCGGGGGAGCTGATCAACCTGTGCTATCTCCAATGGATGGACAAGGTACAGAAAAGGTGGACGGGAGGAAGGGAGGGGCTGAGCTGCCCCAGGGTGACAGCAGGAGGAAAGTTCAGGTGGTGAAGTCTCATCTGTTGTCCAGAGGTGACAGGTAATAGCAGGCTCTGGCTGGCTGGTTGGATTCTCTAAGGTCTGAACAGGCCGAAGCGTTTGGGGTGGAAATGGGTTTTCATGCCCATTCTGCAGATAGTTTTTGCATCTTAATATGGGGGAAGGCATCATGCTGGGCCCTGGAAACACTGGGAGGAGCCCATAAGCCATCCTTGACCTCGGGGATCCTCAGCCTGGAGGGGAGATGATCACACAGTTGAGGGTTCGCACCAGAGCCCTGGGGAAGGTGCTCAGAACCGACCGCCCACACCTGTCCCAGCTTAGCAGATGGGGAGGGCCATCTCCCAGAATCCTTCCAGACTCTCTCACTGACTCTGTCATCACTACCAGATCTTCGGCCACTATCATGAATGGCACGTGGCGGATGTTGGCTTCACACAGGTGCCAGGTGCCCACGACCTTGAGAAACCCATGTCAAATGGTTACCCTTTGTCAAACAAGCCAACCTTGGGGCACCCAGGACCCGAGTCACACACTCTCGTTCTCTTATCTTTCTTTGATTCCTGCTGGATCTAGGGAGCTCCCAGAAACTTGGCAGGGAGGAGAGTTCTAGGCTTCCAAGAGCTGGAAAAGCATGAACAAGCAGCTTGGTGTATTTTAATTAAAGTCCTTCCCCAGCCCCACCGGCTTGTTCCTTTTTTAGTTCCCTAGCTCCCCAGCTATTTATAAAGCCCTGAGCCCTCTGTTTAGGACTTGGTCCCTGGCTCACTCCTGAATTTGCCTGTTGGAGATCTCCATGGAGAAGGAGATCCCGTTACCTACCCGGGTTTATCCCAGGTTCATCTGTTGTTGCATTACCCTGCCGTGTCCTGAAGCAGCCGAGTGGAAACGGAAGGGTCCAGGTGCGTGTCAACACCTGCTCGGCTGCCTCTGAGTCGAGTGTCTCTGGGCAGCTCTCAGAACCTTGGAGCGGGGAAGAATATTGTTCACCTGCACATCCTTCCTTGGGACCTTAGCATTGGTTCAGGCCAAGTTTGGGTCTCTGGTGCTCTGTTGTGAGCTCAAGGCAAGCAGTGAGAAGAAACTAGGCCTTCAGCCCTCCTTCTCCATGGAATCCACCCTCCTACAGGCCACCAAGTCACGTCTCCTGCTTCCCCACCAGGTGTGACTGCCTCACTCATCCTCTTCCAGGATTGCCTGTCTTTTCCCACTAGAGAGGAAGCTTGGTAAAGGTAGAGAGTGCTATGTGTCTGTTCCCCATGTCTTCTCAGCACTTTGAAAAGTGCCTTTTGTGAGACACACATTCACTAACATTGGTTGTGACTAAGTCAATTAGTGTCAGGATCCTGTTTGGAAAGCCAGGGAGAATTGTGGTATGCCACATCTGGCACACAGTAGTTGCTGTACAGTGCCAAACCCTGCCCACCCCCCAGCTTTCCTAACCCATCTCCCTTTTTCCACCTGTGCTCTCTAGGTCTAGATGTCCAGATGTCCAGATGTTCCAGGACAGGGCACATGGGCACTTGGAAGTTACTCTTTTCTGGGGCACTTGTCCTTCTCTCCCCAAAGGTTTCTCTGAGCCAGTCCTGGCCACACCGACTGACAATACCACAGTTGGCAGTGTCCCTAAGCTCTGGTTGGGTTTAGCTGCTCCTGCCCAGAGTCAGGGTTGACCTTCTCTGGTGGGTTTCTAGCTAGGCCCAGATGAACCCAGAGCCTGAGAGATACTGACGGTAGCAGGCTCAGGCTTGCCACTGCTCGATGCTGCATTTCCCACAGAACTCTCTGCAGATCAACCAGCACAAGGAGTAATGACATGCTACAGGCCTTCTCAGCTGTGGCAATTTTGCTTCTCACACCCCACAGAACACCTGGCAATGCCTAGAGGCATTTTGGGTTTGTATAATTGGGGGTGCTACTGGCATCTAGTGGGTAGAGGCCAGGATGCTGCAATGCTGCAACTCAGAGCCCAACAATAACATTGCAATAGAATGCCTAACAATGCACAAGACAGTCCCTCACATCAAAGAATTATCCAACCAAGGGGGTCAAACAGTGATGAGCGTGAGAAGCAGTGTCATTAAAAGGGCAAAATATGCACTTACACAGTGCTCACTGTCTGTGTGTGTGTGTGTGTGTGTGTGTGTGTGTGTGTGTGTGTGTGTTTTGAGGTCATGTACTTTCTCATTACCCCTGGATCCCGCCACCTCATGAGACAGGCGATGTTGTTTTCCTGTCTGTTACACAGATGAGGAAACACAGACCCTGACCGTGAAGTTGCTTTTGTAACCACTAGGAGCTAGTAAATAGTGCAGGCAGAGCTTACACCAGTGCCCCTGGGGGCAGGCACAGCGTCTACACATTGGACTCTCATTTCCTCTCTGTTGTGCTGGCTCAGTCCAGAGCACAGAGCTCTCTCTGCTTTAGTTTTCCTGCCTAGCCCTAGGTTTAAGTCTGTGTTATGAACTCCAGCAAACTTCCACACACTGTATCTCCCTACATCATAGGCCATGCTGAGCCCTCCACACTCAGGACTTCCCTACACCATAGGCCATGCTGAGCCCCCCATACACAGGACTTCCTACACCATAGGCCATGCTGAGCCCCCCATACACAGGACTTCCCTACACCATAGGCCATGCTGAGCCCTCCATACACAGGACTTCCCTACACCATAGGCCATGCTGAGCCCCCCATACACAGGACTTTAACACATAGGCCATGCTGAGCCCTCCATACACAGGACTTTATACACCATAGGCCATGCTGAGCCCTCCATACACAGGACTTTATACACCATAGGCCATGCTGAGCCCTCCATACACAGGACTTTATACACCATAGGCCATGCTGAGCCCCCCATACACAGGACTTCCCTACACCATAGGCCATGCTGAGCCCTCCACACACAGGACTTCCCTACACCATAGGCCATGCTGAGCCCTCCACACACAGGACTTTATACACCATAGGCCATGCTGAGCCCTCCATACACAGGACTTTATACACCATAGGCCATGCTGAGCCCTCCATACACAGGACTTTATACACCATAGGCCATGCTGAGCCCCCCATACACAGGACTTCCCTACACCATAGGCCATGCTGAGCCCTCCACACACAGGACTTCCTACACCATAGGCCATGCTGAGCCCTCCACACACAGGACTTCCCTACACCATAGGCCATGCTGAGCCCTCCACACACAAGACTTTATACACCATAGGCCATGCTGAGCCCTCCACACACAGGACTTTATACACCATAGGCCATGCTGAGGCAGAATTCTCTTGGAAGTATTGCCCAGGCCCCCATTCCTGCTCTCTCTCCCGAGACAAGCTGTTTCTTCACACTCCCACAATGTAAGAGATTCCCTGAATCCTGCCTCCTAGACACTGTACCAACAAGCCCTGGCAACTGGCTGAGGTCCCAGATTCTGTCCCATTTGATCCAAACCTGACCTTCCCTGTCTTACTTAGAGTTTAAGGTCCATGGTGGTTAACTTTGAGCTCCTAGGTCTCTCCTCTCCTGTTCTGCGTCCACTGCTACACCAGCACTTTATCTGAACATGCTCTATTTCCTGGTTCCATTTCCTATGTGCTCTGCCTTCCAGACACTAGACACACTTTTGTTTTATACTTAGTTCTATGAGGTCTTCCCTAGGATGGCAGTTCTGTGTTGAGTGCTAAAGGGAAGCAAAAATCTCAGGAGATCCCTCATCCTGTAACCACCACAGCTCCAGCCTCCTAGGCTAACAAATGCTCCACAGAGGGATCTCAATAGCACGGGCCCCTTCCTCAAGGAATATGCACAGGATGCTATGGGCTTGCCAGTCTGTGTGCAGCTGAGGCTTCCCAGATGGGGTAACACTCTGTGACTGTCCCCTAACCTGCAAAGAAGAAAGGATGGGCCCTGCCAGCTCAGACAATTCAGGATTCCACAGCCCTCTCTGTCATCTTGTGAATGGCTCTTTGTCTCTGCCTTATGTCCTGTGGGCCTGGCTGTCCCCTGGCTTGGTTTCAATACTCGTAGAATATTAGCTTGCATTTCTGTGGGGTTCAGGGCCAGTGGAATAGCCATTCCAAATACCCCAGGGCAGCATACTGTTCCACCTGCTCCTCTCTCTTTTGGGTCACTTTCTGCATTGAGTATTTTTGGCTGTGTGTTGGGGATGAGGAAGACTACAGCCCCCAACTCTCTGTCAGCAAGGTTGATGATTCAAGTCATCCACCCTTGATGCAACCACATTCCACTAGACCAGTGGTTCTCGACCTATGGGTTGTGACCCCCTTGGGGTCCAATGCCCCTTTCACAAGGACTATCACAAAACACATATTTAAAAGGAGAATGAAAGAAAGAGAACACAGACATTTATATTACAATTCATAATGGTAGCAAAATTATGGTTATGGAGTTTCAATGAAAATAAGTCTATGATTGGAGTTCACCACAACATGAGGAATTGTACTAAAGGGTGGCAGCATTAGGAAGGCCGAGGACCACTGCTCTAGACTGTGCTTGTGAGGTAAGCAGGTGAGTTGGCTCCAGGTTCATTGGTACCGGGTTCTTCTCAGCCTGGTAGATGCTCCTTGTATCTGTCTGTCTTTACAGAGGTATGCGTGTAGATGTGAGCAAGGATCAACACTCACATTCTACATGGGCAGAAATGGAGGTGAAAACTCTGCCCTCCAGGTCCAGCACTGGCCATGTTGCTTTCTTCCTGCTCAGGCTAAAGGTGCCCAATGGGAGCTTTCCTGGAAGGTGCAGCGGGGCAGTTATGTGGACCTGTACACTCACAGGATTGTAAAAGCTTAGTGCTGGGGTTGCCCTTAGTAACCAGAGCATCAACCTCCTTCTACGTCCAGACCCTTGCTGACCAAATTCACTTCCCAGGGTGTGAGAGCTCCTTCCCAGGGGATGGGAGGAACTCTTCTTGGGGGTCAGGAGGAAACCCACCAGCCCAGAAGAGCTGTCTTTGCCCCCTCTAAACTGGAGTCCCTGCTTCTGAGAGTTTGCAGGCAGGGAGCTGAGGAATTCAACTCATGCTAGTCCAAGTGAAACTGAAATTCCTTTTGTTGTTTTAGTTTGGTCTTTGAGACAGGGTCTTATTACTGTGTGGCTCTGGCTGGCCTGGAACTTGCTATATAGGCCAGGCTGGTCTCGAACTAACAGAGACCTGCCCCCCTCTACCTCATGAGTGCTGGAACTAAAGGCAAGCTCCTTTAAGGGTCCTGAGCACTGAAGCAGGAGTGCTGAAGGCCAGCCACAGGAATCAGCCTCTCTTTCTGGGAAGTTCTGCTCACTAGCTAAAGCATGTGCATACCCAGTCAACCCTGCAAGGGGTGAGGGATCCAGAGGACTGCTGAAGTTCAAGAGCAGAGGGACAGCAGGCGAGGGAAGAAGCAGCTGCGTTTTAACTATTAAACGTGTCCTGTGAGCCGTGTTCACTGCCCTTTGGAGGGGACCTAGGGCAGATCCATGACTGTTCTGGTCACTCTTGAGTGAGGGCATTTTAAAATGTTTTCAGAAAGGGCCTCTTTTTTTCCCCCTAGGGCTAGGGCCCCAAAAACATAAATTGAACTGGGAGGATTTTATAGTCATAGGAGGTGAGACAACAACCTCACCCCCAAATGAAGAAAAGAGAAAAAGAAGGAAGGAGGGAGAAGGGGGAGGAGGAAAGGGCTAAAAGAATTTTAAAAAGCAGCATAAAAAAGCTTCCAAAGACCCAAAGTAGAACAATTCAAGTAACAAAATACCAATATTACTGTAATTTTAACTTCAAGAATGAAATAAAAATTGTTGAGTCCATACTAATATAAATAACTACAACTTAAGTAACAATAAATAGCAATACGATTATGTTTTTAACTTGGAAGAATAAAATAAAAATTGCTGAGTCCAGACTAACATAAATAACTTATTGAATAAATAAATGGATAAATGAGGGGAAGGGATAAGTCTTTCTTGGGTCTAAATAATAAATGAGGAAAATATAAAAACACTATTACAAGCCCACAGTAAGGATCCCAGACAGTGAGATTCACTGACAAATGATGGTAAGAAGAAAGTGTGTGTGTGTGTGTGTGTGTGTGTGTGTGTGTGTGTGTGTGTGTGTGTGTATGTGCCTGCACAACCTCAGCATCTTTCCCAGAACACCATTCATTGCCATCCTGGTTTTTAATGTGTCCACAAAATTTTGATACTCTGCTGTGGGATGTTCTGTATGTTAAATGTGTTGCTCTGATTGGTTAATAAATAAAATACTGATTGGCCAGTAGCCAGGCAGGAAGTATAGGCGGGACAAGGAGAGAGGAGAACTCTGGGAAGTGGAAGGCTGAGGCAGAGAGACGCTGCCAGCCACCGCCATAAGATGTTAAGAGATCGGTAAGCCATGAACCACGTGGCAACTTAATAGAAATGGGTTGATTTAAGATACAAGAACACTTAGCAAGAAGCCTGCCACAGCCATACAGTTTGTAAGCAATATAAGTCTCTGTGTGTTTACTTGGTTGGGTCTGAGCAGCTGCAGGACTGGCAGAGAGAGATTTGTCCTGACCGTGGGCCAGGCAGGACCAGGAAAACTCCAGCTACAATACTCCTTACTTTAGAAGGTGGAGCTCAGGATCTCTCCCAAGCGTGAACTGGATGATCATCTTCTAATAAACAATATGGAAAGGGGAAAGTACTGACTTCATGGTGAAGCTTTCAGATACCACCTCCACCAAGTGACGGAGATGGCGGTAATTGTCTTGTTGCCTTTTCCGGTTGTTGTGATAAAACACCCTACAGAAGTAACTTAGGGCGTAAGGACTTGATTTAGCTCAAAGGACCAGGTTATAGTCCATCATAGTGGGGAAGCTGAGGCGGCATGAAGCAGCTGTGCAGCTGTTTGTTTTTCTCTTGAGGGGGGCACCACCCAGCTCCCACATAAATACAGAGGCTTTTTCTTAATTATGAACACCTGGCCTTAGCTTGCCTTAGTTTCTAGTCAGCTTTCCTTAACTTTAAATTATCCCATCTACTTTTTGCCTCTGGGCTTTTCCGTTCTCTTACTTCTGTACATCTTACTCTTACTCCGTGACTTGCTGTGAACCTGGGTGACTGGCCCCTGGAGTCCTCCTCCCTCTCTGGCTACTACTTCCTCCTTCTTCCTCCCAGATTTCTCCTTCTATTTATCCTCCTTGCCTGTCAGCCCCACCTATTTCTCTCTCCTGCCTCACTATTGGCCGTTCAGCTCTTTATTAGACCATCAGGTGTTTTAGACAGGCAAAGTAACACTGCTTCACAGAGTTGAACAAATGCAACAAAACAAAAGTAACACCTTAAAATAATATTCTATGCTGGGTGGCAGTGGTGGCACATGCCTTTAATCCCAGCACTTGGGAGGCAGAGCCAGGTGGATCTCAGTGAGTTCAAGGCCAGCTTAGTCTACAGCGTGAGATCCAGGACAGGCACCAAGACTACACAGAGAAACCCTGTCTCCAAAAAAACAAATAATAACAATAATCTACAATACAGCTGGTTATATTACATCCATTATCAAAGAGCAATGAATCAATGCATTCAGGCACGTGCTCAGGTCAGTCTCTCCACTCTTACACAGTCTAGGATACATGGAATGGTGCCACCCACAGTGGGCAAGACTTCCTACTAATCAACACAGTCTCCCACAGCCATGCCCAAATTCGACAGTTCCTCATTGAGACTCTTTTCCCAGGTTATTTTAGATTATGTTAAGTTGACAATGAAAACTAACCTTTGCTAGTAGTAGCCATTTCAATATCACACTTTATTTCCTGTGACAATACGTAATCATCCCCTCTGTGGAATTTCCCAACAACCCATAACTGGTCTGGTCATGGAGAACAGCAGATAGTCTCAGACAGGGGGTCAGTGTTTCAAAGAGTTAACATCATAAAAGACCAGAAAAGCCTGTCCAAGAAAGGAGGCGGCCAAGGAGTCACGGTGCCGAAATACAAGGTGGAATCCTGGAGCAGAGGGAAACCGGTGAGATCTGGTACTTCCTTCACAGCACCAGGCCAGCGCTCTTACTTTGGGCAAACAAGCTGCAGCTGTTACATAAAATTAACACTGGGGAGGCTCTCCACATGGCTGCCATCCTCCTAAGGAGCAAACACAGAATGGCAGGAAAGTCCTTATCCCTTCTGGTGGTTTGTGGTCCTCTGTGCAGTACAAGATGCATAGTAGGAGATTAAAACATCATGGGCGGGGGCAGCCAGATGAGGTAGTACAGGCCAAGGGGCTGAGGCTGGAGGATTGTGCAACTGAGGCAAGCCTGGGCTATATAGTGAGGCCCTATATATTTAAAAAAATTCCCCCCATAGAAACAAACATCTAAATAAATTCCTGGTGGTCAGGTGGGGGTAGGATGGGGTAATAATGGCAAAAACATTGAGAAAGCTGCCCCTTTATTGAAGCTTTTTGGAAATATATATATATATATATATATTTAAGAAAAGGCTTTTAAATAATGTTCTTAAAAGTTGATCTGTGTATTTTTTTGCCAAGATAACAACAATAACTATAGTAATTTAATTAAAAATCCTCTGGCCTGTTTTACCCCTAAAACAGTTTCAACTAATTCATAAGGCTGACCTGGAATAATCCTAAAAGAAGAAAATGATAAACTTTTTAAAATAAATTTTATTATAAAAAGTTGCAATTAAATAAAAATATCACACACCAGGATTAACCAGACCCAAAGTCTACTTAATGAGCTTATATACAGTTAGAACTCGCTGAAAAAGTTAAAATGTAATCAAATTAGTGCTTCTCCCATCCCCAGCTCAGGCGTGAGGCATGCTGCCCCAGACCGAGGGCAAGTAGCTTAGGTAGCAGTTTCTTGCCCTTGCCCTGGGTGTCCACCTCCCCCAGGCTGCCTCTGGGTATTTCTGGTATGTCGGAGGGTGGTGGGAAGTAAGGAGGCAGAGGTTTGGATCTGACCGAGGCTTTCAGTGCTGATGGCACCTTGGCCAGGTCTGTGAACTCTCTCCCCTTCTCTGGGGCTCAGGGTGGGGGTTTCAGAGACTCCCACTCTTTCTGTGGCTGTGAGTGATGTCATCGCAAGCAGGCCACGTGTGGCCCCACTTCTCAGTGGTCACACTCCCCTGAGCACTGCCTTTGCAGAAAGCACTGGAAAGGGACCGAGTCACTAGCATTCTGGCTCCACCCAGCTCTAGGCAGTAGGAAATCTACATGCGGGTTCAAACAAGGAAACACTGAGCTCTGGCTGCCTCTGGAATCTGGGTGATGGGAGAGTGAAGGACAGGATGTCTGCTAGATTATGGGCCTGCCACTTTAAGACTCAGGTCATGCTGAGGGATCAGATCTACAGCCTGGAAAAAAAAAAAAAAAAAAAAAAAAAAAAGAATATCCCCCTTTGTTCCAGGGATTTCTCTGAAAGCCTGGTCCCTCCCTCCCCACCATTCTGTCCATGGAAGCTAACTCTCTCACCTTTTCACTTTAAGAGGTTTTACTTAATGTTTTCAGTGTCTCTCATGTTCTCCCAACTCTAGGCTTGATTACAAGCCCTGTGGTCATTAGCTTTCTCTGCTAATAAGCTCATTCCTGAAGGGTCATTTCATGCAAGCCCCTTTCCTGTACTTGATGTTCTCATTCCTAACATTTGGTACAAAAACTCAGAATCAGGCCAGAGGGCTTCAGGCTCTGAGGTCCGTGGAGTTTTCCCTCACAGGGTGGTGAGTATTTTCACACTAGTCAAGCTAGCATCAGTGAGGGTCAGGGTGAGGGTGCAGCTCTGTTCCTTGTATCCAAATGCATCAGAGATCTCAAAGCCAACCTCATAATGCACAGGGACGAAGTCGCAGTTTGCCTGAGGCAAGACTGTCTTGTTATTGATGGTTGGGGTCCAGAGCTTAAATACCTGTCATGCATCCATGAAAAGAAACAGAGGCTGAGGATTCAAGGGGTAGGGATGCCTTCTCAGCATTTCCCTGTGGAAGGCTCCACAGGGCTCTGTTTGCAGTTGAGCAATATTTGGCAAAGGCATGCATATACATGGTACATGCATATGCTCTGAGGAACAAGGCTGGTCTGACCTCTGAGTGACAACCCTTCCAATGTTGTCCCAGAAGGACCTGGCATTGTGTGGGGGTCTGCATGGCTGTCTGGTTATGACAGAAGGTCTTCTTAAGCAGCTGGAGAGGGGGCAACAGGTGCCCACAGCATGCATTCAGGGGTTGGACTATGTCCTCATCTTTTTACTTGACCCAAAGTCTGTGGTTTGGTGACAGCCTTCAGGGTTAGGCCCATGAGGCCGGGGTTGCTGTCTGCCTTCTGCAGAGAAGGCGTTTTTCTTTCCAGTTCTGACTTGCTCCTTTTGGAAGCCTCCTATGAAGGGAGCTGTGACAAGAGACCTTGCTCCGCCACCTTCCTGGAAATCCCTTCAGTGGTCTGCTGTCCCTCACAGTCTCCTTCTCTCTCACAGAGCTCTACTGTGTGCTTGCTGGGTGGCAGAGGGGACCCGGGATTTCTCTGAGTTCTTATCGCCCCTCTGTGATGGACAGAGAAGGAGAGCATTAGTCATCTGTTCAGAGCCCAGAGGCCCATGAGCAGGTACTTCTCCCCACCCTTCCCCCATGTCACCACCTGAGTGGCAGGAGGGTTTCAGGAGCAAAGAGGCCCTGGCTCCAGCTGGCTGGGCAGCCCTGGGGTCTGGGTGCCTGCCAGCCAGAGGCCAATCCGGGGCTCTCCCGGTGGCTCTCCTTGGCCTCCAAGCAGGAAGCTCCAAGTCCTGGGCTCCAGTCCAGCATGAGAGGAAAGGGGCTTCTCTATGCCTCTGATTGTCCTCATGACTACTCAGGAACAAAGGGGGACTCACACTGCCTCCTGCCACCAGCCTCCGCCCAGCTGTTCTGGCCATACAGCCCCATCTCCCCAGCCTGTCTGTGGGAACACTGGGCATTTGTCAGCTCCAGAGTCACGCTGTATACCCAGTGCTCTCTGGGCCTCTGGCTCCAGGCTGTGTCGGGTGGGCCAATAGAGCCACAGGCTCCCTTTCAGCTCCCCAAAACCATCACCCAGTGAAGCCAGATGCTGATCCTGGTATGAAACTTCTGCATTGCCTACCACCGTCAGGGAGGGGAGCCCAGCCTTCTCCAATCTGATTCAGTCATTTAAAACAAGAGAGAACAGTCCACATACACGCAGTCTCCATGCTGTGGAGGAAACGGCTCCAGGCTGAAGGACAGAAGCAAGCAGACCTCAACAAGCCTTGGTGTCCTCACCCATCAGATGGGAAAACATTTACTTCTAAGAGGTGATGCCTCTCTAGGGCCTTCCTACTCCACTGTGCAGTACTTCCTGACTCCTCGCCCTGACAGCTCTGCCTGCTGAAGATATAAAGACGACACACACAAGAATGTAATAAAGCAATGGTTCTCAACCTGCAGGTCGGGACCCCCTTGGGAGTTGCCTATCAGACAGTTACATTAAAATTCATAACAGTAGTGACATTACAGTTATGAAGTAGCAACTAAATTATTTTATGGTTGGGGGTCACCACAACATAAGGAACTGTATTAAAGGGTCACAGCATTAGGAAGGTTGAGAACCGCTGTAGTAGAGGCTTTGCTGAAGCCTAAACCACACCAAGTATACACTGGATCCCCGAAGCTAGGAGCATGATGTGGAGAATCCTGCCACACTACACATTCGACAGACCCACTACGGCTGGGTGAGGGGCGCAGAGGCTCACACCACACCACACATTCAACAAACCCACTTGTTCAGCAGGGGCTTGGGACAGTTCCTGTGGGCTGGTCGTCACGTACAACCAGCCAAACGCTGGTTCTTTCTGACACAGCCAAAGCTCCGTGATGGCAGGTGATTGATTTAATCAGTACTGCTACAGTTTGACCATAGCCACCCCTCCTCCTCCTACTTGGTCCCCAGCTGGTAATGCTGTTGAGGGGTGGTTGGATCATGAGGATGCTTGCATCATCAGTGGATTGACCCACTGTTGAGTTCATAGCTGAGTGGACTAAGAGGAGGTGGGGTCTCGTTGGAGGAAGTGGTTCACCGATGAGAGGGTACCCTTGAAACACCTATTATTCTCAGCCCCTTCACCTCTCACTTTATTTCCTGTCTACTGTGAAGTCAGTGTCCTTCTTCAGCCATCCCCTCCCCCGATCATGCTTCTGCCTTTCCGTGGACCTGGAAGTTTCAGAGCTGGGCACCAGTGGATTGAAGTCTGAACAATCTACAGTTGGAGTAGGTCGAATGTGACCTGCCCCACAGACACCGTGGCGTCTCCCAAGCAGCCCCACTCAGCCCTGCAGCAGAAGAGGACCTGCTGTTCTCTCTGGGCTGCAGGCCACCTGGATGCGATGAGTGTTCTCCTGTACCCACCCGTCAGCCCTGTAAGCCTGCCCAGCCTGGCACCTCCAGCTCCTGGACAGATGGTGAATCCATGGCAGGGCAGCTGGGAGCCCTAGTCTCCAGCCACCAGCTCCTCCTTGCCAATCCCACTGAGGGAGGTCAGTCACAGCTGGAACCACTGACTTCTAAGAGACGTTTACTGAGCAGGACCAGGAGTCAGGAATGGTCCGAAACACAACAGGCCAGATCCCTGCCTCCATGAAGCTTATGTGCTAGTGAAATGTATGCGTCAAGGTAAGAGAAAAAAAATGCTGCAGGCCATGAGATGCAGCACTACATCACACAGAGTGGTCAGCTTCCTGGGAGCCAGAGTAAAAGGGAACAATCCCGGTAAGAGAAAAGGCAAGGAACAGCATGTGCATGTGGCCAGAGGCAGGCCTGTGGTTGCCCAGTTCAAGGAACACACCCTGTACTTGTGCCCCGCCTCCACCCGCTGAGCCTGTCTACATCTCTACCCCTAGGCTTCTTCTCCACCCTGTCAGACTCATGTCACACTCTTAGATGGTGTCCACCCATGTAGATCTTTCCGTTGAGAACCTGGATCCCTTTGCTTGGCCTGCCTTCAGGACTGCCCACCCCACTGCTGGCAGCCCACATATGTCTCCCTATGTCCCCATGCTTTCCTAGGCCAATGGAAATGGCTGCATCTTGGTGGTTGGATTGCTGTCTTTGAAATCTGACTGCCTGGGGAAGCCTGGCCAGACTCAATTTCTTCCACTGGAGACACAGCAATGCCTGCTGTGGGGGCTGCTGCCATTAAATGAGTCACATCTGTCAAGTGTAGACAGAGTATTTCAGAAATGATCATAGAAAAACATTCAGGTTCTAGAAGCCCTTGTATCCTGACCAGGCAAAGATGATAAGAGGCAAATGCTTGCTGTCTGGGGAGAAGGTGACCAGGTACCTTTGAACTCATTTGGGTGCTCGTGGGGAAGTGACCCAGTCTCCTTTTTCACAGAGATAATAGGCCATCCCTCACCAGTCTTGACAAAGAGTAAAGGAAATAGCATTAGAGACCCAGAGCCATTTTGGACAAGCAGCTCCCTGTGTAGGCAAGAACACCTCACCCTGGGGGTGTGGAGAAGGCTTAGATCACTTATCAGGTTCCTGCGAACCTGACACAGAGACAAACAGATGCAGAAGCAGAGGTTCACAGTCCCAAAAGGATCAGAATGTTGACAAATAGCTGGAGCTGTGCAACGTCCTGGAGATGGGGAGAGACAGCAGCCTGGGTCTTGGCATGGCCTGCAGGTAGATTTTGAGCCAGATCCATCTGCCAGGGAGTGCAAAAGGCCGGACAGGTGCTGAGAACCAGTGCCAGGGGACTGGGAGTCCCTGAACATGCCAGGAGGAGAGTTGGGGACTCATAACAGAATATGGACACGTCAGAGCTGAGCCAGGGGAACATTGAGCCAGGAGTACCTGGCAGGGCCCAGGCTGAATTGGGAATGCCATCTTCCTCTGGGGACATCTGTGTCTGCCTTGATGTGACCTTGCCAAGAACTACCTCTTAGCCTCCAAATTAGGATTGGAACCAGTCCCTAATAGCCCCGAAGCAGGCTCCTGTGGAAGCCCTGGGAGGATTTCCAAACCCACACAGTACTCAGGCTGCAGAAGAGAGCAGAAGCAGGCAAGGAGGCACACAAGGCACCCGAGGCACACCTGCCCTAGAGGCTGGCCTGATTCTCCCTGGGGCCCCAGAGTCTGAGTGGCCCATATCACTGTAGCCAGGGCAGCCCCATAGACATGCAGCTGGGGCTTATGTTGAGTAGGGAGGACCATTGAGAGGCCAGGCAGGGATGGCAGCAGGGGGCTGACTTCTGAGCCAAGACCGTAGATGCTCTTCCTGGAAGTCACCAGGGTAAGCATGGGAGAAAGAAAACGCTGCTGGCTGTCTCTGGCCACACATGTGGGAATGGAGAGCAGGGACAGCAAAACTGGGGGGTTTCCATGACAAGTTCTTGCTCCCCTGTGCCTCATGCCCCCAGATCTGCCGTGGTGACTGACTGTGAGAAGGGCTATGAGCTAGGTGGGACATTTCATTCCATATATAGAGGCCCAGGGAGGACGAGGAAGTGGCCTGAGCATTGGGTTTATCAGGCTCTTCCTTGAGGGTCTCTTAACATGTCAAATCAGAGCTCGGGTCAGACACACTCTATAGATAGACATCAGGCAGGGAAATGGCGGCAGATGAGTTCACCTAGGCAAGGCACCGAGGAATCCGCGATCACAGACAGGAATGCGTAGAACTGTGGTTGTGTGGGGTTGAGGGGAGGAGGATGTGGGTTAATAGAGTTTCAGAGTTTGGAAAGATAAAAAGTTCTGAAGATGGTGGTGATAACTGCAGGACCATGCAACTTTGAGTGTGTGTGTGTGTTAATGTGAATGTGTGTGTGTTAATGTGAATGTGTGTGTGTGTGTGTGTGTGTGCGTGCGCGCGCGCACATGCGCACGCGCTCGAATGTATGTATATATGCATGTTATGTGAGTGTGTATGTGTGAACATGAATGCATGTGTGAGCACGTGTGTGAGTGTGGATATATGTATGTGTGAATGTGGTGTAGATCCCGTGTCTGTGTAAGTGTGTGTATACGTGAGTATGTGTGTATGTGTGACTATGTGTAACTATGTATGTATGTAAGAGTGTGTGTATGTGATATAGTTGTATGTGGTCCATGCATGTGAGCATGTGGATGGGTGTGTCTGTGCACACATGCAGAAGCCACAGCAGGATGTCAGGTACCTATCTCTGTCAGTCCCTGTCTTACTGCTCAAGGCAGGGCCTCTTTCTGAACTGTTCCAAATTATGCTGGCTGGCCAGCAAGCTTTCGGGATCTGTGTGTCTCTGCCTCCGAATGTCAGGACTCCAGGCATGCACAGCCATGTTCAGCTTTTGGGATGCTGGGGATTTGAACTCAGAACCTCACACTTTGCAGACCACGCATTCTTACCCACTGAACCATCCCTCTAGCCCCACATGTGAATGTTTTTAATGTCACTGAGTTACCATAAAATGGATTATGTGACCATTTTTATGTGTTTTTTCACAACTTAAATAGTATAATCTCAGAGGGGAGTTTAAGATTGTTGAGTGAGTGAATGAATGAGTGAGTGAATGAATGAGTGAGTGAGTGAGTCAGTGAGTCAGTGAGTCAGTGAAGAAGATGACTTTAGAGCTTGAGTAGGGGAGATGTAGAGATTGTGAAGTCAGATCAGAAGCCACAGCCTGGAGGCTGGGGTGGGTCCAGGGCTGCTCCATCACTCACTCTGGCAGGTCTGCCATGCACTCAGGTGATGGTTTTCAGACCTGACCCTCCCAAACCAAACTGCATCTTGGGGCTGCAGCTGACTCTGCACCAGGAGTCCCCCAGGCCCCTGAAATTTTTTCCTGGGCGGCCAGCATGGGACAGAGCCACTGCTGGGAGGAGAATGTCAAGTCCTGCGGCAGAGGTTGCAGTGGCTAGATCTTGGCTGGCTGTGAGCGTGTGTCAGGAAGAGCATTGAGAGGCCTGGGGAGAAGGCTGGCAGAAAAGGCCCATTCCACTCATCCTGAGAGTGAGCCACACGCTTCGGAAGTATCACGTTAAGGAGATGAATCACACCCTGACTCAGAGAGGGGGTGGCGGGGTTGTAAATCAGAGCAATGGCTTTTATTTGTCAGAAAGGAACAATAAATAACATCTCCCTGTGCCACTTAACAAGAGAGTGGGAGGGAGAAAGGCAGGCCGTGCTGGCAGGAGGGCTGTGGAGTTATGAGGGCAGGGGCAGCCTCAGGGCCTCTTCAGGACACTCCCGTCACCACACACACACACACACACACACACACCTTCATTTTTCTTCCAAACTCCCAGAGCCCTGGGCTGTAAGACAATGTCCTGAGCCCGCCAGCACTGGAGGAGAACTCCACCACTAGGTGACCCCGGTGTTATGAGCACAGTAGGTTGCTGGCCATGTCATAAATGGGGAGTTTCTTTTTTAGAATGAAGGGGCCAGAAACTAGCCCAGAGCCCACCGAGGGCAAAGTTCTCTTGGGAAGAAAAGTGAATCGCAAAATTGGTGAAGGTCATTGTTCTACCTGTGGTCTGCCAGGCAAGTGGCTACACCCAGGGTCACAAAAATAATGCCTTCCAGAGGATGCAAGGGATGCTACCACCACGGTCCCTCCTTGGAGTAGATTTAGAATCAGGCTGCTTGGGGGTTTCTGGGGCTTGAAAGTAAATGTCTGCCTTATGCTGCTGGGAACAGGCAAAGAAAGATGGGGATCTGGGTCAGCCAGGGGCACACGGCACATGACCCACTCAGGCCTTGTTGCTCTGGGCAACCAGAACCCTGGGAGGCAGCTCCGCTGTCAGAACAACAGTGTCCTTGGGAAAGCCAAAGCCCTGCTTCCCCTGCTAGTGATGCTCTATGAGAGAGCGGCTAGCCATTCATGGCTAATGAGAATGCAGCTAGCTAGCCACATGTCCTTCTGAAATAAAATACACACTGACTCTCAAGTATATAGTAGGGAAATGAAGATTGTAAGCTTCATATTGATCACATATAGAAAAATGTAACATTAAAATTGGGTTCAAATGGTTCCTTTTACTCTTTTTAGTGTGACTACCAGAACATTTAAAGGTATACATGTAGTTTGCATCTGGGGCTCATGTTATATTTCCACTGGGCAGTACAAGCGTAGGGAGCTGGTACCATGCAGAGAAAGCAACTACTCCTGACCCAGAGTTCTGACACCCAGGATGGTGGGGAGCTCACATGTTTACTCTGGGCATCTGCCAAGGTGTGGCAGAAACTCCCCAGACCATACGGTCAGAGACAGAATATGCCAGTATGTACCAGTGCATTTCCATCTCTTGCTGGGGCACTTGACTGACAAGTGTGAGGCCTGGAGTCAAGCTTCTCACATTTCACTGTCTCTTCCTCACCACCACAGGCCAGTGTGTGCTCCACAGCACAGTGTGTGAAGAAAATGCTCTTTTTGTATTCATTAACTCCAGCACAGGACAGGTTCCTAAAGAGAGAACAAGTTTATTTGCTTTTGGTGTGTGTGTGTGTGTGTGTGTGTGTGTGTGTGAGAGAGAGAGAGAGAGAGAGAGAGAGAGAGAGAGAGAGAGACAGAGACAGACAGAGAGAGAGAGAGAGAGAGAGAGAGAGAGAGAGAGAGAGAGAGAGAGAATATGCACGTGCCCTAAATCTACGAGTTCAAGTGCAGAGACCAGAGGTCAGTGTTGGTGTCTTCCTCAATTGCCCCTTACTTTATTTGTTTATGTCTCTCACTGAATCTAGCTCCTGTCATTTTGGTTAGGCAGGCTGGCTGGCTAGCAAGTCCTCGATCTACCTGCCCTCAAAGAAAGGACTGCCATCCCTAGTATTTACATGGGCACTGGGAATCTGAACTCAGATCCTCATGCTTGCTCAGCAGGCCCTTTATCCACTAAACCATCTCCTCAGCCCCGAGAGGGCACATGCTGACATTTTTATTTTTTGGTAGGAAATTGAATAAACTCCATCAAAACTACGCAGCCTAAATAAAACTGCACTAAATGTCTGTCTCAGCAGAGAGACACACATGAAAGAAACACAAATCAAGTTCCCAAAGTTTTGGACAATGCCGTGATTTGTTGACGAAGATCCTCCAAGAAGGCCACAGAGCTCCGTAAACACTTTTCACATCCTCTGCCCGCTCCATGACTAGTCAGCCTCTCACAGCCAGACCTCTTTCCTTCTCATACCTCCAGCTCTTGGTACTAGAAGCAGACCTGCTTCCACACTACTTCTGGCTTCCAGGGAGCAAGTGAAGTCCTGAGTGAATGTGTGTTGTTTGATATGGACATGGGCATGTCAAGGACACAAGGCCTCAGCCTCATAGGAGTAGAAGAGCCTTCCCTCCCGGTCCAGTGTTGACAGCGTGCAAAAATCGGCTACCGTAGCTTTCTCCCCCTGGATATTTACCACCTTCAGGCTGTTCCCAACAGAGATGATGGCTCCTACTGGGATTAGCTAAACCTGCCCCCTTGTTCAGCAGCATATAATAACCCTGCCTCCTTGTTTATCTGTATGTCATCACCCCACCTCCTGGTTCAGTTGTATGTAATGACTCCACTTCCTGTTCAGCTGTACTGAGCTTCGGGTGTGCTGAGGCTTCTCCATCGGAGAGCTCAGTCCATATGACCCATGCGTCTGTGCATGTTTGTCTTTTCATCATTATTTCCCCACCTCAGTTAGGCCAAGTCCCCGAAGCTGTGCAGACAGCACTGGTCCTCTCTGCCAGTCAGTCATCTGATCAATCCCAAAAGCCCTGAGCCTACTGAGGGAGTGAGAACTGGAGCAGCCATCACCTCAGAATTTCACGTGCTTTGAGCAAGAAAGCCACTTCTGTAAGTTAGGACAAATTAATAGACCCCTGAATCCAACAGCTACATACAAGTGTTCTTCACAGTATTTCCTGTAATAGCAAGACATTGTAAACAACATAAATGTCCAATGAGTGAGGCGGATGAAACAAATTCTGACAACTCTATTACACTTATTGATTTGTTTATTCATTCATTTACTTATGTGGGGGGGGCACACATGCCATAGACCACATGTGGAGGTCAGAGGACAACTTTCAGGGGCAGGTTCTCTCCTCCCACTACGATCATCCTGGGGATTGAACTAGGCTTGGTGGCAAGTGCCTTTACCCACTGAACCATCATGTTGGCCCTCTGATCATCTGGGCATGTGGGTCCTGGGGATTAACTAAAGCAAGTGCCTTTACCCATCTTGTTGGCCCTCTGATCAGCTGGGCATGGTGGTGTAGTATCTGTGAACTTGCTGGTGGTCAGCAGGGCAAAGGCAGCTCACTTCTCCTGTTTCTCGGCCTACAGTGATGCTCACCATACACCCACTGAGTAAGTCCACAGCCTGGGTAAGCCTGCATCCTTTGCTGACACTTCTCAGTTCTCAAAACACTGAAAAAAAAAAAAAAAAAAAAAAAAAAAAAAAACCTGGATCTCCCTATGTCCCAGCTGCTCGTCCTTCCAGACACCCATGGGTCAATATGACCCTCACACTCTCTTTTCCTACTCCCAGAGACCAATGCCGTGTGTGTGTGTGTGTGTGTGTGTGTGTGTGTGTGTGTGTGTGTGTGTGTGGAGTGGGGGTGGACTCACAACTTTTCTGGTCATTCCTACTGCAGTCATAAGGAGTCATGCCTGTGCCAGTAGAATTAGTTAAGGAAGCCTGATCGCTCAGGCAGAGATCAGTTATTTTAGGTGGATCTAGATGTGTGATCTTAGACATATTGCTTAAGATCACTGTACCTTAGTTTCTGCCTCTATAAAATGGGGGAAATAAAGTACTAGTCTCCTAAACACAGTAGGACCATGAGATGATTTTGTGGGTACAAGTCCCAGACTCAGCATTTGTTGCCTATATTGGTAGGAGGGGAAATTCCAACTTCTTATTAATCTACTGAATTCATTTTAATGTAACATAGAGGAAAATCCGTGACGTTATAGACCTTATAATCTGAGATCAAGGCTAAGCTTTAAAAAGTCAACACAGAGAGGCTAACAAGGTGACTTAGCCGTTCTTGCAGAGCACTTGCAGTTCTTGCAGAGGACCTGGGTTCAGTTTCCAGCACCCATGTGGTGTCTCTCAGCCATCTTTAACTCCAGTTCTAGGTCGTCTGATGCCCTATTCTGGCCTCTGCAGATACCAGACAAGCATGTGGTGCACATACATGCATGCAGGTAAAACACTCATACACATAAAAATAGATAAGTAAAAATCAAACATAGTTAAAAAAGGATTTGTGTAATTACTTGTAGTGGGTAGCCATTCCAACTTGGTTCTGGAAGTTCCAACCCCCATTGAGACTCTGGCAACTGTCACGCCTACGAGGCGGGGCGAGGGGAGGCGCCTGGGGACCCGAGAGCTGGATGGGCCAGCGCTCGCTCTGGGCGCTCTCTCGTGCCGGGACGCTGACCAGTGCAGATTGACTGTGTAGAGCTCCGGAGAACACCGTTGGACTGCATTACACCTTCCCCAGACCCTGCGACCTACCCATTACTTAATTTGTGAGTTTCGCCATTAAATAAATATCCTTTTAACTACGTGGAGTGGCCAAAATAATTTCTCCAATAATTACTGGTCTAGGCAGGAGGCCCATGGAGCCTGAGTTGGGAAGGTAGAATACTTGGGCTTCTAGGGGAAGATTGACTTAGTCTGAAGCCTCAGGTTCATGGAGGAAGAACTCTGGAGAGGGAGAAAGCTCAAGGTTTCCAGAGTCACAACGTAGTCATCAGCTCAGCTGGGACCAGACGGGGCCCACACCATCACGTCCTTACAGGCATTCCAAATTCCAAGTTGCTCAGAGCATCACTGGAACAGTTTGACAAGCACAGGTGCTGTGGGATAATCCTTCTGTGCACTGTGAATATGTATTACTCTTATTGGTTAATAAAGAAGCTGACTGGCCTATAGCAAGGCAGGATAAAGTTAGACAGGACAATCAAACTGAGGATACTGGGGGGAAGAAGGGCCGAGTCAGGGGAGACACCAGCAGATGCAGAGAGAGCAACATGGGCACCTGTACTGAGGAAAGGTACCAAGCTTGTAGCAAAGCATAGATGAGAAATATGAGTTAATTTAAGGGTAAGAGTTAGCTAGTAACAAGACTGAGCTATTGCCAACCATTTATAATCTATATTAAGTCTCTGAGTCAGTTATTTGGGAAGCTGCTGCTGGTTATTTGGGAATAGGCAGTCAGGACAGGAAACATCTGCCTACATACAGGTAAAGGTAGCTCAGCAACACTTGCCTTGTCAGCAAACAGGGCCACGCACAACACCCTCATCACCCCCCCCCCCCATCAGATGGCCTCATCATCTGACTCCAGCTGGTAGAAGCTGCCTCCCTGCCTCTGCCAACTCCTAGCTGTGCAGCCTTGAACATACTGTTTAATGTCTCTGTGCTTCTGTTTCCAAGTCCACAGATCAAGACAAGAGGTAAGGAATCTGGGTTAGAGAGATAGCTCAGTGGTTAAGAGCACTAGCTGCTCTTCCAAAGGTTCGATTCCCAGCACCTACAAGGTGGCTCACAACTATCTGTAATTCCGGTTCCCAGGGATCTGATGCCCTCTTCTGGCCTCCACAGGCACAGACAGACATGCAAGCAAAGCACCCATACACATAAAATAAAAATAAATCTTTTTAAGGGGTTACTAACTCGGGTACATAGAAGTGAGTAGGAGGGATGAGGTCCCTTCTCTCCTTCCCTTAAGAACAAGAGCAAAGCAGCCGCCACCTGAGCTTGGGAGAACCCACACAGGAAGCCTTGCATCGTGGAGTCTATGCATCACATCCTCACTCTCAAGCTCTCAGTGGCCCCATTTCTCATTCCTACAAGTCTGCAGGTTGAATTGCAGCTTCACTCCCTGCCTGATCCCCATCCACCTCATGCTCCCCTTGTTCCCGTTAACACAACATCCTGGGTCTGACTCCTCACCACCCTTGTGGCTTGAACACCGCTGTTCTGACTGAGGTGAAACCTCAGATCTGATCGACGACGTTCCCCTGACAGGTCTGTGTGACTCCCTCCTCCCTATAGAAAGAACAAGGCCAGGCTCCAACCACTGTGGATCCTTTGAAATCTGGCTCTGCTCTCCATCTCTCATGGAGACACGTGTTTTTACACACCCCCACACACGTGCATTCTCACACATACAGTCTACACCCATGAGCCTTACACCAGCACACCTGCACACCTGCTGCTCTCCTCCCTAGAATGCTCTGTTCTTTCCTGGGGAAATCCCTCTGGCTCATTAGCGCCTGGCTGAGACAGAGCATTGTGCTTTACAAACTCACCCCTCCCTCATTCCGTTACTCAGTCCGTTTTCTTCCATTGCTTAGTCTGGGCCATGGGATGGAGGGGCAAAGCACTGGCTGGAACCACCAAGCAAGAACACAGCTGGCAGCAAGTCCCTCCCACCTTTCCCTGCTTCCTGCATGTAAGATGGATGTGATGGCCAGTGCTCTTGCAGCTACCCGAGAATGGGAGGTGATTTTCAGGATGGAAACTATGTTCTAAGGATGGAGCGGCCAAAAGAGAGAAGGGGCCTGGGATATGACTGCCAAGTCTGGGCCAGCTCCTTGGGCTCTCACATGAGAAGAGAAAACACATCATTATTTGCCTAAACCGCTGTTATTTTGGTTTGTTTGGGGGCCCTCTTTGGACTATGGGCACATAGTCACTCAGCCTTTGAGGCCCAACCCGAGGACACCTCCTCCATGAAGCCTCTGTAGACACAATCCCTGGCTCCCACTAAGCAGAATCTCCTTGCCACCACCATATCCCCAGCCTCCCAGGCTGCTTATCATTCTTGGAGTTTATCATTCTTCTTTCTGGTCCAGGACCAGACAACACCAGCATAACTGACTCTGTTCAAGGAACAACATTCTCTGACACAGGGCTGCATCTTCTTGGGCCTGGGAGTCTAGCCCAGGGGCAAGGTTGTGTCCGCTGCTGGTCGAAGTGGCCTCTCTCAAGAATACTGCAGCCTAGAGCCCCAGGAGAAGTCTGGGTGTGTGAATGAATGTGTAAATCACCTGCCTTCCAGCCCTTCTCTCTAGGACTCCGCGTTCTGCCAGCTGAGGCCTGCCTGTCATCATCTATCCTTCTCAGGTCTCCTTCCCTTGCCACACTTAGCTGGCACTTACAGCCAGAGGTAAGAGGCTCCCGAAGAGCAGGGATAAACTCCCAGCTGCCATACTCCTGACACCTGTTCTCTCAGCAGCCACAGAGTGCCAAGAAAATGAGGACAGCTGCTCCGAGAGGACCCACAAAGAGAGAAGATGCAGTGGCCTTGCTGGCATCCTGGCTGGGGATGCCTCCTTAGCAGTAGCCTTGACTTGGAGAAAGGTCACTTTCCAAGGAGATTCAAATCTACCCATGTCAGCTCAGGCTTAATGATGGACACTGAAGATCTACAGACAGAAAATCAAAGTGGAAGAAATACCAGGACTTCAAGGCAACCTCAGTCACATAGCTCTCTCTGAATGTGTTGCTTGCTTCCCCAGAGCCCTGTGGGGTCCTCTGGGAAATGGGGATGTGGATAAAAGGGAGAGGAGAAGGTTTGCGTGGCACTTGGATTCTGCTTCTTTAGGTGTGGATGGTCACTGTAGGGCAGAATGGCTTGCAGAATTATAGAGAAGGGTGTCAGCTAATTTTCATGGCACTGTGACAAAATACTTGACAGATGCAATGTAGGAGAGAGAAGGTCTTGGCTCAGGGTTTCAGAGGATTTCAGTATCTCATGGCAGGATCTCATGCATTGTGGTAGCAAGAGTTTGGCATGGAGCTGTTCCCATTGTGGTTGCCCAGGAAGCAGACAGCTAGACCACAACCAGAGACGGGTATAACCTTCAGAAGCCCATTCCCTAACTTGGCTAGTTAGGTACCACATCTCAAGGGGTCTAACAAACTTCCAAACACTGCCCCCTGCTGGGGACTCAAAATATGAGCCTGTGGGGAATGTTTCAGATTCAGGTCACAAGAAGAGGATCCCAGTGCAATCTAAGGAAGAACTTCCCTTGTAACATAACTGTCCTATGAAGGAGCTGACCGCCCCAGGAGACTCTTGCCCCATGCACCGTGAAGCAATGGGCACTGCAGAAACACATACTTTCACAGAGACCTCATGTTGTGGAAGCTGTAACTCTGCTACCTAGTGGGGCTTCCTGGGGTGCCCTGGAGTTCTGGGAAACTTCTTGGCTGCCTTTCTGGGCTTTCGTTGCCTCCTGCCTACAGAGAGGATGGTAAGGGTAACCAGTTTATCAAGCATGGTGCTGGGATTGTTTCAAAGGTCCTTTCAATCTGGTTCACATCAGTCTTTTCTTTCCCCATGTCTTTGGGTCTCAGTGTCCCACACATGTGCTTTGAAAGTTCCTGTGAGTCTCTCTTTCTCTCTCTCTCTCTCTCTCTCTCTCTCTCTCTCTCTCTCTCTCTCTCTCTCTCTCTCTCTCACACACACACACACACACACACACACACACACACACACACACACGAGCAGAAAAGCTGAACTGCAGGAAAGACTGTTAGAAAGACTGCCACAGGCCATACATTTCCCATCATGTCAGACTTCTCCATTCATCCACCCCTCCACCTATCAATGCACCCAGCCACCCATATACACATCTACCCTCCCACTTATCCATCTACCCATCCATTCATCTATTCCTTCATCTATCCACCTATTCACCCATCCACTTAACCACCCTCTCATGCATCCACCCATCCATAAGCAGCCAGCCTGCCTACCACAACATATATATTGAATATCTATTATATTCTAGAAACAAGTATGAGAATAGAGCAATGAGAGAGAGAGAGAGAGAGAGAGAGAGAGAGAGAGAGAGAGAGAGAGAGAGAGAGAGAAGCGCATTGGAAATGACTCTGTGCTCTCTTTACCTAACATACACAATAAATCCTTCTATACTCTTATTTCTTGGCTGGGCTTGTTTTGGCTTTGCCCTTATCAAAATGTGAACTTGCTGCATTCAGTTAGAAACTGGTGAGCTGGTTGGGGTATTCTCCTTGCAGGCTCATGGGCTTTTTCAACTTTACTTTCAAACGGAGAGGTAATGAGGAAAGGTCCAGAGACAACCCCTTTCACTTCCGGTAACAGGACTGTCTCCTTGGGGCCTTATCACCCTGTTCCACCATTGTTTCTAGGTGGACTTGGCAGCTGCCTCAAACGTTTCGTTCTGAAGTTTCCTTGGGTTGATGGGCGCTGCCAGACTTTTGCCAGCTAACCAAGGCTCGATAACAGAGTAGAAAAGGACTGTGTAGACTAGAAAAGCACAGAATAGTCGGCCACACATCTGACACTGGTTCTCATACCTGGAGCTGGAAAGATAATCTCCGTCCAAGCGGATGTCAGAAGTGCAGGTTCTCTGTTTTGAAAGGGAGGCTAGTCAGGAACACATACTCATCAAACATGTCAGAGAAGGTCTGGGGGCCTGACACGCATCTCTCCTGGTTGACAATGTGCAGTGTGGAAGGTTGGAAAACACCTCCATCCTACAGATCATATAGAGCAAAGAGAACCAAAGAGCAGGAACCAAAGGGTGTATGTGAACCCGGAAATGCCTCCTCCTGTGCCTTAGGGCCAGGACTTATACTAAAGCTAAAGAAAGTCAAATTATAATGGATTTTGATGATGGTTTCAGTGGGTGAGATCAGGAAGTCCTGAGTTCAAATCCCTAACACTTATGTAAAAAGCCAGGCACAGCTGTGTGTGCCTGTAACCCCAGTGTTGGGAGCAGAGATACAGTAGATGGCGGGGGTGTGCTGGCCAGCCAACCTAGACAAAACAGTGATCTTCTGGTTTAGTGAGGAATTCTGTTTTAAAGGAATAAGGTAGCAAGCCATAGGCAAAGATACCTGACATCTGCCTCTTGACCTCTGCATGCTTGCACATGGGCATAGGCATCCACATACCCATCTACTCACACCATACATATCAACACACACACACACACACACACACACACACACACACACACACACACACCTAATTAGAGCAAAGGTCTGAAACTTTTAGAGAAATCAAAGAATGCCCTGGGGCTTCTGGTGTGCTATTTTAACCTTTCACACATGTGCCCCATGCTGTTGACCTTGAACTGAGTGTACTCAGGAATGCATTCCTTAACTAATCATGATCAGAGATATACCTGCTCCCAAAGTGTTTTCCTATGTAAGTAGGTACAGGTATCCTGGATAAAATCCCCACACGTCCCTTATTAGAGGTGGGTACTGTGAGGAAATAAACTAATGTGATTAAGCAAATCCTGAGGAAGTTGAGTTTACTGGGTTTGAGCCCTGCAGAACTCTAAACTGGTAGTGTCTGTATGGACCATATTAATTGTACTAACAACAGACATCATAACGTTCTCCGAGGGAGCCAGCATTCAGGCTCCTTACACGGAAAACAGTATAGAAAATTCAGAAAGGGTATGAAAACATAAAGAAGAAATAAAAAACTTTGGTGATCCCACTACTCAAAAGGTGCTCTTAGAAACATTTTGGTGCCTGTAACTATTTTCATATGTACCTGTATATTCCCCTAATTTCAGACTATTCTGTCTGTGCCTTCGGCTGTGTCCTGAACATCTTTTCATTTGTTACACAGTCAGTGGTGTAATTTTTTTTTTACTGACTACATAATATATGTCTTCACAGCCCTACCATAATTTATAGAACCTGTTCCCACATATTGGTATATCTGGGTGGTTTCTAGTCTTTTCCTGTGATAAACAACATTGTAATACATGCTCCTCTAAGGGCTGGATATAGCTCAGTGGAAGAGTACTTGATGGCATGTGCTTGGACCTGCATTCCATTCCTATCACAGAGCAAAAAGTAGGGTCCTCCTAGGCAACCCTTACTGGCATCTGTGACTATTTTACTAGCATAAATTCCTAAAAGAGGAACTTAGGAGTGGAAATGTACAACTATTTGATGCATCTTGACAAAGCACCGTCTAGACACTGATGCTATGCCCAGATGCCCATTCCCTCCCCATGTATTCTGATTTAATAAGAATAACAACAGCCGGGCGGTGGTGGCGCACGCCTTTAATCCCAGCACTTGGGAGGCAGAGGCAGGCGGATCTCTGTGAGTTCGAGGCCAGCCTGGGCTACCAAGTGAGTTCCAGGAAAGGCGCAAAGCTACACAGAGAAACCCTGTCTCGGAAAACCAAAAAAAAAAAAAAAAAAAAAAAAGAATAACAACAAAGGGAGCTCGAGAATTTGCCAGGTAAACATGCACCTCACTTGAACTCACGTTTCTGTCTGTTGTTTGTTTGTGACAGGACCTCACTACGTAGTAGCTCAGGCTGGGCTAGAACTCACTTAAATAGCCTGCTTGCAAAGACCCTCCTTCCTGGCCCCAGACTGCTGGGGTTACAGGTGTTAACCACCATGCCCAGACTGGTTTGCCACTTAAGAAAATTATGTCCAGGCTTTTGTAGTTGTTTACTTTTTTACTTCGTTTGAGCACTCCTGGGGAAGGCTGCTGATGCATTTTATAATTTGTGGAATAAGTTTAGAATTGTAGGGAAATCTCAGAGGTCCCACGGCCCCACTGCCATCTTCTCTAATGTGAACCCAAACCTTATTAGGATTTTGGTAAGTTTCCCACTGCAGTCTTTTCTCTACCCTGATACCCAAGCCCGGGTCTTATAACTGCACCAAGTTATCTCTTTACTGTCCTCTGGCTGTCATGGGTACCTTGGAAAACAGCTGTCTTAGGTTTTCTCATAATCAGATTAAGGCAACAGGTTCGGAGGAAGACTGCTTGAGAAGTGAAGACCCCTTCCTTCCCTTCCAGTCATTCCCAGGAACACAGGCTGTCAGTGTGACCTAGAACTGCTGATGTTAACCTTGACCATGGCTGAGGTGATAGCTGCCGCTTATCAGCCCTAAAGTTAGTATTTTCCCCCTCCCACACGCTATTTTTTGGAAGTGAACCACTGAATGAAGCCAACTTTTAAGAGGAGGAGATTGGGGCTCCATCTGCTGGAAGGGGAATAGTATAGGCATTTTCTAGAATTCTGTAAAGATCTGTGCTGCCTCCCTTATGTAGTTATTTATTCTCATAACAAGACATAAGTAATATTCCTTTATAAACAACAAATGATCGTGGACTCTTTGGATTGTAATTCTATCTTATGATTTATCTTGTGCTCAAATCATCCAAGCTTTGGTGGTAACAAGCTGTCTCTGCTGTGCTCCTGTGTCCTTTGGGCACCCTGTCATCTGCTGTCTCACTCACATGCTGGCTCTCTTTTGAATGTTTTCTTATGTTCTGGAAGCACAAGATGTTGTGAGCTCATGCTGTTTTTCTCTGCCCATGTCTGAAGTCAGTCACTCCACTAAAGGGCTTTGGTTCCTGTGATTAGAAAATGATCTTTGGAGCCTCAAAGTCACATAATGTGGTGTCCATTTCTTCTGGAGGACAAGCAGTCCTGGGCTCTCAGCAGATACAGCTGAGAAATGCATGTGTATGTTCACCTACACCTATATGAATTTCTATGTACTTCTTTAATATTTTTTACTGCTATTTATTTACTTAGGTGTGTGTGTGTGTGTGTGTGTGTGTGTGTGTGTGTGTGTGTGTGTGTGAATGTGTCTGCTGTGGAGCACATGTGGAGGTCAAAGGACAACCTGCAGGAGTTGGGAGTGGGCTCTCTTTTTCCATCATGTGGGTCTGGGAATCAGACTTGGATTATCAAGCAGCTGGAGAGATGGGCTCAGCAGTTAACAGCACTTGCTGCTCTCACAGAGGACAGAGGTACAGTTCCCAACATTCATACGGTAGCTCACAACCATTTATATAACTCCAGTTCCAGGGGATATGACATCCTCTTCTGGTCTTTGCAGATAATACATGCACATGGCATATAGGTATGTGCAGGCAAACACACACATAAAACAAAATAAATCTTTAGAACAATAACAAAACTAACAGGCATGTTGAGGTACATCTGTAATCCCAGCAACTGGGAGATGGAGGAAAGGGGATCAGAAATTCAAGGTCATTCTCATCAGTAAAGTGGTAGCTTCCAGACCAGCCTGGGCTACATAAAACTCTGTCTCAGAAAATCTAACTAATAATTAATTAATTAACTTTTTAATTAAAGAGAACTTCATGGAAGGAGATATTTGCAGTTCTAGAACCCAGAGTACAGAGATATCCAGTCACAGCAGCCAAAGGCATTCTTCTGGGAAAAGCTGGCATTTTTGCAAAAGCCAAATAGAACAAAGGACTTAAAATCAAAACAAATCTAGAAATATGGGAGTTGTGTATCAGAGTTCTGTTAGAGGACAGAACCCATGGAATGAATATGTCTTAAAGAGAGAATGTATTAGCTAGGCTTTCACAGTACAGCCTGGGTAGTCTAGCATTGGAATCTGCACCAGAGAGGTTGAGAACCCAGGAGCTTCCACAAGGCTGAAAGCCTTAGCTGTTTCAATCTAGTGCTGAATGCCTGCACGATCCCTGGAGAGCCAATGATGTTTAGGTCACACTACAAGGCTCCAGAAGCTGGGTTCTAATGTCAGTGAAGGATGATGGGAGCCGCAGCAGGATGGATGCACTCACTGGCGGAGAGTGAAAGTGGACAGGAAAAAATAGTGACTTCCTCCCAGACCTCCTCCTCTCTAAACTGCTGCTATAAGGTGCTACCCAGGGATGGTGGTCCTGCTTCTCAGTTAATCTTTGCTAGAAGTGCCTGTATAAATGCACATAGGGATGTGCCTCTTAGGTGACTGTAGATCCCATAAGTTGACAACTAAGATTAAGTTAGTTCATAGACTCAGAGTTGTTGTCAAGGACCTCACTGTCCCTTTCTCATTCATTTCCAGACAAGGCCCCTCTTCTGCCTAAGCCCTTTGCATAAGTGTTTCATTCTGGTGAAATTTCTGGAGAAATTCTTCCCTGTCTGTCACGAGACACAGAGCACACTAAGTGTCTCTCCCCAGGACCTGGCAGCCTTCCGGATGCTCTCCGTCCTTGTGTCCACAGAACACCTCAGAGCCTCTCATAGTCTGTCCATCTTCCAAGATAGGATCCTAATGACACGTGCATTTCCCACGCTTACATGGTTATAGACTCTTTGAGTTGGGGGATATCTACTATACCTATCTTCTTAGGGCCAAACCTGGAAAACTCAGGCCTATAGGCTAGACTGAACTTCTCAGCAGTCTGGCAAACCCTCTGTTGTCTGAGGTCCACCTCCATTCTGCATCATTATTATTATTTACCTTTCTCCTTTCTTTCTCCTGATGCTCTCAAGTTGTCTGCTCGGGAGCCTCAGAGGATTTGCATGTGTTGTTCCATCAGTCTGGAGTGCTTGTCCCTATGTCCTCTGAGGTCAGCTGCCTCAGGATGACTAGGGCACACCAGGGCTCCATGTTCTGCAGCATGTGTCCCATGCCTTGTTAGCATTTTTTTCTGGATTTTATAAACGTGTTTCTTGCCTGTGAGTTCTTTATCTCAACCCTTGCCCTCTCCTGGCTTAATTCTTCAGCCTCCCCTCAATTCCATGACATACTCCTATTTTCCTTCCATATATTTCTTCTATTTTTTCAAGTTTGTAAAAAGTTTCTGTTACTTGTAAGACAAACAAAAACATCAACTTCATCACTCAGGGAAAAAAGTTAAGAATGATATTAGTCTTAGAGATGCAAGCTGAAAATGGCAAGGTCCTGTGAGTCTGCTCTCCCAGGATTTATGCTCAGAAGGTCCCAACAGAAACCGGCAGCTTGAGCTGAGTGGTGCCCGAGGAGGGCCACACAGTCCCAACCCAGATTGGACACAGCCCTCTGCAAAGGGAAGGGTCGCCCGCATCAGTCCAGAAGGCAAGTACCCTCCCTCCTTCCAGGAACCAGCGGCAGCTCTGCTCTGCAAACAGCCTCTCCTGAACTCAGGGACTGGCCGGGCCACAGCTTCTGTACCTGCACTCCTGGTGCACTGCATTCAGAATGCATCTTCAGCAGCCATGTGCAGAGGCTTCCGGAAGGTGCATTTGATCTCTCAAAGCAAAGAAAGGCTGGGGTGAATGACTAAGTAGTTCTAAAGGATGGTCAACAGGACTAAGTGACTCCTTTCATCCATACGTGGCTCTGCTTCCTCTTCCATGGAACCTTGAGTTTTGTCTTTAGCCCCGAATGTGGCAGAAGCCACTCTGCCAGGTATGACCCTGCCACGAGAGCCCTAGAAGCCTCACTGTCCTGGGATCCCAAGCCCAGCACACTGTGGAGAATCTGATATGGACTGCTGGCAAGTGAGAGTCCATGTGGGGGTCACCAGGTGCTTCAGCTCAGTCAGCACCCAGACCGGAGGCATGTGGATGGGACTTTCTTCCCCGGCAGCCCAGCTGAATGCAGCTGTGGGTAAGTTCAGCCTGGACCAACAGAGTCATCAACCAGAATTGGGAGCCATAAATGTCATAGCTTCAACCTACTGAGTTTGAGGCCATCTGTCATGTGGCACAAGTTAATAAAGGGAAATAAGATGCAGAATCCATCAGGGAGGCCACACCTGTCTGGCTGTAGGGAACTTTCAGAAGCATGCCAGGGTCCCCTCCCTGAATGGTAGGGATGCAAGGACTAAGAAGGCTCCAATACAGAGGTGTCCAGTGTGACAGAGTGGTTAAGGAAGCATTCTAAATGCGGTGGGTCAGAAGCTAAGGCAGAGAAGCCTGCCCCGAATGCCACTGAGCTCCACAGCGGCTGCTGCAGACCAGGGTTGGCACTGGCTGCTGGGGGTGAAAGGGTAGCTGGGCGGTGCCCTATCTGCCTCTCCCACGAAGTTCCAGGCAGCCTCGACCCTGAAACAAGGAAGAGATTAGCTCCTGTGCTCCTGATCCTCCCCCTCCTGCTCTCCATTATCCAGCCCTGAACCATGACTGAGCAGAAGAGATGATGATTAATGCAATCTGCACACTCATGGAGTTATAATTACCAGGTGGAGTTAAATGACGCCCCCGAAAAACTTACAGTACAATGAAGGAGGGTTGGGCAAGGGGCGGTGTCACTTAGGTCTTCTTGGGTTCAGTAGAAGGGGAGACTGAAGTCTGAAGGTGCAGGGCACCTATCCTGAACCTCCAAGGAAGGAGGGACCTTGGCACGAAGAGGTGAGGAGAGGACATAATGCAGGGTAGGAGGAGTGGGAAGGAGGGACAAAGAAGGCATGTGTGGGCTGGGGAGATGACCGCGTGGCTAGAGCACTTACCATGCAAGTGTGGAGGCCGGAGTTCGAATCCCTAACACCAGGGTAAAAAGCTGGGCCGGTGTGGCAGAGCTGTAATCCAGAGCTCTGGAGGTGGAGGGGGGAATCCCTGGGGCGAGCTGGCTAGCTAGAGTTGTGGAATCAATGAGTCCCAGGTACAGAGAGAGACCCCTCCTTAGCAAATAAAGTGGGGAGACATTGAAGAAGGCACCAAACTCAAAACCAGCAAAACTTCTGGCTTCTATATGAAGGCCTGCACACACACGCACAGACACCTGCACGCATGTGAGCCCACATGTATACAAATACACACACACACACACACACACACACACACACACACACACAGGCACAGGCAAGGAGCAAAAGGCCCCTTCCGTACTGCAGGTCGTTCCTTGGGAAGCATCACTTCCTCCCTTCTGAGGTTTCCTTTCTTCCTCTTACACAGTCTCCAGAGTGATGCTGATAGGTTTTCTTCCTATTCTGTCCTGTCCAGACCCATGATGGTTCGTTCTATGTAGAGAACTGACAATTTCAAAAGAGCTGCTGAGTCTTAAGAATGCCTCTAGAGAGTGGCTCTAGCCTCAGGACTGTACAGACTCAGGCAAGAAGTTTGTATGGTGTGAGCATCTGCCATTGAGAAATGCGCAATGAAAAGAGACCTCAACTATCCATGCCACAAAATGTGCTTGGAGCCCAAAAACAGGCTGAAAACCACGCCAAGCTAGTGAGGACATGGAGAGCCAGCCCATCAAAGACATCTACTCTTCTAGAAGGTCTTTTACTGCTCTAATCCTAAAAGACAAAGAAGAGGGTTCACAGGCTCTGAAATGGGCATGTCAGCGTGTATAGCAATCGGGAGAGGCTAGGGAGAGAGGTAAGGAGAGGCAGGGAGAGACCACCATGGCCTAGAGACCCCTCTGAGACTTCACCCTCCAGCTTCTCTGGGAGAAACAGTATCTGGGAACTCAAACATGCCCTGCCCATGGTTGTGGGCCCGGGTCACCTCCCTGTGAATCACTCTGTCCCCTGCCTGACACAGTGCCATCCTTTTCCTGCCTGTTTTGGAAGCATCCAAGCAGCTTGGAAAAGCAGTAGCTGGAGAATACAAGTTCACTTCATTTCTGACCCTGCTGCTGACCAGCATTCTCCCAAGCTCTTCTGCCTCCTGAAACTTCAGTCAGAGAGGTGGATGGCAGGGAGGGAGAGGGGTGCTGTGGTAGGGTCCACACTGAACCCATGGTCCTGAGCCTAAGGCTCCCTATCAGTGGGGATGATTGATGTCAATTTAAGAAAAAGTGAGTTGTAAAACTGTAAAAAGTGACAGTCACATGGAGAGTACCAATTAACGGGGTGGGGTGGGGGGTCCCGGGGGGTGGTCCTCTGTACTCTCTTACATCCTTCCAGAAGCTAATGGTTCTCCTCCAAGGCTCAGCCTCCTGCTTTACCTGGCCCTCTATTATGAAATGCCCCCTCTTGTGACACACAGCTAGTCTTCTGAGAAGGACAAGGGGGCAAGGGCACCATGGGAATGCGCATAACAGCCCACACCATACATGCTGCCCCACCCTGAGTGGCAGCAAGCAGGTGCCCAGACTGTGTGGATCCTGGCTCCACTCTGGTCTTTGTTCAGAACAGAACTGGCCCCAGGCAGAGCTGTGAGTAAGTCCACCTCCTTTTGGGCCAGGCCAGAGCCAGGGCAGGCCCAGACAGTGACAACACCCATTTTACGAGAAACAGGAAACCAGTTTACCAGCCTCCAAAATAGAACAGACAAAACCCCCAAAATAGGAGAGTGTGAGCGTGGGGTGGCTCAGGTTTCTGCAGTTGCTTCCTGATGGGTCACAGAGCATGTGTTGTTGTTTTCAATTTCATGAGAAAATGCCTGGGAGTGCCCTTACAAAGGTGAGCGGAGTATGTGGGCTGAGACCAGGAGGCAGGCTGCCCAATCAGGCTTCCTGTCCTGCTCAGGTCCACCTCCTCAGGCACTAATGCAGCTACTGACAGTTCCAACCACAAGGGCCACAGAAGCCCTGACCCCTGTCTTTTTTCCAGCATGTAAAAAGGTGAGTCTCTCTTACCAGACAGCATTGGGTCTCCTTGAGGCCCCTCAACTGTGCAATGCCATCCACCCTCAAACTGCCTCCACAAGTCCCCAGAGACCCTCTGGGTCATACCATCTGAGAGCCATGCTGACAACAGGCATCAGCCATGCCCTCCACTGGACCTTGACAAAGACATGGAGCCAGGCCCATGCTGCTCCCTTGACCAAGAACATCATTTTTTGGCACAGTCCCCTTGGAAGCAATCTTGCTGGAAGGGCATGACTACCTCTGTGATGCCCTCAAGGACAATGTCACAAAGCCCCCTGACATCTTAGAATCCGTATCCAGTGCACTTCGATCCTGTAGACATGATGACTGCTAAATGACCAGGTTCCCTTTTTGCTGGCATTGCTGAGAGGCTTAAGCCCAATTTACTTATCATCTCCAGCAGGCTATGTCCTGTCCTGTCTTGCCCCATGACTCTTTACCCTTTCCTTGCTTTCCACATGAACTTCCTTGTTAACTTCGTTTTCCTTTCATATAGAACGCATCTTCTCTAATCTCCATCTGGAACAAGGTGAAAAATGCATAATAACCAAGCAAGTCACTGTCACTTAAAAGGTACACACCTAGCTTCTGCCTAGCCATCTGCATAGGAAGGCTTCCCTCCTGGGGGTCCCCCAGCACCTGTCTGCACCTTCCTGAGGAAGTGCCTAGTTTTGTTATCAGTTATCTTATGTTTTCCACTGAGAAGGCTCTGGGTGAGGTCTAACCGCTCATTTCTGCCGCCCTCTGTGCTGGCCACATCACTTCACACTCACCTGCTTGGATAGCCCTCAAGATGGCCTTCAAGGCAAGGATGACAAGGGCAGAACAGAGCCCAGAAAGGCTAATTGTTTACACAAGGACACTTAGGGTGGAAGGCAGAAACTGACCCTGAACCTCAGTGTCCATACCTCATCCTAGGCTCATGTTATGGTCACTCAACCTATAAAACACAGCTCCCATGTAAAAGAGTAAAAAGGAGAAAGAGAGAAGGAAACTGATTCCTTTAGATCATCAAATAATTCACTGTGAAAGGCAGCTTCATCTGCACTATTTATGGAATTTTAAATGACTCAATTAATAAAACTCTGTTTTCTAGAAAAATGTAGATGCATTCAACTGTGGCATCCTCTGATAGGTCAGTTAGAGCAAATGCTTTACAGAATATAACCAATCAAGTCCTTGTGTTCTTTTCTTTCCTAGAGATGGAGCCCAGAGCCTTGTACATGCTGGGCAAGCACTCTAGGACGTGGTAACAGCATACAATGCAACCAGAAGAGCTGATTTTGCAAGATGCTTCCAGAAGAAAAGAAAGCCAACTCTACTGTCAAGAAAGGTCACACATTAACCACGAGGCCAGTCTTTCCCCCAGCCCTCTAGTGTCCAAACCTTAGAGTACAGGGATCTGAAATATGTAATAAGCCCATATGGATTTGGTTGGCCTGATACCTTTAAATGTCCCTAACTCTGATGCCAGGACACAACAAAGGAAAGAGACATAGGACTGTCTGGGTTTGGGTCCAGATGGCCTTGGACAGGTTTGTGGTTCTTCATCTGAGCCCCAGTTTCTACCTGTGTAACCTAGGGAGGAATAAAGTTCCCCCCTCCTCTGCCACTGCCTAGGGTCACAGTGAGGACAGAGTTAGCACAAGATGAATGCTTGGATAAATCACCTTATCCCAGGCAAGAGGACATGTGAGCCCACAGAAGACCTGGGAGATGAGGGATCTCCTCAAGGAGCAGCCACAGCACTGTGGGAAGAGGGCCATCTCTTTCTAGGCTGCCTTGCTCTTGGGCTACTTTGGACCTTGAGGTGTATTGGAGGAGGGACATCTGGTGGCTCCCAGACTCTAGTGCATTGTGAGCAGAGGGGGTAGATCATATGAGCAGAAGCAGCACATGGGGGAGCCCCACACTTCACTTCTTTGTGCCCCCAGATGAGGCACTAGAGCCCACCCCTACCCCTTTTCAAAATCTGCTCCTCTGTTTCCCAAACATCTCCTTTTCCTAACTCCTTGGGCTGACTAGATGCTGTCTGCAAGGTTCCCCACCTGTCTCCCTCTTATTGGGGATAGCCTTGGGTGCCCAAACCTCAGGGAACCCAACCAGGGTAACTGACCTGACTTTACCATGGGATAGACCGTCCAAAAGCCTGCTAGCCATTGTTCCTCACCCCACACCCTCCACCTCCTCTCTGAGAGAGCATCACAGCGGTTGATTGCTTTAGGATTCACAGAGAATGAATCCCTACACTATCACCCACACTTTGAGGGATCTTGGGCAAGTAATAGGAAAGCCTCCGTTTTCCTCTGTGTTAGATGGGAGGGTTGCCACTGAAGCATGTCACCTTACACCCGAGGCTGTAATGAAGATGGAAGGGATGTGTTTTACCTGGCCAGAGAGGGTATGCTTGCCTCAGCAGGCCTGAGTGAGCACGACATCTGAGCTTTCTTTCTGCAGTACATCAGTGGGAGACAAGCCTGCAGGACCATCTACCAGTCGCAGGCGCCTGTCTCAGGATGCTGCTGTGAGCCCTGAGATTGAGCATCTGCTAAGGACAACCTGACAGGAATTAGACTGACAAAGCTGACCCCTCCACATCATCCTCACCCCCACACCCATCTTACATCTCTGAAGCATGGCAGGGTGAATCATCTTTGGGTCACTGGGACAATGCTAGGGTTGCTGGGACTTCATCTCTTCTGCCAACCCATCGACAATGAGCTCTCCTCCCACTCTCATGTCCCTCTTCTGTCCTCAGCTGTAGAATGGGTGCAGTAGACCCTCTCACCCATGGTGTCCATGAGTTCTAATGTCATCTCTTGGTGTCCCCTTGCATGGCCCCTGACACTGTTCCATACCCCCATGGATGTCTAGAGTATAAAAAACACCCAATCCCACATAGGCTTTGTGTTTTTTCTGTAGGAATGGCAGTGTCAACACAGTACCAGAGCAGGTGGCCCTGCTGTGTTTATGCCTAGCTGCCTCTTTTCCATCGCTACTCTTGTGATCTGGAGCTGTTTAAAAGGAAAATCTGAGTAACTTGAACACAGCCCTGGAATGACCCAGTGGGTGATCTGTTAGGCCAGCCATTCACCAGGTAACCCACAAGAGAGTAGGGAGCATGCATTGCATGGATGCATTGGAAGAAGTGATGATTTGTGTCCCAGGCAGGACAGAATGGGATGGCAAGAGAGTCATCAAGCTATGCAGGACACCATGCCATTTTAAATGGATGAATTATTTCTAGAATTTTCCACTTCTAAATTTTCAGATCATAGTTGAACCAGAGGTAATTGAAACTAAAACATGGCAGTGGGGCGTGGGGTGGGGGAGGGCACTGCTCTACTGCCCTTTGATATGTTTTGCAATTAAAAGTGGAAACACACTTATTGAAGAGCACAGCACCCAGCTTCCCTCTATTGGGCCGCCACAGGGCTGGCTCACTCTAAAGGACAGGTGAAGGAAAGGAACAACATGGTAGGCACCTGCAGATGCAAGGAGACAGAGGAGGAGAAAATGGAGGGAGGGGAGTGAAAGTCTTTTCATGGAGACACCATCCTTCACAGACCCCACTGGGTACCTGTTCTCAGGTATAGTGGTGAACAGTGAGGGGCAGAGAGAAGGCAGGATCCTGGTATCTCATCTGGGGCAAGGTGTGAGCCTAGATCCATCATGTTCCAGTGTGAGAAGAGCTGGTATTTTTACTTGGAAAATGCATAGAAATGGCAAAGGAGGGCAATGCAGCCTGCCTGGAGGAGTGGGCTGGAGGGCGTTCGTGATGTCTGTGGTGTCTGACTTGGTCTGAACAGGGCACGTGTGGGAGTGGTCAGGAGGTGATGGGGACAGACTGCAGGTGCAAAGACACTTGGGTGGGATGGGGAGGAGCAGGGGATAGGAGGCTCCACCTGAGTAAGGCTGCAGAGGATGTACCTCTGGGCCTCTGGTGTCTTCCTAACGCATGCCAGAAAACACAGCTGCTCCAAGACCATGAGGGCCACAGCCCTCATCCCAGCACCACACACTCACAGGGCATTTGCTGTGTACTGGCTATTGTCTGGAGCATTTGATTAATATTACTGCTGAGTCTTCATGAAAACTGTGAGGTAAGATTACTTGTCCTTTGGTATACACTGGAGATTGGCTTCAGGGCCCCCAAAGACACAATCGGCAGGTAGTTCTAGTCCCTTTCATGATTGGAACAGAGTTTGAATATGTCCTACACAAGACTCTCTGGTCTTTGAAATCATCTCTAGATGACTTCTGCCAAATGTTGAGTACATGCTGGCAAATGGCTGCTTGACTGGATCTTGTTTGTAAGACAAATAAGTCTGTACCTGTTCAGTATCAATGCAATCCCCCACCCACCCCGATGCCTGACTATTTTAACCTGAGGTTGGTTGACTCTGGATACAGAATCTTTGGACAGAAAGGGTCAGTTGGACTCTTGCTAGCCTTGCTGTAAACATAAAGGAACTAGGCTCAATGAAGGCAGGCAATCTACTCATGGTCCATACCATAGCAAGGGACTTGAACTTGGCAGCCAGGTTGCAAGACACCAGTCCCTGAGCATTCTTCCTGCTCTCCCTATATCTCTCTGTTTGTCTCTCTCTTCTCTCTTATCTCTCTCATCTCTGTTTTTGTCTCTGTCTCTCTGACTCTGTCTCTATTTATCTCTCTATGTCTCTGTCTCCCTCTGTCTCTGTCATCTCTCTCTGTCTTCCCCTGTCTCTGTCTCTCTGACTCTGTCTCTATCTGTCTCTCTATGTCAGTGTCTCTCTCTACAGAGCAAAGAGTGTCTTACCTGACCACTGTCTTTCTGGTTACCTCATGGTGCAGTTTCTTCAGTCTCTGCCTCTCCAGCTGCAATCATCTTCCCCGGGAGTATCCCCCTGAGCTGGCCTTGTTAAAGTACTTGATGAGCACACCAAGACTGGTGGACTATGGATGGGGAGAAAGCCCACAGTCCAGTCTGGGCTGGGACCCAACAATTTGTTGACTTAATCAGGCAGATGTGGAAAAGGTGTTGTCATGGTGGCTAGGTTTCTATTCCAGGTGGCCAGGCCATAATTAAATGTCCTGACCCACACACCTCCAATTACTGCACAAGAGCTGGCTTCCCGGCCAGTTAACTAGCAATTACAGAACCTTCCACCAAAATTCTAAACCACTTAGTAAAGGTCACTCTCTTTATTTTTCAGATTTGGGGGTAGAAGTGGGATGGAACTGTTGCCCAGATCACAAGTGACATCCATTATTCAAAACAGGCTTCTTCCCATGGAAAACTGAAGCTGGCACTGAGGTCCCCAGGCCTCAGCGGTGGCTGCTACCAGGACTCCTGTTTATGGTGTATCACTGTATGTTAGGTGCCATGACAGGTGCTTATGTGGGATATGAATTCATTCTTATGAAACTGGAGAGCCAAGTCTTAACTGTTTCTGTTTATATAGAGGAATAAGCATGATCACATAGCTCTGCTTAGAGGATTTTGAATTTCTACTCAGGTCTATTTACCTCTGAGCAATAGGCTCTGCTATTAGGATGACAAAGCTAAGAAATCTAGGCTGGAGCTCAGAATAGGGCTGGCTCTGTGCTGTTCAAGAGCTACTGAGAAGTCTCGACATTCTTCACTTCCGGCTTATCCTTGAAGGCTTGATTGATGTGAGGGTCTCATCAACCTCTGTAATGATTACCATGTTGGAGCAATGAGCCTTCTCCTTTGATAGCTGAGATAGACTTTTCTATTAACTAGAGAGGCTTGGGGCAGTCCGAAGACTGTAAGGCCTCGGAAGAGACACAGCAGGCACCAAAGATATGGCCTTTACTCTTCCACTTGCCCTACAATGCTCCTGGCAGACTTGACCAATCAATAGTGATGGACCAGGCCCTTTCTCAGGGCAGCTGCTTCCTCTCATGGGCTGAGACAGACCAGGGGAGGAAAAGTCCTCCTCCCCTATCCTTCTTGCTGGTGTAGGGCAACTACAGTTCCTATGTGTAAGTATCTGAAGTCTGGTTTGACTCATGATTATTTTCTAATTTGTGGATTTATTTATGTTTTATAAAAGCATCAAGTCAAACAGAATTTAAAAGTATATCTAACTCATTCTTAATGGAATAAATGTCCCTATAGTCAGAAACATCCCTGAAAATCTAGAGTATAAATAAGGTTAATTATGAGTACATCCCCAGGGCCTGCACAATAGATTCTCAACAAGCTTACAGGAGATGAGCGGGGGGTGGGGGAACAGGGGAGGAAGTGAAATACTGAGGGATGGAGGGGCTCTGAGGACAAACCGCCAATATCACCAGCCCACCAGTATTCACACCTGCCTGGGGACTGTCCCAAGCCTATAAATTATTATTCAGATGCCTTGTTCCAGAGGAGAAGTGTCCAAACAATATGCTCATCTGGTGAGGAGGAACTGCAGTATGCACACCAGATGCATGTGGGTGCATCTCCCCACACCACAACCGGGCTGACTTATTCCAGTGTTCGGGACCAAAAGCCAGCCTCGAGCATTTCACAGCCAGGCCTCACCCAACACTTCACAGACAGTCTCCCATCCACCCACAAGAACTGGATAGGTTGGGTAATTGAAGAAATCCACATATCCATGGGTCTGAAACAGCAGGGATGGTTCTTTGGCTCCTGAGCAGGGCCTAAAACAACCCTTTCGATTGCTTATCCCAACAACCGAATCACACAGAGCAGATACAATGTGCTACCCATTCTGTGTAAGAGAGCAAATGTCCACAGCACTGAAGTGTCAGGGGCTACAGCTGATTCCTGTGCTCCACTGGGAACAGGAAGACCCCATCTAGATGGAAGACAGACGCCAAATGTCCGTCCACCCTGGAATCCTTGCTTCCTGTCTGTTACCACCGTCTCCCTGGAGTCTCCATCTAAGAGGAGAGCACTGTCCTTTGCAATCAATGGCTACTTGGGTGGGGACTGCCTGCCAGCCCCAGCAAAAGGCTGGTCCTCAAGCAGAACAACTTGCCTGCCCCAGCTCTTTGTAACCCCGTGGAGCTCTCCAAGGTACTGACCCTCATTCTTGTCCGGGGCCTCATTGTCAACAGGGATTATCCAGAGTCCCAGCTACATGGTTGCATTCTTTAAAAATGACTCACCACCGACCACTTGTGTCATTGAAGAAGATGCTGTTGTCAGTTTCATCCCCATAGGTCTTTCTGAGAAGCCAGCTGGCCTCTGTGGCATGTGGGTCATAGATCGTCTTACAACAGCCCCACAGCTTTTGATGTCACCATCTTCATCTTGAATCTGCCTTACACCTTGGCTGTGTCCCTTCCCAGTCCCTGCCCATCAATGCCAGATGTCCCAAATGACCCTTTGCAGCCCTCACAGGGCACTACAGCTGGTTATTGATTTGTTTCTCTCTCTCCTGCTTGCCTCAGTCCTGAGCTGCTGCAGGGTCTGGCTGACTGGGGCACTGCCAGCCAGTCATCTGGACTGTCTTCCTCATGGTGGGGGCAGTGGCCCCTGCTGTCTCCTCTGAAGAACACGTATCACTGCAAACCCCGGGATCTGTGCTTTCTGCTTGCTTGCTGTCTGTTTACTTTGTTTATTAAAAAGCTTGGCAGACTCTTCACCATCCCACCCCACAGAAATCAACAACAGTGAATCTTTTAAACTCACTTTGCTCTATTCTAAGGGCTTCAGATGCATTTGTCTCATTGCTAATCATCCACTCTATAAGGCTGTGCTGTCATTGTCCCTGCCTCATGGATAACAAAGGAGGGATAGACTGAGGAGAGCAGAGGGACACACACACAAAGAGGTTTGTGATTCACCCAGGTAGCCAGCTGGACATAGCAAACCTACAGTACACAACACAGTTTGGGCCCCTCCAAAGATGTCCTCCTCCCCCGCCAATATGCTGAGGAGGTTGGGGAATGGCAAGATGCCAGGAGAAGATAAGAAATACAAGTTGAGAGAGCCCGCGCGCGTGTGTGTGTGTGTGTGTGTGTGTGTGTGTGTGTGTGTGTGTGTATGCGCACGCGCTAAAATAAAGTCCTAAAGGAAGGTCAATTCACACAATAGATGCCATTGTACACTCAGAGATACTCCTTTTTGAACACCTAACTTGGAGTTCAAAATGGGACTTATTTTAAGGACCAGCATGCAGAGGTCCAGGGAAGCCCCCAAGTGCATATGTTATAAAGAAGGGAGGCCATAGGCATCGGCTTGAGAAGATGGACATTCTGAAAAGCTGTTTGTTGTTAGCATGAAGATCCCCGAGATCCTAGTTCACTAAACCAAACAAGCCCAGTCATTAAGCTGTTTACTGCTTAGAATGAGCAGGGTTCCCGTCCTCACATGAGGCTGCCCAGTCCGCCCTGTAGGGGGAGCCAGAAGCACTCCTTCCCTTTGCACAGAGCCTTCACCAAGTGCCTGCAGAAGGAGCACAAAGGTCAAATTCTACAAAGGCTGAAAATGGGCAGGTGTTTCACAGAAAGCCACAGACTGGAGATCACCCGAGCATAAAGCTGTGTGAAGAGACATCTGAATTCCGACTAGCCGGCAGCTTCCTTACCCTCCTCTGTAACAGCTGGACCACATCTGCGTTGTGTTCCCATCTGGACACCTTATTTTCAGAGTGGTGGTGACAAGTTTGTCCAGAAGGGAAATTAGCAAATATCAAGACAAGACTGATCAGCAGGCTGGAGGGATGGGACCTCAGATCGGTTTTTGTCTGAGAACCCAGCGCTCTAATAGGTTTCCCACTTGCAAAATGAGAACACACTTCCCTTAGAGACACAATCTGAAGACAGATGAGCAAGGCTGTGGAGGGTCTCTGCTCCCAGATGCAGGCTATGGGGATGATGCAGGGGCCCAGTGCCCCCAGAGCCACTCAGAGTGGAGCAGTTTCCTGGCCCTAGGTGAACTTAATCATGGTCACAAATACTTCAAGGCCTCTGAGATTCTCTGAGCAGCTGTCTCCAGGCTCTGAGCCAAACCTTTCACTTTCAAGATGAGGACGGATGCTGAGGCTCTGGTTTCTATGTCTGGTAAAAACTATAAGAGGCTTTGGATCCAGTCATCCAGACCCTAATACAGAACTCCCTCCATCTGGCCAGTATGGGGGACCATCCTTTATCAAACATGGCTTGTCTTTCTGGTAATATGGAAGCCTTTCAAGGCGGCTGGAAAATGATGACTCATATACCTTCCAGGCAGTCTCCACCAGCTGGTCCTCTGGTCCCCTCCAACACACTGAACAAGATGCAGAGGCATAAAGGAAGCCAGAGAGACCATGAGCCTATGTACTCTCCCAAGCCAGTAACAGGGATTTAGGCATTACTTCTCCCCAGGACCCTGTGAACAGAGGCTGGAAATCTGCTCTTGACTGCTGTCTGTACAGTCATCCTTCAATACCCACAAGTGACTGATTCTAGGGCCCCCACACCACCACCACAGAAGTCTCAAGTCCCATATATAAAATGGTACAATACTTTCATATAACCTATGCACATCTCTGAAATATACTTTAAATCATTTTTAGATTATTTTGGAATCTAGCACAATGTAAATGTTATACAATCATTCACTATATATTATATATGCAACCATGTATGTGTGTGGGGGGGGGGTACAACTAAGGAGTAATGAGTAAGGAAAAAAGATAGTATATATTCAATCCAGATAACTCACTGTTGTTTTTCTAAATATTTTAGATCTGCTGATGGTTGAACCTGTAGATATAGAACCCAAAGGTGTGGAGAGCAAAGCATATATTTCTTAAAAACCAAAGCAAAAAACTTCAGTTCACAGGGCATCAGGTAGGAAAGGCCAGGGGTCTCTGAGAAGCATGAGAGACCATTAAAAAGGCAGAACGTGGAGAAACCACACACACTTTCTATGTCACAACGTAAGCATTTCCTTTTGGATTCCAGGGCACAGCCCCAGGTCTGAATACTAGGTCTGCATGGCCAGCCTGCGCAGGAGGTCCTGCAGCAAGGATCCTGTCAGTGCTGCCTACAGCCCCAGCATGGGCTCACGTGGTAGAGGCACAGCTTCTTCCTACCATCATGCCCTGGACTTTCTCATCCAGGGCTCCAGTGCCTTCCTGCAGTTAGTCACAGCTGCCCATGCCCTGGAGTTCTCTGAACTCTGTCCCTCAATGCCACACCCAGTGCATTCTCCAGCAGGAGGGGTTTCATTTCTTGACATGCTTGTATTCTTGACCTTGCACACTAATTCTGCTGCCCAAGGAAAATCTCCAGAAGACACTGAATTATGAGAGCCAGGAAGACAGACTCCTTTTTTTTTGTCATGTATGTAATTCAAGCTCCAATGTGTCATGTCTTTGAGGCTTTGGAAAACCAACTGCAGAGGCCAAAGATGAGAGAATACCCCTTAGCCAGCACTCAGCATACAGCAGGCTGGCATGAGCTCTGTGCTCACACCATCAGAGCTAGAGTGCAGAACTTCAACAGAACCCAGTTTTGTGAGGATAACCCCTGCCCCTGTCCCACTCATGTATTATGCTCAACCTCTCAGTGAATATTCAGGGCCACATTGGTGGTTAGTGTATTCCCATTTCACAGATGAGGAAAGGCAAGCCAAAGAAGGTTGAGAGGAGTCACATGACCTGGACTCACATAGCTGAGCTGAAAAGACACAGAACTAGAACGTGGTGTCAGGTCTCAGTTCCCCAAGGCTGGTATCTCTCACCAGACTTCAGTCGGGAAGCTTACAGGACCTGAGTGAATCAGTTTTCCAAACTCTATTTTGAGTAAAAACTTGCCCTGAAATGCATTGGGTTCAGTTCTTGAAGCCTCTCACAGCATGCTAATCTTGTAATTATTATTCATTTATTGCTATTTTGTACTGCAGGCCCATATGAAAATTTTATTATATTTCCATCCCATGGACATTAGTGGAAACAAAGAAGTTAGTTCCCATTTTCAAATGGAAAGCTACTTCTTTTTAAAAGCATTTCTTTCCATAAATCCATTCACTCAACTGTCTTGTTTTTTTTTCCCAAAGCATTTATTGTCTACTGCATATATAGTGCTGTTCTGAGGTTTGGGGATATATCAGTGACTGAGACCGAAAAGCTCTCTGCTAGGACAGAACTGAGATCTAGCAGAGGACATGGACAATAAACACAGGACATAAATCAGTAAGATGGTTCCAGATAAGAAATGACCTGGGGAAATAAGGTAGGATTTGGGGGTGGGGATAACAAGAGTGACATGTGAGCTGATACTTGATGCCTGCCAGCTGAGAAGAGCCAGCCATTTGAAGATGAGGTAGAAGAAAGTTCTAGGCAGAAGAAACAAGTGTGGAGTCTATGAGATGGGAAAAGGAGTGGGTGGCCAGTGCTTCCAGGACTCAATTTTCTAAGGCAAACACAGGAAGTTAGATGGTTAACCACGCCAGGCCTAGAAGGCCATGGAAGGGATTTAGGTGCACCATGCATTCAAGCCTGAGAACTAAAATGGCTTTTAAAGTTAAGCTGCCATATACCAAGGCATATAACTAGCCACCGGTGGGGTTCTAGAGTGAGTCCCCTGATAACTGGGGAATGAGTCATGGTAGCCCCAGATTCAGGGACAGGAGCAGGAAGAAGAAAAATGTAGAACCACTATTGAGCTCAGGTCAGGCAGAGTCCTTCTGTACTTGAGACTCTCCAAAGCTCCCATGGGAGCCTCAGAGGCAGGAAACACGTGCAAGTGAGGAGGAGAAGCGTTAGTGCCAGCGCTGGGGGGAGTCTTAGGTGGCATCCACCCAGCAGCTGTGGACTCAGCTCCCCAACTGGCAAGGCAAGCAGCTCAGATGTTTTGCCTACTTCAAATCAAACCCAGAAAGCAAGGTTTTGTGAAATAACCACAAACACCATCCATCCCCACAGCACTTCTTAGCAATTTAAAATAGGCTCTTTTATGTGCCAGTCTCCTGGGAAACCAGGGAGAAAGGTGGGCAGGCACAAGCATTCCTCACCGTGCCCTCTGGCTTTATCTCGCCAGGCTTTGCCTGCACTAACACTGTCCCCGAGAGACCTTACCTTTCCAGCTCTTACACTAGCTCCTGTAAGAAGCCTTGCTGATACACAATCCCCACCCATGTTGCACCAGTGACCTTGAAGTACCCTTCTTTAGAGCATTTATTGCACCGTGTGCATCCCATGGCTCACATGTCCTCCACCCCCTAACCTTTGGCAAAGATGGCCATCCACCATGGGTGGCTGGAGCCATCACAACCCTTGACACAGGGTGATTGGTGCTGAGTACTTGTTGCTAAACCCGCTGCCAGCTGAGGTTTTCTTGCACTGCGAGATGTTGGCAAAGCCGAGACTATGCCCAGGCTTCCGCTCACAGCTTCAGCCACAAGGAATGGCTGTATACTACAGCTAGGTCGGGAAAGGAGGCACTAGAGGCTGGGGGGGGGGGCGGGCAGTAATTTGGAATTGAAGAAAATCAAGCTGCGAGGGGAAACTGCTCAGAAGTGGGAAGCTGCAGAAATGAGGACATTGCCTGCTGGGTGTCAAAGCTAAGCAGGGGAGGTGGAAAGACCAGAGGAGCTGTGCATATTCAGCTAGGGTTGTCAGTGGGATCCCAGGTCACCGAGAGGACCTGTGGCCCCAGGCTCCACTTAGACATTTGCTGGTAATTACAGCCATGATGGCAATGGTGACCCCATACTGAAGTAGGTGGAATGAAATGAGATCTTTCATCAGTTCTAGAAAAGTCCTTTGAAATAACATGAACCCTGCCCTTTAAGAACCAATGTGGCTTCTACAGTGCCAGTAGGATGTCCCCTGGGGCACTTTCTGGGACACATCTTTCTTTCAAAGTATTCAAGCCTGGTCTTGACTGAGGATGGGGAACTAACTTCGCCACAGCCCTGATTCTGACATCTTGAGCTGAGTGACCATTAGATTATCGTTACTGTCCAAAGAAGGGCGACGACACACAATGCCAGAGATCCACAAAGCCTGGAAGACTATCTGTCATGTCCGAGCACCACCCAAGGCCAAATTCTGGACTATGGAAGGAGCTCTGGAGAAGCCATCAGGAAGTAACAATATATTCAACAGAAAAGCAGTAGCCTGTGGGAATGGGCCATGCACAGAGGGAAAATACAAATGGATAGCCACAGCCATGCGCTGAAGAGGTCCCATACACACTAGAAATACAAAAATGCCAAAATGACCTCAACGAGATGCTACTAAACTCCTGTGGTAAATGATAGTTAGGAGGGCTAACCAGTGAGCAGAAATCTCAGTACCCTGATGGAGGGAGAATGCAATCCAGCAGGGCATTGAACTAAGTTATCTTCCCCATGACCTCAAAAGTTCACTCCTGGATGAAAATCCCACAGAAATATTCACAGAGCTCTGTCAGAGACTGTTGGTGAAGAAATTCACACCATTTCACAAAATCAGGAGTTAAAGGTAAGCTATCTGCTGGGGGTGGGGTGGAGGGGAGAGCGGAGGTTATGTCACAACTATGATCTCAGGCTGTCACCACAAGCCATGTGCTGGATGTGAGACAGCCTGGAAAAGGTTGATACATGACACCAAATGGAAAGGAACACAGCCGGGGTCATGTGACGACGTTTCATTGCATGGGTAGGATCAGGTTCCATGTCCAGTACACAAGCTAAAATCAGGACCTTGTAAATATCGTTGCCCCACCCCCACCCCAGTACATGGAAGATCCGCCCCACACCTTCCTGACAATCCCTCTACTGCTTCACTGGTGGAGCCCCAAGGTAGCCCAGGCAAGAAAAGGGAGGGGAGATGCTTTGAGTGGTCCTCAGACAAGCTCAACTAGAGAGAGTAAAAAATCCTAAGGCAGAAGGATATAGAGTTAGAGGCCAGCCTGGATAACACAGTCAATCCCTGCCTGGAATAAACCAATCCAAAATGAAACAAGTTAGTCAGCAAAACCTCGTCTCAAAATCCCATTGCTTAATGAAGGAGGCATCTTGGACTGAGGGGCCAGGAGCTGCTTATCTCCATTTTACAGATGCAGGAGCAGAGCTGGGAGAGACTTTAAGCAGTTTGCCTCTGGGCACTCAGCAAGTAATATGCTTCATATCTGGCATGAAAACTGAGGCAGCTGGATTTAGAGCCCATATTCTTTGTGTCTTTGCTGGTTTTCCTGTGTGCATACACACACACATGTATGTGCTAAATTCCCTCTTACCAACAGAAATGCTCAGAGTCTTTTCAGAAGAGTACATTGTGCCCACACCCAGCTCTGTCTGCCCTTTGCCATTTAAATCTCGGTAGTATAGCTGTGTTTTCTGTGTCCACCCCAAACTTGCTCTGTCCCCTAAGAGTTCTTTACCTCCTGCTTTTCTGACTCAGTTGCTCCTTTGTCTTTATTCTCCATTTTGTTAGTTTGGTCTTGAGCAGCCCCTTAGGACCTCTTTGCATTTACTCTTTTGGGTTTTCTTTTCTCTCCAAACTCTCTCTTCTTTTCACATGCAAACATTTATAGCTACACGTTTCCCTGTTGGAACTGTTGTGCCATTTTTAGTTAGTTTCAAAATGCTCCATTTTCATTATCATTCCATTCAAATGTATAATTTTAAGATTTCATGTTTGGTTCATTAATTATTTATAAGATGTTTTAAATTTTTTAACTTAGGAGCTGGAGAGATGACTCTGCGATTAAGAGCACGTGTTGCTCTTGCAGAGGACCTGGGTTTGGTCCTACATGGTGGCTCACTATCATCTGTAACTCCAGATCCAGGGGATCCAAAGCCCTCTTCTGGCCTCTGCAGTACCAGACATACATGTGCTGCACACACACATGCAGACAAAACACTCATACACATAAAACATAAAAATAAATAAAACTTCAATTTTTTTAAGTTACCTGGTGGTCATCATTGATTCTGAGTTAACTGCTTTATGGTCAAGGATGTATGTGATGTTGAGGTTTTATTGTTAGGGAGATACAGAGTACTAAGATGTTTGAAACATAGATATTTGCTACATGTTCAAATTTTGCAAATGTTTGCACATACTTAAAGAACAGGTGTTCTCTTGGTAACAAAGGCAGGACTTGCATAAATACTGTAGATCAAAGGGCGGTCAATGTCCCAGAAGGAACTGGGATAGCAAAGATGTTCAGTCTGTAACAGACACTCAATACTGCCATTACAGAGCAGAGGCTGCCATGGTCAAGTCTCTCAGAAATGAATGTGACTTGTTCCAACAAAACTTTATTAACAATAACAAACAAGTAGGGGGTTTGCCCATAGGCCATCATTTCCCTATTTCTTCTCTAGATCAAGCTTGTTAAATGATGCCAAAAATGTTCTGTATGCCTGATAACCCTTTTTTGTCTGATGGTGTTTGGAGAGTCATGTTTAAATCCCCCTTTATAACGATGGACTTGCCAAGTTCTTGTCTAGCTGCCAGGTTACATCTATGGATTCTGAATTTAATTCATGAGGGCGAAACAAGTTCAGAACTGTTACAGATATACTATGAAATGGCTTTTATTTTCAATTCCTGTGACAACTGTAGGTCCCAGCTTGTCTGAGACAGTCCAAGTTAATACATGTTTTTACATTGTACAGTGTGTATGCACATGTGTATATTGAGAATCAAATCCAGGACCTCGCCCATGCTAAGCAAACATTCTACCACTGAGCTGTATGCCCAGGCCACAGGGCTAACTAATTAATAGCCTATCTATATAAATGCATGTCCTCCTCATAGATCACACTAATCACACTCCTTTTAACTCTGAGAGGTAACCATGTGAACAAAAGGCTACAAAGTCACCTTTTCTCTCCAGAGAGTTCCTTGCAGACAGGCCATTCTCTGATGATAATACTATTATTGAGACCAGTGACACTTTTGATAGTTTCTGATTAGTAGGTACCCATGCATTCAAATTCAAATGTTTTAAATAATTATTTTGTACATATTTGCCTCTCAAAGTTTCTACTCTTGTTTTAAGGGATAGCCTTGTGGAAGCAGAAGTCAAATAAATCCTTTCCTCTGCAAGTTGTTTATGGTCACGGTGTTTATCATAGCAATAGAAGTCCTAACCAAGACAGTTCCCAAGGACATACTCTCAATGACCTGTTTCCTTCTGCTCAGCCACTCTCCTTCTAAAGTTTCTAGGACCTCCCCAAAGAGTGGCACCAGCTGGGGAAACAATTACCCAACCCAGGAGCCTGTGAGGAGCATTTAATATTCAAATCTTGCACTGATAGGTATTTACATATCTAGACATATCAAAATAGAAAGGATGTAAAAATGCTACATGAAGGGAGTGTCCCTATTTCACTAGCGTCTCCTGGGAGCACCACTGCTGTGTGGTCCACCGCAGTAAGCCACATCTGACTCTCTCTGCACCATGTCTATCTTGTTTATGGTAGCAGTCATGTGGTCTTTACCCCACTGTGGCAAGAATGTAGGTATTTTCCAAATGCAGTCTCCTACCTTGTCTTCCTTGACAATCATATTAGCTTCTCAGGGCCATGACAAACATCACAGCAGCTGTCTCCTGAGCATGGGAGCCCAAACTGGGGTCTCTGAGTTGTTCAGTTGGAATTTCCCTGCTTGCTCTCACTTTATGCACACTGGAGCGTGAGTGAGAAACTAGCTGATGTCTTGTTGCTGGGACCAAATCCCTGACAAAGCCACCAAAGGAAGGGAGGGTTGATCATGCCTCACAGTTTGAAATCGAAGTTCATTGTAGCAGGGGCGCCGTGGTGGCAGGAGCCAGAAGCGGCTGGCAGTGATGGATGCTGGTGCTCAACTCAGTTACTTCTTGTAATATAGTCTGGGACCCAAGCCCACGGAATGGTCCTGCCCGCATTTGGGATGGGTCTTTCCATATCAATTAATGTAATCTAGGTAACTATACACAGACATGCCTAGAGCTCAGTGATTCTGGATCCTGTCACATTGACAGTTGATACAAGCCATCATAGCTACCCTTTCACCCTTTCTTTAGGGAACTGGATTCAGTGACTTCAAAACTCCTGCCCACCATACCTTCTCTTCAGAATAACCAGCTCCCTTCAACAATCCAGATCTGGCCTGCAGGCCATACAGTCAACTTGACAATCCAGATCTGGTCTGTGGGCCTTACAATCACCTCAACAATCCAGATCTGGCCTGCAGGGCTTACAGTCACCTTGACAATCAGATCTGGCCTGTGGGACTTGCAGTCATACAACTCGGCATCAGATTCTTTCTTCGTAAATTTAACCTTTTAATCCAGAATCCTATTTGGAGACTTGTGTCTTAATTATACACTTTAACGCTTCTCTTTATGCTCGACCATAGGAAATTTAAAGTTACCCAAGGTGTAAAGTTAGATAAACTCTGCTGAATATAACCAAAGCTTAAAATGTTTAAATGTCACCCACGCCCAAACACTTGCTATTGCTCAATATTCTAGTGCTACCTGATTTTCATGCCCCCAACTTTGTGGTTCTTATTTGCTTTAAAAAATGAATACTTACTTATATGTGCTTATGTGTTCATCAATTCCTTTCCCTGGTGCTATTTTCTCTTTCCTTCATGGATTCAGCTTCCTTCATCCTAAAGTTTATTCTGAGATATGTCTAATTTTGTCCTTTTATTCCTGTGGTAGGTTAGCTGGGTATAATAGTCCACAATGACAGTGACTTTTCCTCAATAACTCAGGTAGAGTCCCATAGGGATGATATTTTACTATTGTGATATTTCTGTTAACCTATTCATTTTTTTATAAACAACATATTCCTCATGTTATTTTGAGGTTTTTTTCTTTGTCTTCGATAATCTACAATGTTACTATGATATGCTCAGTATAAACTGTTTCCTTTCTCTTGATTGAGGTCATTGTGATTCTTTTATAGGTATCTTCAGTTGCTAAAATATATTGGCCATTATTTATTCACATATTGCTTCTCTTCTATTTCCTCAAATCTTTCCTTTGGGAACTGTCAGGTAGACATATTCTATACATGCTTTTTCCATATATGGCACTTTTCCTCTTCCTGAGTGACACTTCTGTTGGTTTGATAATTTCTTCAGTTCCACCTTCTGAGCTTTTTTTCTGTGTCTTGGTCAGATAACTAATTCAGCTACTGATTTTTTAACATCATTAATTAGGCTCAGATATAAGCACTGACTTCACTTTTGGTAAAGCTAAGTTTCCCTTTTAAATTTTTTAAAAATATAATATTTGTTATTCTGTGTTTATGTGCATGCGTGTTGCGGTCAGGGGACAATCTTTGGGAGTCAGTTATTTCCTGGGTTCCAAGGATCAAACTCAGGTCATCAGGCTTGTGAGGCAAGTGCTTTACCCACCGAGCCCTCTCGCTGGCCCAAAGGTGAGTAGATTTCTATTGGGTTGACCCTCCTTTACTATATATTCAAAAGACAAAAAAACATAATGAACAAGAGCCCAGAGATAGCAGACAGTGAAAACTCAAAGAAAGTGGGTTCTGCGGGGAGCTGGCACTCTGAAGAGGTAGTTGATGCTGTCAGTCTCAGGTTCTTATGGAAGCGACAACATCTTGGGTGGGGGGGTGCTGAAACTCCAGTAGTGACAACAAGAAATGAGGCATAAATCACAGAAGATGCGCTGTCCAACAGCACAGCCCTAAATCTTGTGTAAAAATTCTCCTAAAATCTCTGAACCTTGAACCATGAAAATGCAAATCAGGTCCCAAGAAATATTCTTTTAAAAAAAAAATCAATGGCTGTTATTCCAATTGCTTTCCAAAGCACTGAGTTTTTGGCACCCAGTGAAGTGAACTGCCTCCTGAAATAACAAGCAAATTCAGAACCCTGTCGGAAGAATATGAAAGAATCTGCGGTGGTTCGTTCTTGTACTCCCAACACTTGGGATGCTGAAGTAGCAGGGTTGCCATGAGTTTATACATTGTGAGTTGCAGGCTACCCTGAGCCACACCCAAGTCTCACCTTTAAAAAATGTGGAGTTTCTACTGCAAAACATTACCAATATCCCTGACTTTTGAGATATTTGTCAAATATGAAAAAAAAAACTCAAACCAGAACAAAGACAATAGAAACTGACATGAAGATAACCCAGTCACTAGAATTAACAGACAAGAATTTAAAAGTAGTTCTTATAACCATATTCATTGTTGTATGATTCAAGGAAAATAAACTCACAATGAATAAGAGGATGGGAAACATCAACAAAGAAGCCTGAACTGCCAGAGAAGAACAAAATGACAACTATGAAGTCAGAAAGCATGGTGTCCCTAGGCAAGCTTGAAAGTTTAAGAGAAACCTCAAAGGAAAGAGTCAGTGGATGAAAAGTTAGATCATTAGAAATTGTCTAATGTCATGAACATAAAGGGAAAAATAGAAAAAAAATGACAAGAAAGGACTAAAGAATAAGACCCATACAGAGCTTAAGGAAAAATTAGAAAACCCAATCTCTGTATTAAGAATGAAGGCAACTGAGAGGGCTGAAGAGGTGGCTCAGTGGTTAAGAGCACTTGTTGCTCTTCCTGAGGACCCAGGTTCAGGTTTCAGCACCCACATGGTGGCTCTCAACCATCAGTACCTCTGATCCAGGGGACCCAAGACCTCTTCCAGCTTCTGTGGGCATTAGGAACACATGTGGTGCATAGACATACATGCAGGCAAAATGCCCACACACATAAAATAAAAATAAATAAAAGAGAGAGATGCTGTGGATATCGCTCTATATAAATAAAATACTGATTGGCCAGTGACCAGGCAGGAAGTATAGGCTGGACAAGGAGAGAGGAGAATTGGGGGACAGGAAGGAGGGGGAGACACTGCCAGCCACTGCCAGGACAAGCAGCATGTAAAGATGCTGGTAAGCCACAAGCCATGTGGCAAGGTATAGATTTATAGAAATGGGTTAATTTCAGATATAAGAACAGTTAGCAAGAAGCCTGCCATGGCCATACAGTTTATAAGTAATATAAGCATCTGAGTGATTATTTTATACGTGGGTTGTGGGACTGCGGGGCTTGGTGGAACCTGGAGAGAAGCCCTCCAGCTACAGAGAGAGAGAGAGAAAGCAACCCCAAACATGCTAACTAAAAGAAACAGACCTAAGTCACATATTGTACAGGCGCATTCAAGTGAAATATCCTCAAATGGCAGGTTCACAGCAGCAGAAAGAGTATCAGAGATTAACTAGGGCTACAAATAGGAACAGAGATCAAAGACAATGTGGCTAGAGGGGTGGAGGCTTGGTTAGCTTACCGCTGACCCTCCACACTATGGCCTCAGAACAGCCTGTCCATCCCCACAGCTCTCACTAGTTACTGTAATTATCTGTTTAACATCAGCCTTTCCCTGGTAATTGATAGTTTTTTGAGGACAGACATATTTCCAAATTGTGTTTGGTGGAATCCCAAGTCTCAGCCTGGTACCCAAATACAAAGTCTAGGCTTAACAAATACTTATTAAATGGAATTGGGTTTCTCATTCTTGCTGGTGAACCCTTTGGGAGAAGTGGCGACTCCTTGAAGTTCAGGCATGTTTTCCTAGAACAAGTGTTTCAGTACCTAGTCTCCTCTGCTCCACTTTCTACCCGAATGGACAACTGAAGGACAACTCACTGTACCACCTTTGTCTCTCACCAGAGTGTGACTCTTGCTCACACTGTTCTTCCCTTTGCCCTTCTGCAGTCAGTCTGCAACCTCTCCTACGTCTTCCTACTGAGTCGTTCATTGCCCTCCACTCAGTCTGGCTTGTTGTCTCAAGGTTCTGCAGTGGTACCAACTACATCCTTTTCCTGCCTTTCGCCCATTCCTGTTCATCCCCCTGTTCATTATCTCATCTTTCTCTCTTGTTTCATAAAGTCCACGTTTTTGTGATTTTCTTTATGTGATCCAAGAAGTTGGCTTAGAAAACCCTTCTCTGTAGACTGGAGTGACCGTTTCCCCAAATGTGCTGTCTTTCTTTTTACTATTAATATTTACAAATTTGTTTCACTCTTTTGACATGGAAGCAGGGAAAGCAAACCAGATTTTTTTTCTAGATCTTGTGCTACTATAACAAAATGCCATAGACTGGACATTTTATAAACAACAGAAATACATTTCTTAGATTTTTGAATCCCAGAAAGCCCAAGATTAAGGTTCCTGCTGATTCAACATCTAGTGAGGACTTGTTTCTCATAGATGTATCTTCTGTGTGAATTTGGAGAAGGAACATTTTCTTTCTCTTTCTCACCCCCTACCCATTGACTGCTTCATTTTGGTTCATATCTGAGCTTGTTATGCCTCATACATTATGGCTGTCTTCTCCTTAGGTGCTCTCTCATTATTTCCTTAGAACTGGAAGTGGAGAGCCAGGTGATGGTGATGCATGCCTTTAGTCCCAGCACTCAGGAGGCAGAGGCAGGCAGATCTCTGTGAGTTCAAGGCCAGCCTGGGCTACAGAGTAAGGTCCGGGAAAGGCTCCAAAAACCAAACAGAGAAACCCTGTCTCAAAAGAACCAAAAAAAAAAAAAAAAAAAAAAACAAAAAACAAAAAACAAAACGGACCAGAAGTGGAAAGATGGATTCTGCAATTCATCCAGACCTAGGCTGGGCCTAGGACACAGGAAATCTCCATGCACACCTACTCTCTAAGCACCACGCTCTAAATTTGTCTATCCTCCTACCCTAGGCCATGTCCCTAGGTCAGCTGTACATGCAGCCTGTGTGAATCACTGCGTAAGGATACTGAGCCCCTCTGATGTGAAGTTGGCCATCTTCATCTGTATGTCACTGCCTAACATGCAACATCTTCAAAGGACTGCCACTTTATCCATCCCCGTTTTGTGTGTTAGTAAAGTGCAGGGCTCAGGACAGCCAGTCTCTGCTTTGTGCAGGGGGCTGGGACTGCCTGGTGTGGGTCGGAGGGCCTGATGTCCTCACCCACAGACTGGTACCCAGAGTTTCCTCTATGAAACTTTATATTGCAGTTGGGTTCTGGGGAAACTAAAGTGGGGCTGCAAGGTCTCAAGAGGTCTCAGAGCCAGCAGTGAGTGTCAGATCCATGCTACAGACAGAATGAATCACAGAGCCAGCATCGGCTCAAAGGGCCTGGAAGGGAAAGGCATCAATATGCAGAGAAGGACCAGAGGGGTCATGAAAGCCATGCCGAATGGCTGCTGCTGTCCTTTGTCTCCTGTTCAGTGGCCCTTTCTAGAACCTTAGAGATTATTTCCCGGTATATAATGGAACAAAGAAAGAATGTATTAACCCTAGGGGAAGTTTCAGGGGACTCTTTTGCCCTCTCTCAATCACCTGTATAATTGCAGTCCCTGACATCACAAGTCTGAGCTATGTTGCCCTTGAAATTTGTACGTTGACTCCACGCCCTCCTCCCATTGTTGATTGTTGAGAGTCAGAGTCTCCAGGAGGTGAGTGAGGTTCATTGCCATCAGAAAGGTGGGAGTGTGATCTGATTGGACTGTGGCCTTAAAGAGGAGGGAAAAGAACTGTCTCCATCCTTTTCAGCCATGTGAGGATCCAGCAAGAAGGCAGCCACTCACCACTCAAGGAGAGTCCTTCCCAGAATCCAGCCATTTGGGCATCTGGATTTCAGATGGTATCTTCCAAGGTCACTTTTCTGTTGCTATGATAAAATACCTCCATAAAAAAAAAAAAAAGCAAACTAAGAGAGAAAGGGTGTTTGTTTGTTTTTGGTTTATGTTGCTACAGGGATACAGTCTATCATAGTGGGGAAAACATGACAGCCAGCAGGGCAGGCATGGGGTGCAGCAGGCTGCATGGTCATATTGTACCTACATTCAGGAAGCAGAGAGTGAACAGGAAGACTTGTCAGGCTGTAAAGCTTCAAAGCTGCACCCAGTGACCCACTTTCTTCAGCAAGGCCTCCTAAAGGTTCCACAGCTTTCCCAAGCAGTATCACCAGCTGGGACCAAGTGTTCAAACATATGAGCCTGTGGGGGACATCCCAAAGTTAAACCATAACAGAAGGAAATAGGACCTACAGCTTCTAAAACTGGGGGACACAGCATGTGCTGTGAGCAGCCCCGCCCACGGTATTTCCTTATGGCCACATGAGCAGACTCACACATCTGTGGAAACATCTGTTCCAATCTCTTTAGAATGCTAAGATGCAGGTGCCAGAGTTGCCCTTTCACAGATGAAGGAAACCATGGTCAGTCACAGTGAGAGTAATGTGACCAAGGTGACACAGGGGATGGCAGATTGGAGCAAGGTCACCTGGCTCTAAAGCCCAGGCCCTGTAGTGCACGCTCTAGGCCTCCTGCGCATTTCATGGTGTGCAGTCTGGAAAAGCCAGCACAGTCCCCACCAGCAGCTGGCTGGTCCTGGTCTGCTCCCTACCTCTGGCTGCCCTCTCCTTAGGCACAGCCCATCCACAGTGGTGACATAGAGAACAGCAGTTCTGCAGGGCCTGCAAATTCCTTCCTAAGAAGCCCAATGAACACAGGGTGTGTAGGCAGGAGGGGAGACAGCCACTTTTGTCCTCCTGGGGGTGTCACTGAGAGCATACAGCCTGGGTCACTCTAGGAAGGGCACTGGGACGCCCTCAAGCTTGTGTAGTAACAAAGGCACTGAAATCAAATTATTTTAAAAATCCATGCATTTCTGTCTTGGCACAGTCTGGTACCTTCTGTTTCCAAGTAGGCAGCAGAAGCAAAAGCTGGGGACTGTAGATGGGCAGAAGTTCTGCCACAGGGGGCATTCCTGGAGACATTTCTACCAACCTAGCTTCCTAGCTTAGAGGTTGTGGAGGAGTGCCGGGTTTTATTAGTGAGGGGAAAACGATGAAGGAAATGTAAGAAATGTGCCTAAGGAAACGCCCAGAATCCATGCCTCTGGATTGGACACACTCTTTCCCTGCTCAAGAATCCCTAATACTGAGGGTGGACATCATTTTTTTCCTAACTGCTTCTTGTGTTTGTCCCAATTGCTAGCTTTTCATCAGGGCTTCTCTAGTTTTATTTAAGATTCTACAGCGTGCTTGGCCTTGGATTGACAGCTGCATGGCTCAGGGGTTTAAGTATATTCACCCGGGCAGGGCTCTGAGCACTCTGGGTCTTTAAGAAATGCACAATTACAATGTGGTTCGTCTCATGAGCTTGAGCTAGGCGTTAGTGGAGACAGGGAGAAAGGCACCAGACATGTACATGAACACAGTCCATTCATTATTGAAGGCACTGTGCCAAGGTGTCAAGGTCGCTGCATTTCATAGAGGAGGAAATGGAATCTCGGAAGTTACTCATCTTTCAAAACACCATTCAGGGATGGAAACTGATATAACCTTTTTGTATTTGGCAATATATGTCAGGAGCCTAGTACCTCTGACCCAGTAATGTGCTCCTTGGCATCTTTACAATGAAATATACAGAGTTAGGTTTCAAGAATATGCTGTTATTGCAACATTGGTCACTGCTTTTCTTATAATGATCATTAAGGGAAGCAGAAACAAACAAACAAACAAAAATGCCTTAAATGACCAGTTGGGAGAATGATTAACTAAATTATGGTAAATTTAATTACTAGACAATTGTAATGGCTTCCAATGATTGTGTTTTCCAAAAAAGTTGTAACTACGTGGGAAAAATGCTCAAAATCCATCAAAAGAGAAGAGACTCACTTATCAGTGTGTGTTTAAACAGAGGGAAGGATGCCAGCTTTAACAATGGCTACTGCTACGTGGTGGCATAGTAGGTAATCTTTTCTTCTGTATATATACACATCTTTATTACTTTAATAAGAACAAGGGGAAGGTTATTGACTTCAAAATCTGTTCAAGCAGTCCCAGACTGGACCAATAGTTAATATGCTCTGCCATGCTCTTACAAGCTGAACCAATAGTGAATGAGCCCTACCACATACTCGATAAGCTAGACCCATAGCGACTAAGCATGCATTTAACACAGGGCCAATAGTGACCAGGTTCTGCCATGTCCTTGCCAGATTGGATCAATACTGATCAAGTTCTGCCATGTTCTAGGCATCAAGTGGCCATGTTCACCCATTCATTCTTCAACAGAGAATTATTATACCTAGGTCATGGATGCAGAATGTAAAGCTCAAAGGTGAGTGACCTCTTCTCTGGGTCTCACGGCCCCCACATATATTTGCTTGGGTTCTTTTCTCTAGCTGAGGCTCTTTCCTGCTTCTACTGCACCACAGTAGAGAAAAACCTTAGGGGAGGTGGCAGCCAGGCTGCCCTGAGGCTTAAGGGATCACTGGCAACAAAGATAAGGAAATTCTTCCAGAAATAGGTAAGAGAGGCAAGCCTGCACAGTGGGAAGGTCCCTTCCTACATAAAACCGGCCTCTCCAGTAGTTGCCAAGAACATTTTAGTGAACAAACTCCCTGATACCAGCTAAAACTTAAATGACCTGGTGGGGTTTCTCCTCTTTTTACTTCCTTCTCCTCCTTTACTCTTCCTCTTCCTTCCGGTCATTTAAAAACTTTTTACTTTTGGTCCTTGTTTCACCCCTCACCCTCTCAGTCAGCATGTTGACATTCCTTCCCCACTGCCAATGTGACCCATCCCCTACCAGGGTGACCAACCTCCCGTCACCTACAACTGAATGCTTGATTTGAGATTAATTGACTTTCTCATTTCTTCAAGGTGCAGCTGAGGTCCCAAGATACTGCTGAGGAAGTGAGTAAGCTGGGGGGAGGGGCAGTGTGGCATGGGTCTGGCCACATGCTCTGCCTCTGTCTCACAGAGCATCTGTTTCCATCTTGGGCTGAATACTGGGATGGCCTGGAGGAAGGACAAACCTTCGGTTCCTGATCTAGATAATTAATAAATGTATGTAATACGTCAGGGGTTAAAATTTTCCTATTGAAAGAAATCATAGTACAGAATATGCCTTTCTCTCTACTAAAAAAGATGTTCCTTTAGGGTGCAACAGTGGCATTTATATATTGGGGGAAACCAACAGCCATCTAACTGAACTTAAGGCCCACCCAATATGAGGGAATTTGTGCCTCGTACTGTAAACCCAGCCAACTACCCTAGGGCTAGTGAAGTCATGGACCCTAGAAGAGAACCTACTAGGGCCAGTTTCCCAAACCAGTATAATTGCTGATTGCATGTTAAACACTTATCCTGTACCCACAGATATGTGTAGCCCTCATCTCTCTGCAAAGAACTTCATTCTGTAGCAGACAGAGACCATCATAGAAAACAACTGGTCAACATGCAGAAAACAACTGGTCATAGGATATCCAACCCCAAGTGATACATTTACAAACCCCTAAATGAAAAGCTCAAGGGACATCATAGAAGAGGATAACTCAGGGGTCTGTAAGAGCCAGGGGACAGATGACTGCTGAGTGATAGTGAAACAGTGTCTTCTTTACAGGACACAGGGTTGTACCCATAAAATCTCAATAATATAGTTATCTACACAGAACCTGCATGATGACAGTACCAGTGGACATGTCAACGGATGAGTGAAACCTCACAAAGTCCTATCCCTAGATGAAGAGCAACAGGCAATTAATGGCCAATGAAAAAAGGGAGATTCAGTCATCCTCAGAGATGAGCCCCCTGATAGGTTGTCTAATCCCAATCAGTCAACCATAAGCACATACATACATGTAAGCAACACTAAATAAACTCAGCAGACTGTGTTTATATATATACATATGTGTATATATATTTATATTCATTTAAAAGTAATAATTGAAGAAGACATGAATTTGAGAGGGAGCAAAGAGGCACTGGAGGAGTTAGATGGGGAGGGGGCTGGAAATGATATAAATATAGTACTCATATATAAAATTCTAAACAATAAAGTAACTAAAATAAAACGTCTCATAATTTTCCATTCACAAATTAGAAGAACAATAAATGACAGTCCCCATCTGTAGGTCTGGTGTGGGACAGAGAAAAACCAATATTTTTATTTAAACCAGGTTAATTATAAATACAATATCTTTCTAAAAGAAGAAAGGGGGATATGATATAGATATACAGGATATAGATATGATAGGATAAAAGGGTAGATTGTCGAACCTACTTTTAAAGAGCAACAACTTGTTTAAAAATGTTTTACATTGCTATGGATTTTAGTTTATTGATACAAGTTTAAACTTAATTTTGTTATAATATATATATATATTTCTACTCTCATTTGAAGTATTATGTTTATGTAACTCATTTAGATTGTAATGGATAATTAAGAAATACAGATTATAATTAGTCTTCTATGATAGTCAAACTTATAGTCATGTTGTTTTCCAGGTATACATAGATATAATTCAATTAGGTATGTAATCTTCAAACACTTCAAAGACCTACAGAATATGGCATTTAAAATGTTTTAAAAATTTAGACTTTCTGGACAGTGAGACATGTCTGCTCCTGGCAGCACTGATTTACTTCAGAGAGGAGGATGGGCATTGAAGACACTCTATATGAAGTCTATCTTCTTCTTGGCAAAAATGGCCATTTGGGCAAAAAACTGTTCTTGCCTGGACTGCTTGATCAACTGGACATGCAGGACCCATAGGAAGGTGACCACTAAACTTTGTTTGGCAAAATGGTCCTTTAGGTTCCTGCTTCTCAGAGGAAACTACCAGACATTCTACAGGACACAGAGAGAAGTGACTGAGAGACTCTAGGCCTGTGGGCTGAAGACAGATGCCCCAACTTTACAAAGGAACATTAGGTGACTGTCCAGGCTGCCAGCTGACTCTGTCTACTCTCGCAAGACTCCTGAAAGTTGCTTATGTCCTTCTCCCATTTCTCAGGTAATATTATGTCCTTCTGAGGTCTTTGATGTAGTTGAAGACTAGATAGTTATAATTTCCTTAATTATGATAAGAGATAAGTTAGATATGAAACCTTAGACTCACAAATATAAAATAGATAGGATATCTTCTTTAATTTTGCCAAATACAAATAGACTAGATATTATAAATAGCCTAGATATTGTAACTGTAATTCTTGCTTGATAATTGTTTTGTTATATGTAATTTCACTATGTTAAAGTTAAAACCTTTCTTTTAAAAAAAAAGAAAAAAGAAAAAGGGGAAGAGCTGTGGATGATTGATTGATAAATAAAATGCTGATTGGACAGTAACCAGGCAAGAAGTATAGGCGGGACAAAGAGAGAGGAGAAGTCTGGGAAGTGGAAGGCTGAGGGGAGGAGACACCAGCCTGCCGTCCAGGGAGCAGCATGTAAAGGCAGCAGGTAAAGCCACGGAACATGTGGTGACATATAGATGAACAGAAATGGACTGAGTTTAAGTGTAAGAGCTAGACAGTGGCAGGCCTGAGCTAATGGCCAAGCAGTTTAATTAATATGAGCTTCTGGGTGATTATTTTATAAGTGGTTGTGGGGTCGTGGGGCTGGGCAGGACTAGAGAAAACTCCAGCTACACCATCTTGTAAAGATACAAAGAAGCTGGGATTAAAGGCGTGCGCCACCACCAGCACTCGGGAGGCAGAGGCAGGCGGATCTCTGTGAGTTCAAGGCCAGCCTGGGCTACCAAGTGACCTCCAGGAAAGGCACAAAGCTACGCAGAGAAACCCTGTCTCGAAAAACCAAAAAAAAAAAAAAAAAAAAAAAAAAAGATACAAAGAAGCCTGGGTAAATGAATCACGTATGGCTTTCAGAACAGAGCCTAACACAGAATATGGCTCAACAAATAACAGCTATTATTATATCATCATTGTTTTTATTATCATCATCATTGTTGGAGAATAGGAGACAATTTCTCTCCTTCTTTACTCCTTCCTCTTTCCACACGTTAGTCAAATAGGCACATTGAATTCCATGGCCTCTGCCTGTCAGGTAAGGGTGGACCTATTCTGGCATAAAGCTTCTACTGACCTCTTGGATTTGAAAGCTGAAGTGGTCAGAGTGCCAATCACAGAAGTGATTTGGTACAATTTACTGACTGGAATTTCTACATGGAAATGCCTGCTTGATTGTCTCTAACTACTGTGTCCACCACCGTCCCCACATCAAAGGCCTGCAAACTCCAGCATGTGAAATTGGCCTAATTCATGTCCGTGTTTTGGAAACCAGTAAATGTCAACAGTTATGTGACCAGTAGATTTTCAGATGAGGCAAAACAAAATTAAGACAAAGATGTCCTTAATTCCTTCAGTAAGAGAGTCATGCCCAGTGCTGTCATGGGGCCCTGGTGAGGGATATTGGGGAGGCATGGTGTTCTCAGAGACCTTCCTCTCCCAGAACCCAGTGCGGGAGTGTGGCTAGCTGACAGCCAGCTTCAAGCCTTCCCCCAGGAACTGCCTGGTCCACGAGGAGCTGCATTAACAGCGACCACATGCCTTTCTAAGAGCAGAGGACACAGCAATTGATCCCTGGATGAGGACAAAGATCTGGCCCCTTTGCCTCGGGTGACTTTTACCAGTGTTCATTTTTTTTTCTCACTTTATAGGATGTGTGAAAGAGGCCTGACAGCTTTTATGGTACTGAAGCAGAGACGGGGACTTTACGGTTCTCCTGCTGACCTTAGAGTGCACGGTTTTCCGTAGAAGTTTTTCAAAGTCTGATTGAACTATGAAATGTCATCTGTGAGCCCACGCTCATCAGATACTGTGAAATGTCCTGGGAAGCAAAGATAGAGTAACCCCAGACTGAGTAACATGAGAAATCATAGAACACTGGAGCTGTCAAAGCTCCTAGTGTCCGTTATACTCAGCCACCTCATTCCGCAGATGAGGAACAGGGGCTCGGAGGGCAGCCCAGCTGGTTAATGGTAGAAACAGAGCTTGATGGGAGGAGGGCTCCCAGGGCTCCCATGTTGGTTTGCTTTCTGTTGCTGTGATAAACACCATGACCAAAAGCAGCTGGGAGAGGAAAGGTTTATTGGGCGTATGCCTCTTGATCACTGAGGGATGTCAGGGCAAAGACCTTGGAGGAGTGCTGCTAACTGGCTTGCTCTCCATGGCTAGCTCAGCTTGATTTGTTATAGAACCCAGGGCCACCTGCCCAAGGATCACACAAACTACAGTGGGCTGGGTCCTCCCACATCAGTCATTAATCAGAAAAAAAAAAGGAAAATGGAAAATGTCCCCCACAGACATGCTCACAGGCCAGTCTAATTCCTCAATTGAGGTTCCTTCTTCCCATGGGACTGTGGTTTGTGTCAAGTTGACAAAAACCTATCCAGTCCAGCTTTACCCACAGCTCTGTGCTTCCCACTGTGGATGTGTGTGCAGCTTCTCATTTAGTCATTCCAAACTATGTAAGAGCTTGCCCTGCAGGGTGCTGTGTAGGAGCTGGGAACACAGTGCCAGGCGGCACAGCTTTGGAGCTGACGTCCTGGTGGGGGCAGGAAAAGGGCAGTGTCTCTCCCAGGCAGTAGACTGAATGCTTCCTTCCCAGCTTCTAGTGCTAATTTGAAGGTTGTGGGGCCTGTAGGAGGTGGGGCCTGGTTAGTGGAAGCAGGTCACTAGGGGTGGATCTTTGAAGGCTACAAGCCCCGCCCCTCTCAGTAGCCTACTCCCTCCCAATTCTCAGGGCTTCCACCATCACTCACAGAAGGAGCCATTCCACGAAGCCTTCTCCTCCACGCTGGACTGAAACAACAGACAAAAGAAATCTTTCCTCCCTTTAAGTTGTCTCTGGGGAACATTTGGCCAAAATGATGCAAATGTAACATAAATGGCTTTTGCCTTTTGAGGATCCGCCTACAAGTCTCAGTCAGTCCACAAAACAAAAACACCAACTCAACAAAACACCATCACAGATGGAGTTAGAGGCAGGAGCAGCATCTAATCCCTGGAGAAACAGCTCAGCGTCTGTTCACAGCAGGTTATAGCTGAGGCGAAACTGAAACTACCTTTTCTCCAGAAGAGTGTCAAGGATGTTAGGGGCCCAGGAATGGGTCCTCAGCAATCTGCTTATAACTACATCCATCCAATCACTTGGGTGTGACGTGGTCAGGTTTTTCTACCTCTCTGAACCTCTATTTCTTGATGCCCACAGGGGTGCCACACTTAGCCTGTGGTTTCCTCACCTTGTGCTTTAGGGCTCCAGCGGACAAAGTGGAGCCCATTACCAAGCCTCTGGCCTCTTTTACTCAAGGTCTCAATTCAAAGTAATCTCCTCTTATTAATGGTTCTGCATATCAAAGCACAGAAGAGTGCTCTTGGAAGGTGTCACCCACACCTGTGCTGAGCACGCATGGAACCCTGTAAGAGAAACTGCTTCTGGTTTAAGCATCATATTCCGCATGAAGCCTCTGGCCCTGCAGATAACAGCAGGCTACTTGTGTGCTCCCATGGCAACTCCTACCTAAGTTTCTCATAGGAAAATGCCAGAGGCTGGCATTAAGGAGTCTAGTGCTTGAGTGTGAGAATGCTGGGCCTGTGAATACCCAGAGTGGGTGCACTCCACCCACATCCCTGACTTGACAGGCACCACTTGGGGTAAGAACTTGAGGTATTGAACATGACTGACTTGTTCCCCAGATGCCAAGAAGGGTCACATCTACCTTGTTCAGTGTCATAAATGCCCAGTACCTGCCTTGGTGCAAATGGTTTTGCCAGACTTTTAAAGCACACATACCCCCTCTTTCCTGTTCTCAAGAGGGTCCACGGTGGTATTCTGCCTTGGTGGCCACTAGCTATAAGGCCATTTAATTCAATTTAATTTACTCTCTCTCTCTCTCTATTAATGTATTTGAGAATTTTATATATGAATATATTTTGATCAAATCCACCTCCTACTCTCTCTCCCCCAATTCTTCCCACAGCCCCCTCCCAAATTCATGTACTCCTTTGAAAACCCAGAGCCCAGTTAGTACACCATATATATGAGTTATATCAAGCTGCTAGTGTCCTGGGTGCTCCCTCCCCAGCAGACAGTGTCAGCAGGCACTACACAAGCTGCTGGGGGAGAAACAACATCAGCCGGCTTATTGAGCTGTGGACCCTGTGAGCTACCGTAACAACCAGCTCGTTGGTGAAATAGTGACATGGGTGTTTTGGGAGTAACCAGCTGCTTTCTGATTGGATTTAATACTTGCTCCACAGGGTGGAATTCATGCTTGGTACTGCTAATAGGGCCAAGAACCCATGCCGGGTCATAGGCCCCTGTGGATAACTTCCTACCTTTATCCAGCCAAATGGACACAGTATTAAACTGCACCCTAAATACTTATTTTTATACCCATAAGTTAGTGCAGCTCTCAACATTCATCAAAGAGGTTTCTCTTTGCAGTGGGTGGCAATTAATACAGAGACTCACAACTGATCAGAATGCAGAGAATGTGAGGCTGTGGAGCATTCATCTCTAAATGGGGGATCCATATCACATCCCTCCTCCTCCCTGCAAGGCTTAGGGATGATTGCAGAAGAAGGGGTAAAATGATTGTAAATCAACTTGATTTAAATTCAGTCTAAAACCCAGTGTTTCAGTCACAGTGGCCACATGCCCAGAGGCGTAAGTACAGGAGGCTTCTGTCACCACAGAAGGGTCCAGAGTGCAGTGCCTTGGCAAGCTGCCCAGTGCCTCTGTTTACATCTCTGCATCAGCTGCCACAGTTCTCAGGCTTTTACACTTATTCCCAAAGAGCCTAGACTGGATTGGAAGGTGCCCCAACATCACATCCTCCCAGAACCTCAGACTATGACCCTATTTGAAAACAGGGGCCTTGCAGATATAATTGATGAAAGTAAAATGACCCTGGAAAGGGATTGGTCCCAGTCCAATATGACTGTGCCCTTGTAATATAAAGAGAAGTCACACATGCAGATACACAGACAGAGAAAAAGAAAGCTTGTGACCAAAGAGACAGTGATGTGTCTACAAGCTAAGGACCAAGAAGGATGGACAGAAGTTACCAGAAGCTACCAAGAGGTCTGGGAGGACCCTTCTCTAGAGCCATTGTAAGGATCAGGGCCCCACCTGATTTGAGACTTCTGGCTTCTGAAGATGGGATAGACTAAATTGTCATTATAATTGCCTCCCCTTATGAAAATTTGTCGCATTAGTTTCAGGGTACAACGTAGGGCTAGGCCCCAGGATCTCCATGTTTTCCTCCAACTTTCTCTCCCTTGAAGGTATCCTGAGCTGGGATGTTAATTAATATACTGCAGATATTAATCTCTAGGAAGCGAAAACCACAGAAGCCAATGGGTCTCTGGCTGCCCTGCCCAACTGCTAGGTTGAAGACTGACCCTGGAGGGAACCAGGCATGCTGAACTGGCAGGATTGCCCAAGGAAGAGTCAGGAGAGTCCAGAAGAGCCTGCAAATCCTGCCACTTTCTATCCTTTCCCTGCTGAGACAGAACCAATGGTTCCCAGAAAGAGACACACCCCAAGCGGTCCAGGCAGTGGTAACACAGAGGAGGCAGGTAGCTGAGTTTATTAGCTTGCTAAATCAAGGGCTCTCATGGTGCAGGAAGAGGCTGAGACATCCACCTACATACTAGCGACAGTTCACGGATATGACCGGATCTATGCTGAACAGCAGGGCCAGCTCTCATTGCCACCTACAAACTACCACTTCTGGGGCCCACACAGTAGACCTCTGCACAGCAGCCTTAGGATGAAGGCTGTAGTACAATCTATTCAGGTGCCTTATTCCTAAAAACATACCCAGAATTTTCCCTCTCAAAGGCCTTCCTACCCAACTCCCCCTGGGATCCCACCACAGCTCCAAACAGAGAGCAAACATCTGGGAATTTAAGTTTCATTGAATGGATTCTTTAAGGAAGCAGCCAGCAGGGGCTTTCACAACACATCATAAACAAGGCGAAGCCCCAGAGTTGAACACTGTGCCCGGCGTTCCCTAGCATCGTGCTCTGTCCCTACAGCACCCTGTGCTATGGTTTGCATGTGAAAAGTCCTCCATATGTTTGTGTGTCTGAGTATCTAGTCCTCAGCTGGTGGTGCTGATGCAAGGTTGTGAACCACTGGGGTTGGGCTTTAGGGTTTGATAGTCAGGCCCCACTTCCTGTCTGTCCTCTGCTTCCTTCCTGCAGATACAACATGACTAGCTGCCTCGCCCTCCGGATGCCGAGCTTTCCCTGATGTGAGGGGTGGTATCCCCTCAGTTTGTGAGCAGAAATAAATCCTTTCTTTAAGCTGTTCCTTGTCAGATAGTTGGCCCCAACAATAAGAAAGATAACCAACATGTCCTTCCCACTGCCTCTGCCTCGCCTTCGGCCATCTTCTACAAAGTTCATCAGCATCCCGCCTCCCCCTTTATTCTGACGGTCTTTGAGACAGGGTTTCTCTGTGTTGCCCAAGCTGGCCCTTGAACTTGCCATCCTCTTTCCAAGTGCTAGATTATAGGGTGTGAGCCACAATCCCTGGGAGCTCCTGCCATTTTAAAATGGGAAAGTAGACAGTTGCTGCTCTTCCCGAAGTCAGGGGAAAGTAGGCCAACAGCTGCTACCTTTCTTCATGTCCCTTTCCAGCTGCACAAACAAGTTACCCCACACCCTGGGCCTTGATTCCCTCACATGGAAATGAAGGGTCTGGTGGGAACTTTCACCTAGGACCTAGTGAGGTCAGTATCTGACGGGGTTGGGAATTTGGTGTATCCTGCTGTCCTAAATTAGCTGTTAATGACAGTCAGTCATGCGCCTGGTATACAGCTTGCACTCAATAAACAAGAAATCTGGTTGTTGCTTCTAAAGTAATACCAAGCAAAGCCAGACTCACGGTATCATAAAAATCTACTATGAAAAGATCCTTGTGGTACAGGGCTGTAATGCCAGCCACGCTAGAGGCTAACACAGGAGGGCCGCAGGTTCAAGGCCAGCCTGAGCCACAAACTGAGTTCAAAGCCAATCTGAGAAACTTTTACAGAGAATCTGCCTCAAAATCTACAAGAAAGTAAAGAGAAGACTGGGAGTGCGGCTGGGTGGTGAAATATGTGCCTAGCATGCGTAAGACCCAGGGTTCAATCCCTGGTATCACCAAACACTACCACCAAAGGGTATTATAAGGGATGTGACCTTGCAACTGCCCACTCCGCAGACGTTTCTCAGGTAAGGGGACCCGAGCAAGGTGTGTCTGCACACCCACAAAGGAGCCACAGTGCAGGTTGGCCCATCCATCTCCTGCTGTGCCACTGCAGGCCTCCACAAAAGCTCCTTGCTTCCTTACTATGGGAGGGCTGACCAATCCATTTGCACTGTCCTGCTGCCCTCATCCTCCCCCTTCAGGAAGTCAAAGTGGAAAATCTCTAAGAACCCCAGCAAGCTCCCAAACCTCAGACTCACTGAGAATGTGGAAAGAGCCCAACACCAGTCCATTCTTCCTCCTTCCCAAGAGAGAAGACTCCTGATCTGCTCCTGGCATGTTCAAATGCCCTTCCATTTGCTTTTAGGTTTTCCAATCGAGTGGCAGTGTCAGCCCTGCCTTCCTTGGTAGAGTGTCAGGAAGGCACTAAGATCAGCCGACTCGTCATCTGCCACTAGATCTAAGCGCCTGGCACGAGTCTGTAATGAGAGCTCAGTCTCTGCAGCGTTCCAGAATGGGGCTTCACTGGAGAGATGTGTTTTTGTTTCAGAGAAAAGATATGTGTTCTTCTTTACACTCAAAAGCATTCACCCTGGAAATTGCTGCTGTAGAGATAGGAAAGCAGGAGCAAGTTCCCATCCCTCCTGAGCACTTCGAGACCCTCCGTGGGAAGCTCTAAGAAGGGCAGCACAGCCACAGCAAGTTCCCAAACTTCACAGCATATGTGCCTTTCCAGCACGGGTCTACTCCATAGCACATTGTTAAAGTGATAATTAGTGATAGACTTGCCATGAATATTCCCGATAAAATCTCCCTCCACAACAACAGTTGATGGAGACAACGGGCATCACAGGAAGTGGAAGAGGGAATGAAGGGGTGTGTGTGTGTGTGTGTGTGTGTGTGTGTGTGTGTGTGTGTGTGTGTGTCTGTGTCTGTGTCTGTGTCTGTGTGTGTCCGTGTGTAGAGCATAAATCAGATGTTGATTTTAATAAATGAAGCAACGAGGATGTCAGTGGCAGGTGCAGGGTGCATGCATTTCCTCCAAAATCCTCAGGGAGCCCAGTCCTGCCCCCATAAACCCCAATGAGAAAAGAGAGGTCCAATTCTGGAAGTTTTCTTTCTATTGCTCTGTGAATAGCACTTAAGGTTGCTTAAAGATGGAAGGTCAAGGACACAGAGTCATGGAGGAAAGTGAGGAAGGATAGGCCAGGGTAGTAACAAGCAAGCTCCCTCAACGCCCTGAAAGAGAATGAGAAAAGGTTTTGGTGTGGGGGTTAGCATGTCTCCCAGCAAAGATGTCTGCAAATGCTCCTCAGAGCCCCTTCCATACTCCCAGGGATGTAATAGCAGGATCTGAAGATCCTGGCATCCAAGCAGGAGGCAGAAAAAGGTAAATAGAAATTTTGAAGGCTGGAAAGGAAAGGAAGGCAACCACAGGCACTTCGTCTGCAGGCGAAGAGTGAGCCACAGACCCAAGAACACAGAGTAAGCCAGCAGAGAAAGCCAAGAGCAGTGTCCCTATGTCCCTGTGCTTGCACAGGTGTCAGGACCTGGCTGAGCCCTTCTGGATGGGAGGGAACATGACGTAAATACCAGGACATGCTGTCATCACACAGAGTCCCCTGCAGGCCAAGCTCTGCCCTCCCCCACATCCCAGTGATATCAGCTAGCCAGTATCACTTCCTGTCCTAACTGCTCCTTGCTCACAAGGCTTGAAGGCCGCCGTGCCAGAGACAGTCCTAAAGCCAACTCAATACACGGTCCTCATTCTTCAAATGAAGACGCCAAGAACCAGAGAGGAGGGGAATGGTGCATCCTATGTAAAAGGCTTGAAAACAGATGACAGGACCTCATCAGCACCCACAAGTCTCAAGTTGCCTGCCTCCTAGAAAAGAGGGTCCCTTTTCTTTGCTTGCTTGGAGTAAACTACCACCCAAAATGCAAAACTATTTTGGAGAGGCTAAGATACAGCATCAGGATTAAACTTTAGAGAAAGGAAAAGCTAACCACCAACATGGGTCATCCTAGATGGAACCAAACAGTAAGACCCTGGCTCCTGGAAGGACCAGCCATGGCAGAGTCACCAGGAACCATCTGCACAGAGGGCTGCTGGGACCTCCACGCCTCAAAATCTATATGGGTCCCTTGCACTGCCACTTTTTTGGGCATCCCAGGCTCACCCTCTTGCTCACCACTGGCTCATCTTCAAGCCTCTGCTCCTATGCCTCTTCAGTGAGGCCTTTCCCAACCATCCAGGGGAAGACTGCCTCAGCATCCCACCCTCCTATGCCCTACTTGACTTTTCCCCACAGCACTCACTGCTTGGGCTTTCTGTCATTTACTTATTGATTATTTTTATCATCTATCACTTTCCATTTTCAAATAATCTGCACACGGACAAGGAGTTTGGGTTTACCCCTGTGTTGTCAGGGTGTTGGCTAGTATCTGACACACAACAAATGCTCAATAAATACCAATTGGATAAATGAATGAAAAATAGGTTTTCCTTCCACTCTTTCAGTAATACCTACCTATTCAGTCCATACACACACACACACACACACACACACACACACACACACACACACACATACACACATACCCGAACATGCATGCATGCACATGCACAGTCACACACTCTCACATGCACATACACTTTCACACATGCACACATACTCATGCACATGCATAGTCACACACACACACACACACACACACACACACACACACACATCTGTCCTCCTTTCTCTTCTTTTTCACATGTACCCAGCCTTCCATTCCCATTAGCAAGTATGCATTGGGCTAAAGTTAAGACATTCAACTGCCAAAACTGCCATTAAAAACATTTCATACATGTATAGTTTTATAAGCAGAAAATATTCTAGAATAACATGCAAGACATTGAGGCCACTGGATGTCTCCAGGAAACAATAGACACTTTAGTTTGTATGCTACATACGGGCTGAGTTTTGATTTACGTGACTGTAATTATCTATTCAACATGTTTAATTAAATGTAAAATTAGGGGAAAACTTAAAACTAGCATAGGCCTTGGCTCTCATCCCAAACACCATCCTACTACAAATGTTTTTCAGGGTGACAGCCCCTAGAACATGCCTGGGTGGTGGATTGGGTGACAAAGCAACTGGGCTGGTGAGATGGGGTGACAATTCTTTTCTAGTCCTAAAATTGTCTGAAATGTGACTGTTCCTTCTATAATGAGGCATCTGAGAAAGTTCCCGTCAGGCAGAAGGATATGAATTAATGCAAATTTCCACATACATAAAACATGGCGACTTCGTCTCAGCTCATGAATCCCTTTACCTTTCGTCATGCTCACTGCCACATGGGGCTTGTGTGGAACAGATTTCAGAAGTCCCAGAAGACTGTGGGGCTTGCTGGTGTGCAAACGAGGGGGCACAGGCAATGTCTTCAAAAAGGTAGGAGCCAGTGAGGTCACTCATGAGCAAGAAATTATCACAATCCAGAGTGCACTCAGATATATAATCATGGGGCGTGGCCAGTGGGTCACATGATTTTTATAGTTTTCTCCTGAGACTTTCTAACTATTCAAAATTTTCTACCCAGAGCCTGACTGTAATCTTATATTTTCCCTTTGTTTACTCTTCCAGGTAAATGCTACCAGGCTGGTGAAATGAAATGATGCTTCTTTTCTCTAGGCCCCAAATGTTCTAAAATGTGACTGTTACTTCTCTAGGTCTTCCTGAAGGTAGAGGACCTATTAATCTATCTCTATCTTCTTGGCCTGTAGCCTGGCACCCTGGAACAGTGGCTGCTCCTTAAGTAGGGAATGAGTAAAGACTATTTCTCAGTACCCAGTGAAGAAGTATATAGCATCCCCAGATATCACCCCCAAAGACAGTGGCACATCCCCATTCTCCCTCCCTTTACTGTTATCCATAGGCTATCTCTGCTCTGGGTGAGGAAAGAAAGCCAGAGTTAGCCATGTGAAGGTTGATAGAGGGCTCTGAGGAAGGCATGAGCTGTCTTTCCAGGGACCTGTGACACTGTTATATTTGAATATATAAATGTGCATAATCTATATGCTATGTGATGCTATAAGAACATACGAGTCAATGGCTGGCTTATCACTGAATTAAGCAAATGGGGGTAGTTTTTTTTCCCTGTTTATCTATATTCCTGGTATCTTTGTAATAATCAAAATGCATGGATTTGCAATAATCAAAAGTAACCAAATTTTGTTTAATTGAAACAAAGTAAAGTACAACTGTCCTGGATAAGACAGACAAAAGGTAAGGCTGAGAGTTATGGGCAGGAGACAGGCAGAACATGAGCGGAGAGTTGGCGACCTTCTGCCTAGGTTGGGGCCAGGCTCCAGCCTCCCAGCAGACTAAGGTTCTTCCTCCAACCACATCTTCTCCCTCTTCTGGCAAGCCAAATGGCAGGAGCTGACAGTCACAAGCGGGATGTGTGAGGCAGGGGAGAACAGTACCGAACTGCTGAGGGAGAGACTCACGGACCAAGCCAGGCAGCATCTGCCAGAAGTGGACCCTGGCTTATACATGACAAAGGTGTGACATACATTTGGCAGCTTCTGGGAAGTAGGAATGTCTCAGAATGCTACTATCTGAAATGACCCAGTGCCAGGCATAATGAGTTAATCCAGAATATGGAAGAGAAAACAGGCACTTCCTCCCAAGGAAGGTTAAGCAGGATGTTGGCAGCTGAGGCAGGACTCCAGGCTTATGGTGAAGAGTGGCATCCAGATGTGATGGGATCTGACAAGGAGGAGACCTCTTCTCACAATATCTATTAGCACAACTGATCATACGTCAACATGCCATCCTCTCTGGCTTTTTTCCGGCAGTTTTGGGATACATGCTGCTACTCTGGCTTCTCTGGTTCTTGTGCCAGGTTTTGCAAAGTGGGAAAGACTCTGCTGTGCTATTCTCCATTTGGTGGGTCTTGGATGGGCAGCCCAGGTGCTGATGTCCATGACATGTCACTGCAAACAGGGAGAACATTTATCAGAATGGAACTTCACTGTCCTATTCCCATTATGTCATGATGGGCACAAATGGGGAAAGGGAATGAGTGAGAGGTAGACAGGATGCCACCGGAGTTTTGGGGGAAGGTGTACACACAGTGAACAAGGGCAGAAGGCTTGATGGGACAGCAGGAGGAAGAACACACAACAGACCCAGGAAGGACTTGGATTATCAGAGACAGCATACAGGAAAGGGCAGAAGTCACACATAGACAGGAAGGCCAGCCTGGGCTGGTTCACACGGATTCCTGGCCATGGCCATGTCACCGTCTGCTTTGCCCATCTGCCTCTTAGTCTCTGCCTCCTGGTCCAGAAGGGCCCCTCCCCCAGCCCTGCCTCACCATCCCCTCCTCCTCATGGCCCTCCACTAAGCATATCAGAGAAATTAACTTACTTCTACCACTTGGGCCACTGTGTCTCTTGTCCAGCTCTCCTGAGGCTTCTGGCAGCGTGTGCCTTGGTGATCACTGCTCCCCCTGAGCTCAGCATCTCAGTCTCTGGCTGTGCTGGAATCTGCCTCTGTAACTTCTTTTCTGTTCTTCAGGGAGGTGGCAGGGTGTTTTGTCCCTCGGCTGGACAAGATGCAGCAGGAGTGGGCAACGCAGGGCCAAATCCGAGACACCAGACTGAGAGGGACAGGAAGGGGAAACACGGGGCAGTGCTAGGTGATCGGGACCACCGATCACCTCATTCTAGTTCATGAATGGACAGCTAGATGAGGGACACCAGATGGACCAGAACTGCAAAGCCAGTGTGTAACCAGGTTGCCTCCCATGGAAGGCTGAGCCCTTTCGGCACATTGATCTTCGTTAACATGGGTGCTAGCAGATCCTCTTCCTGGTATAGGCTCATGCTTTAAAACACATCAAAACTAGTCAGAGTCCAAAAGCTGATCTGCGTTGTCAGTCTCCCATGGAAGCAAATCCAGCAGCACTTCTGGGAAGTTCCTAGAATGGGCCACCCTCTTGCTAAGCTTCCCTCCAAGAGATACCCACTTGGAATGCCCACTCCATCAAAGACATGTATTCCACTGAGTGGGGCATAGCATTAAGTAGGATCACCTGAATCAACTCCAGATGGGTCAGGCACTTTGCTTTGCGTTATAGCAAGGAATGTGCAAAGCCAAGCTGGATAAATATCCTACAGGCACAACCATGAGCCACAGCCATGACAGTAACTGCAATGTAAGAATCCACCCTGGAGCCCACAGCTTGAAGAACATGCCTTGCTAGAGTATACCTAGACATTCACATGCTTCAGAACCACCTGGAAGCCTTATTAAAACACAAATCTTGGGCTACATCCCAGTACCCCTGGCTTGATAGGACTAAAAAAATTTACATTTCTAACAAGTTCCCAGGTGCTATAGCTGTGTCCAGTGGTCCGCACCAAGAGAGTTCAGTGGTATCAACTATTTAACATGAAATCTGCCACTACTAACTCATCTATCTGTCTGTCTGCATGCCTGCCTATCTATCTATCTATCTATCATCTATCTATCTATCTATCTATCTATCTATCTATCTATCTACCTACCTATCTACCTATCTATCTTTCTCTCTGTCAACCAGCACTCAAAACTCACCCAAAGTAGAGGCAGAAAAAACTACAACACAAAGAAAACTGTTGACCAATGTTACATATTCATTATATGAGGAAGAACAAGGGAAGCCTTAATGTTCTTTGAATCTACCTACTTCATATATTCATTCATTCATTTATTCATTCATCAAACAAAATCCAGAGAGGGTGTTTGCTCAAAGAAACAATTCAACAACAAGTCAAGAGCAGAATCCAGACTAGAAGCCCCAGAAGTGTTCTCAAACTCACAAAGTCCTAGAAGAGGCTGCTGTGTGTCACTGCCGGACTCACAGTGTCAAGAACATCTGTGCTGGGGGAGTTTGGGCTTTCCCTCCCTGTGTTCTGCCAAAGCATTCACTGCACACCACAGTCACTGCTGAGTAAGGCAGTGGCTGAAGCAGTGCCTGGCTGCTCCAAGATCAACTGTTGTTCACTGAGGCAGATCTCAGGAGCAGTCTTCTCAGAAATCCCACAAGGCGGGGCAGGCAGAGGAGAGTCCCCGGCTAACTCCTATGAAGCACGGGCTTGTTGAATCCTAGCGGTGACAGCACAGCCTAACCGCCATGACAAATATCATTTCCCAGCACTGTGCTCTGCGTCTCCACTTGGCCCTTTGCCCTGGCTAGCCCCTCTTCCTGGAAAACTGCTTCTCCCGGCTTTCTTACGCCAGGCTCCCTGTGGCCCACAAGCTGGAACCTTGTAGGCTTCCTCCTTCATGTCTCTCCTAACCATCAGCTCTCTGCTCACCCCGTGTGGCCATATTCCTTGCCCTCATCTTCTTTGTTTTCTTCATAGCTTGAGCACTACCTGAAGCATCTTGTTCATGGCTCTCTCTTACTCCTCTCCACCCAATGCTCATCAGTGAGCTCAAAGGTGCAAAGGCTCTGTCTTTGTGTTCATCACTATCACCCCAGCACCTCAGCAGTGTCTGACACACAGCAGGTTCTCTACCAAGTCCACCAAGTGAACAAATGAATGTACAAAATGAAAGCAGCCATCCTCTCTCAACAGTTTCCAACATCAAAACCAGAGACTTTCCCTCCTGTTTCTCTCCCTCTGGTAGTAGGAACTCAGGCTTCAGCAGGATGTGAAAGAGGGAGAGGTACCCTTAGGTTGGTGTTCTCAGTGACAGGAGAAAGAAGGCATAAAGAGGGTCCTGGAACTGAATCCCTTCCCAGATCAATCCCTTTGGAAAGAAAGATGCTGGTGAGGCAAGTCTACCTAGGCAGCAAGCCTAGAAGGCATCACAGGGCAGAGAATCATGAGATGCTTTAAAACTGGCCTCAGACCCTACATTAATCGTTTAAGTCTCTCTGAGGTTCTGTTTCTTCGTCTATAATGGGAAGAGCTGAGAACAGCCAAGGCTGATGGTATCTGTGAGGAAGAGAGCTAACGTGTGCACAAGTGCTCTAACAACAGCAACCAGAGTTATTAACAATAAGACCCTGAAGACTCTGGGAATCCGAACAGGTAACATGTCCCAGGCATACATCTCCATCAGTCCTGTTCTGCAAATGGCTCTCTTGGTCCTACTGAGCCCCAAGCACCAGCTTTGTAGACACTCTGGCCCAGAAGCAGCAGTCCAGGGCTGAACACTGGGCATTTAGAGCTAGTAGCAATGCTCACAAGCAGAAACATACCTGGAAGGCCTGGAGAAGGCCACTGTGGAGGCCACAGAGGGCCAGGTACAGTCAGTGGAACCTGAACTGTTAAGCCATAGAAACAAGCCAGGAGCCCTCTACTTCCCACCCAAGGTTTCTAGATCACCAAGGCCCAGAGATGGAAACTTTAGAGGAAGCCAGATGCACTCTTACACTGGGCCCTGGTTTCTTTAGGTCCTTAGGGTGACAGCTATACACCCTAAGACACAATCTATGCTCTTTCCTCTCCCCTGGGTATCCCTTACCAACTGTGGTGGGAGCTGCACTGCCAATTTCCCATTGACCACACTGTAACACTCCAGACAATGAGGCTCTTGACCAGAAGACAAGTTCATGTTATAGACAATGTCCCCTCCTCTGACCCAATCACTCCCAAACCACTCCACCCAGTCTTCCCTTGGTGGTAACTTTAATGACAAGTCTTATGCAAAGAGTAACTTTATCCTCTCAAGGGTTCTATGCAAGGTAGCCACTGGTTACTAGTCACAGACAGCTGAGAGCATATGTGGAACTATGCCACAGTCTCAGGAAGATACCATGCAGGAGCCAGTCTCTACCATTAAGCAACCTACAGTCAGACGGGGGACAGAGAATCTCATACCACCATCATGAACAGGGTGTCAGAGTTCATTGCAATAAAATAAATATCCATGGTGGAGCATGTGGGGAGCAGACTGAAGGACTGGGCAAGGCCACCCTCTCCATGGGCTCTGCCCTGGAGAGCATGGGGCATCTGGATTCCAGAAGTGCTGCTTATGATGTCATCCGTGTTGGTGGCTGCCTGAGTCAGGAAGGTTTCAGGGAAGCATCACACACCAAGGGCTAAAGAATGGAAATATTTCAACATTCAGGAGAGGGGCAGTGAGTGAAGAAAAGGAAGACGGTAGATTGAGCTCAGATGGGGTGTAGAAGGGGCTGGTTGCAGCTTGAGCTGGAGTTTGAAACTCCTGAGAGTTCTTGAAGGCAAATCCTCCAGAAGCTGCCTAGCCCCTCCGACTGCATTTTAGCTGGTCCTGGGCTGATGATGTCAGCTGATATCTGCCTGTAAATGGTGATGAATATATATATAAGCACCAAAGGAGAAGACCAGAGCATCTCACACTCTGGGGACCACTGTCCTCAGAGATGAAACAAGAGAGGGGCTAGAAGGGAAGATGAAGGGCCAGGAAACCACACACATACTGAATTCTGGAAGGATTGAGGGAAAAAAGCTGGAAACTGTTACTTTGGGCAACTCTTAGCAGATATGGATAGGACCTGTCTACAGGTTTGAGGTTGGGCAGAGCTGGTCTGAAATCCCACAAGTGGGATGACCTCACTTTGATCTTTGCTTTGTTCTGTCTCCAGGGCTCCTCAGCGCTCCTGAGCAAGTCTACTGTTTGGTCCAGAGAGGCCCTCTCAGCAACTTCTTGCCATATGCTCACTAAATTGTCAAACCAGACTCATATCAAAGCCAGAATTCTGCCCCCTGTATTCCCAATGGTTGTCATTCTCATGGCACTTTTCACATATTGACTGACCACTGGCCTTGCCTCCTCCACCAGACCATGAGACCTGGCTTAGGAGCCACATCTGGATTCCACATCAAGTTTGTATAAGGCTAGGCAAGTGACATTCAGGGGGAAGCAGTGTATTTGTGAGACAGGAATAATGGCTGTCCTGGTCTTGACCCAAGGCCAGGAAGTCACAGGCACTAAAATGAATCAGAGGAGCTAGGGTGATCAAATGGGCTAGTAGACTGTGTAGAGAATGCTACTACATGGGGACAGGGCCTCTGTGGCCAGGGCATCAGTTATTTATGCAGTCAGGTGCTGCTTTTTCATATGATATCAGCCAAGCTTTATGTATCAGCAAAACACACAGATTTAATTAAGACACTGCATCGAGAGCCAAATAGAGTTTATCTATAGCCAGAATGGGCTTACAGGCTAGTCCTTTATAAATTCTAGACAGCAACTTTGATTCTTGTATCACCAGTACCTAGTGCATCATAGACACTGAATAAATAAATGCTTGCTGATTGGAAAGCAAATGAATGAATGAATGGGAAAGGAAGAACAGATGGGTGGGACAGGGGGAGCCGGATGGATGCCCAAGTGTCAAGACCCCAAGCAGTGGGCTGGGAAAGCTCAAGGTGACCCTTCTGCCAAGCTGTCAATGTGAACATTGCATGGTCTTGCTTGTTGGCAGAAGGCAGGATGAAAGAGGAGAGCTGTAAATGAGTCAGCCACCAGCTTGTCTGAGGCTATTTCTACCAGAAATACTATCTAAGCCAAGACAGTACTGATCACAGGCTAGTGCTTGACATGCCATGGGGCTGCAGTCCCTTTAAGGTCTGCCTTATATCTCCTGGGGGTTTGGATGAGCAATGTACCCCCAGAGGCTCATGTAGTTGAATACTTGGTCCCTAGTTGGTGTGCTATTTGGAGAGGTTTAGAAGGTGCGGCCTTGCTGAAGGAAGTATGTCATTGGGAGTGGGCTTTGAGAGTATATAGCCTCACCCTATATCCACTTTGCACCCTCTGCTTCTGGCTTGCAGTTAAAGGTGTGATCTCTCAGATTCCATACCTGCTTGCTCCTATGCCTCCCCACCTTGATAGACACATCCCTCTGGAATGGAGCCCAAATAAACCTTTCCTTCTATAAATTGCTTTTGGTCATGATGTTTATGGTAGTTTGAGTGTAAATGGCCCCCACAATCTCATAGAGAGTGGCATTATTAGGAAATGTGGCTTTTTTGGAGTGGGTATGGCCCTGTTGGAGGAAGTGTGTCACTGTGGAGACATGCTTTGAAGTTTCCTATGCTCAGGATACTGCTCAGTGTCTCAGTCAACTTCTTGTTGCCTACAAGATGTAGGCCTCTCAGCTCCAGCACCATGTCTGCCTGCAGGCTGCCATGCTCCTCACCATGAGGATATTGGACTGAACTGCTAAAATTGTAAACCACCACCTCAATTAATGTTTTCCTTTATAAGAATTGCCATGGTCATGGTGTCTCTTCACAGCAATAAAAACCTTAACTAAGACAGAAATTGGTACCAGGGACTAGGGTATTTCTGTGATAGACCAAACCATGTTTTTGTTTGGAAGAATTTGGACTTTGGTACTTTGGGTTTTGAAAGCAGTGGGATGCTTTAAGCACTGCTTAATAGGCCATACTAGTAGAAACATGTAAGAAAGCGGTACTAAGAGTTATTTGAACTACCAGAAACTCACTCAGGAGGTTTCAGAGAAGAATTTTAGTGTGTTGCCTAGAGTCATTCTTGTGAAGAAAGTGGCTGCTTTTTGCCTTTGTCCAAAGAGTCTTCCTGAGGCTAAGGTGAAGAGTTTTAGATTAATTCTGCTGGCAGAGGAAATCTCAGAACAATCTACTATAGACTCTGTCATATGGTTACTAGTGTACATGCTTATAAAGATTTATAACAAAAAGGAGCAAACTGAGAAGGGTAAATTACAAAATGTAAATTTTGAGGAGAAAAAGAGCACCAGGAAGTGGAATGGAGCTAAGGCCTGTGTTCAAAGAGATAAATGGATTAAGAAATGGAATAAAGGGAGGGGTGACTTCGGGGCAAGATCCCACCCAGCTAAATTTCCCACTTACGAAAAAGAACTAAAGAAAAGCTTAGAGCCAGCAATGGTGGCGCACGCTTTTAATCCCAGCACTCAGGAGGCAGAGGCAGGCAGATCTCTGAGTTTGAGGCCAGCCTGGTCTACAGAGCAAGTTTTAGGACAGCCAAGCTTAGGCAGTGAAGGAAACTATGGAAAACAGAAAGCTGGCAAAGATGTAATTGAATAAGTAGCCATGTTCCAGCCCAGGTCCAGCAGAACATGGTAGCTTCAGCCACGTAGTTCTGGCTTTAGGGTTAAGGATAGAAGAAATGAGTTGTGGAATTTGCCTCCACACTTAAAGAAAGTCACTGAGGCCAGGCATGTGTCAGGGGTGTCCCTGAATGGTGGCCTAGTAGAGAGGCCATTGTGTGAAGCTGTGAAGTTGAAACCTAGATTATCTTGGAAAACCCAAGATATTAGAGATGCCAGAGTCATGGGATACCTGCTGAGGAAAGCTGCTAACAGGGAGTGGAACCAGCCCAAGAGAAAGAAGTGTGTTGCAGTCAACAAAACTGAACAGAGTTGGAGAACTGAAGAGTGTTTTGACATCAGACATGGAGATAAAGAGTTTAGAGTTTGTCCAGCTGGTTTTCAGTCTTGCTTTGGTCCAGTGTCTCCTTGCTGTGCCCCTTTCCCTCCATTTTGGAATGGTAATGCATATCCTATGTCATTATATGTTGGAAGTATGTGATCTACCTTTTAATTTTTTTTTTTTTTTTTTTTTTTTTTTTTTTTTTTTTTTTTTTTTTTTTTTTTTTTTTTTTTTTTGGTTTTTCGAGACAGGGTTTCTCTGTGTAGCTTTGGGCCTTTTCCTGGAACTCACTTGGTAGCCCGGGCTGGCCTCGAACTCACAGAGATCCACCTGGCTCTGCCTCCCAAGTGCTGGGATTAAAGGCGTGCGCCGCTGCCGCTGCCGCTGCCGCCGCCGCCGCCGCCGCCGCCGCCGCCACCACCACCACCACCACCACCACCACCCGGCTTAATTTTTATTTTTACAGGTGATTAATAGTTAAGAGATTGCTTGAATCTCAGAAGAGACTTTGGACTTTTAAACATTGTTGAGACTATGATAGACTATAGGGATTTATGAAGTTGGACTAAAGGCATTTTGCATTATGATATTGTTACAAGTTTATGGGAGCCAGGGAGTAGAATGTGGTAATTTGAATAAAATTGGCCCCCATAATGTCATAGGGAGTGGCACTGTTAGGAAGTGTGGCTTTGTTGAAGTTGGTATGGCCTTGTTGGAAGAAGTGTGTCACTGTGGGGGCAAGCTATGAGGTCTCCTATGCCCAGGATACTGCCCAGTATCTCAGTCTACTTCCTGTTGCCTGCAAGATGTAAAACTCTTAGCTCCAGCACCACATCTGCCTGCATGCTGCCCACCATGATGATAATGGACTAAACCTCTGAAACTGTAGGCCACTACCTCAACTAAGTGTTTTCCTTTATAAGAGTTGCCATGATCATGGTGTCTCTTCATGGCAATATAAACCCTAAGGCAGTGTTTTATTACAGTAACAGAAAAGTAACTAATACATGCCTCCTGTTCTATACATGCTGATGGAAAAGAAGGAACACAGCACCCTTTTGTGGATCCTATGGGGAAAGAAAGAAATCATCCAGACAGGATGCTCTATGGTTCTTGCCAAAAACTCCCTCTCAGTTGCCTCTGAAGCTCTGGGTGGGCATGTGTGAGCCTGGTGTGGGACTGCTCCTCATCCTACAGGAACATTGCTGGGAGGGAGTGACATCTGAGGCACCCATTTGGAATGCCTAAGGTTGCAAAAGCAAAGTTATTTCAGGTTCAACTGAGTTATAATTTATTTTTCTAACTGATCATTACTGCTGCCGGCTCTATAAATAACCACCTGGGGAGTCTGCTTTTCTGCTCCCAAATCCTCCAAGAGCCTGGCTAGGTTCTCTGTGGTTTCTGGCCTGCCAAGCACACAGCACATTTTTTTCTGTGCAGCCCTTCAGGGAATCCTCCTGCAGTGCATGCCAAGGAATCTGCTGAGTTCTACTCAGTTCAGTCCTCCCTTCCTAACCCAGATGCTGGCCTCCAGATGCTGGCCTCCAGACCAATCACCCAGTATTCCTCCCCTACCATAGGAGGCTTCACTCCTTGGTCATAGGTGGTTCCTGAACCAAGATCTTGGCTTCTCTGTTTACTCTGCTTCCATTCATTGCAACCCTCCATATTCAGAAGACAAGAGCCACTTAACTAAAGCAATCCAAAGGCTGCATCACTTGAGGTCAAGCCTATGGAGAAAGAGTTGGTCTGATGGTGTGGGTGGCATGCTATGAAAAGTCCGCACAGCTCCAAGAAGGGAGGCTGTGATTTACACGAAATCAATCTAGGCAATTTAAAGAATATACTTCGGGGGCTGAAGAAGTGAATCAGATGTTAAGATCACTTGCTGCTCTCTCTGAGGATCCAAATCCAATTCCCATCACCAACATCAGGCAGCTCACACCTGCCTGCAACTCCAGTTACAGGGGATCCAATGTTCTCTTCTGGCCTCCACAGGCACCACACACACATGTGCACATATAGGCAAGCAGTCACATACACATAAATACAATTTTTTAAAAATTAATATCATAAAAAAGGATACACTTACACGTGACTCAGCTTAATTCAGTACACACAAAACCCATTCTTGACTGTGTTCTAACTAGTTTGCAGTTCCTCACTCAGGGACCTTGGAAGGACGTGATACTCAGAAAGACTCACTGAGTTCCAAGCATTATTGTATTGCATTTTGACAACATGATACCAGTGTGGGTGTTCTTATGCCTGCTCTGTCAATGAGGGGCCTAAGAAAAGAGATTTGCGCAAAGTCACATATAAAGAGGCAAAGAATGAAGTTCAAGCCTATCTTCCCACTGCTTCTCCTGCCTGCCCCTCTACCTAGAAGACCACAAGACCCTCTAAGGCAGTGAGGGAACCTTCTGTGTGCTTCCATCACACACTGACTGCCTGAGAACAGCACCTACTAGGCCATATTGGAATCTGCCTCTCCTCCTAGGCCAAAGTTTTGGCCACGAACCTCAGCAGTAAACACCTGAGTATTTCTGCATATGCATGTATTTATTTATGAATTGTATTTATAATCTATTGCTATAAATTTGATCTGGAGTGGCCCTAAAGGCCTGGTCCCTGCCTATGGCACTATTTGGAGGTTGTGGGACCTTTAGCAGGTAAGACCTAGTGAAAGGAAGTTGCATTATTGGGGCATTCCCTCAAAAGGCATTGCAGGGTTAGTCTCTTCCTCATCCCTCCTTTGCTTCCTGGCAGCTATGAGGAAACAGCTCCCCATCATGACATGTACTTTGTTTCAGACCCAAAAGCAATGAAGCCAATAGACTACTGACTGAAATCTCGGAAACTCTGAGTTAATATAAGCCTTCTCTCCATACAAGGTGATTTTCTTAGCTATTTTGTCAGTGACAGAAGATGAACAACACTTAGGATCCACAGAAGCAGCACCAAAGGATGCTGTGTAAAACATCTACCCGGGCGTCTGTGTACCTACCTGTCATGTTTTCTTCCTTCCCCATGATGGATCACCTCACCTTTCATGGCCTCCAACAAACTCATTCCACTTGGGAGACTACTAGGCTATATGTCCATCATTCACCCTTCATCCTTCCCATCTCCAGTGGCATCTTCCCTGTGTTGGGGACTATGCTGGGTACTGGGGACACTGGGTGAACAGGATGGTATGAAATATTGTCAGATGGTGATAACAGCTATAAATAAAACAAAGGAAGGTGGCAAGAAGAAGACACACTGGATCAGTGCAGGTCTCTGTGGGCTGCCGGGGAGAAAGCAGTGACACAAAGATCTTATAGGATGAAAGCACTTGTGGAAGAGGAGGCTGCAGAGACAGTCGGTGTGGCTGAACTACAAGTTGTCAGAAGAAGAGTTGAGAACCTGGGGAGACTGGAGCTCAGGTTGGAGGTTCCTACCTCAGTTACAACGTAGTCCCACTGCTATTGGCTGGGTGACTTTGGGGATTAAGACCACCTTCTGCCCAGTATTATTAAAAGTTATAGAAAACAAACATATACCACTGGATCTCAGAAAATACCCAGCCTATAGTCAATATCCACAAATGGTTCCCTGTCACTGGTCTTCCCCAGCATGCGGAAGCTCATGTAAGGCAGGCTTAGCCAGATTTCCACAATACTGGCCCAGAGTAGCTAATGCTGTGCTGGTTGATAGAAAGGGTGCAAGGAAAGTGTGGTGAATTGGTAGATTAAAAATGGATAATGACTACCAAAACTCAGAGTTTGGATAAATATTAAACATGGGGTCCATCAAATGTGCTCAGTAAGTAAGGCTTCATGCCAAGCCTGACGACCTAAATTCAATCGCCAGAACCCACGCGGTAGAAGGAGAGAAACTATCCAAGCAAGTTGTCCTTGGACTTCCATATTTGCTGTCATGTGTGCACTCACACACACAAGGCACATGTATGCACATGCACACGCATAGAAACATACACATATACTCATATATACTCACACTAAATAAATAGATGTAAAATTTTTGGTTTAATTATGGGCTTTTTGAGCATTTTTTCAAACTGTGACAGCAGTGTCATATGTAATCTGTGAGTCTTCAGCACTTTACATAACATGGGATCATGCTGCATATTTTCTACTTCAGGTATCTGTCATAGAAGGCTGTGAAACAGAGGCTTCAGTTCTGAGAGAGACACAGCCTAGGTCAGGTCCTCCTGTACCATTAGCAAGTGCCGCCCTTGGGGAGATTCCTCTCAGGGCTCTGTTGTCTCATCCATTTCAAACTGACAGGCCTACCCTACAGCAGCGATGAGGAGAATGGAGTAAATGATATCAAATGCCTGAGAAACGTTTATGTCCAGTGCCACCGCCTTAACCAGCCCCTACTGTCAGGGACTTGGCTGCTTCTGTTGTATTTACATAAGCACTTGTACAAGGAAAACCCCTGTCTGCCTAAATCCTTTCCACACAAACACCATTATTTCTTTGATTTTTTCCCCCTAGTACTAAGAATTGAACATAGGCCTTGGGTATGTCAGGCAAGCATTCTGTCACTGAGCCCAGCCCTTTAAAATACAATTATTTTCTTAAAATAAGACACTACATCTGACTTTGCCAACCCCAAAGGGACAGGTTATTTTGAAGGCTTTTAACACACATAGCCAAACAGTCATGTGCAAATGGCTGTAAACCCACTTCCCCAACCTCTGCCTAGGGTTGAGCTCTAACCTCTTAAGGGTCTTGGCCAATTTATTAGGGAAAGCATGGCATCTCTTTGCTTTGATTTTACTTTTCTTTAATTGCCAGGGTCTTGGAAAAGGTCTTCATCTGTCTTATTTCTCTTATGAATTACATGTTTTATGAATTTGTGTTTCAAAAGGAATCTCTCAAGTTATGCTTCATAGGGAGAAGACACTTGCAGGTGATCTGGCTACCTCTCCTATGGTACACCTTAAAAACACAACATCATCAGTGGACTCCAAATGAAATCCCTACCACTTGGCTGGGTCATCAAGACCAAACACTCATGTACCAGAGAGCTGCCATCCCTTCACTTTGTAGAAAGTTGAGCTCAAAAGGCTCTGAGGTCCTTTCTTACAGAGACCACAGAACTCTGGCTTAGACCCAAGCAAGCCAACTTCATATAAAAGGAGTCCATGAATAGATTCACAGCTGATGAGGTGACCTGCCCACCTCATCAGCCCCCATGTTTTCCCAGGATGGATTTGATCCTAAACATCTCACAGCTTCTACAAAAAGATGCCCAAGCTAAGTAAGAAAGAAACATTGAGGCTGGGGAGATCATCACTAAAAGCAAAGACGGCCAGACTCCTGGAACTCACTGGTCTGTCAGCCTAGCCTACTTGCTGAGTTCCAGGGCAGAGAGAGTGTCAAAAGGTGGGAGTGGATAGCAATTAAGGAGTGACATCCAAGATTGTCTTCTGGCCTCTGCATATCTGCACACACACACACACACACACACACAAAGAAGGAAAATGAAGCTGACTTGGCATCCCTCCTGGAGCCAGAACATGACATGCGGTAAGGGAAATTCCTTTAATCTCCCATTTGCCAACTCAGAAGACCTTAAAGGGCCACAGACCAAATCCTGTTTCCAAGTCAATGCAACTCAAAAACTGGTATGGTCAGTGACGGCTCCCCTTGGGGGTATCTGTCTTGTTTTCTTCCTTGCTTTGCACTTGGCTTTGGTACAGGATTCAGCACCCAACGCCCCTTACCTACTCTTTGTACACAGAGATTTTTCTCCTGAGCCCTACTAGGACTGGAAAATGGATATTCTATTTTGCAGCAATCTAACTCCTGAGCCCAGCCCTGCTCACCCCCATCTTGTGAATAAGAAAACTGGTCTTTGGCTAGAAACATATTCAAGTGGGTAACTTCCTCTGTCAGCAGTGTGCACAGGCACCCTTCCAGATTTTCACACACAGGATATTCCCCTAACATTCCCCACATTTTGGCTGTTCCCATTGGAATTTCTGACTGGGCTAGGCTGCCAGAGGAGTAAAAGCTGTTGGAAAGAGAATGCTCACACCTCAAACTATCCTTCATGGGAAGAAGTCACTTGCAGGTGGCCTGGCTACCTTCCCTGTGGCACACCTTAAGCACCCAGAACTGACAGAGCAGGGAAACTGGCAACCAAAACAAAGCACAAGGAACATCTTCAGCAGAAAGTGGGATCAAATGGAGGTAGAGGTGGGTGTTTGGCAACATAAGGAAGACCACAAAGGAAGAGGGAGGAGAGAGGCCTTCCTACCAGCCCTTAGAGGACAGGCTCCATGGGGTGGGGACTACATGACACGCAGATCTTGCTGTTCTGCATGGGACCCTCAGCTGCAAGAAACTTATACCATTCTCAGTCTGAGGGCCTACAGAGTCACTTTGCTACTTGCCTGATCAGTCTACCTCAGTTCCTCCCAAAGGGCTGGGGAAACCTATACATACTACATGGAGCTAAGCAGTGGGTTTGCAAGGCCGGGTTGCCCTAATCCAAGGGTATATGATGTAACCAAGGAGATGACACTTTACGAGGTTGGCAATACAGAAAATGAGGAGTCAAAAGAAAACTCATCTGTGCGTGCTACCAGAGGCTGGGAAGCAGCTGGTTTGTTCAGAAGGTGATATAAATGTATTAACTTTAACCTCAAATGGTGAGGAAATTTATGCAGATGGCTAGAAAGGGAGCAGCTACCTCGGGAGCCCTGAGAGAGCAGGAGGAGGGCTCAGAGTCCCTCACAGACTGCTACATTGCTGGCTGGAGAGGAGAGCTTGTGAGGGAGGCAGGAGCCCAGAGCTTTGGCTGGGGAAGAAGAAAGCCAGATTTCAGAGAGGTCTGAATCCCACACAGAGACTTTGGGCTCTATCTAATAAGCAGAAGGGAGCAGTTGGAAACTTGTGAACAGCAGATTAACATAATTAAAGGGAGCTCCTAAAGACTTCAGTTTTCTGTGGAGATGCAGGTGAGACAGAAGTAAGAACACTAGCACCTTTTACAGAGCCCATGTTGGCAATCACAAAGCTTGGACAAAGACATCAGACCTACTCCAGAGAACCAGATCTGGAAGCCACCACAAAGTCAGTATCCATAGGGCTTGGAGATTAATTTGCTAGGATTAAGGATGACTGGGATGGGGAATTTCTGAACTTTGAAACTTTGTAGCTCAAAGGTGGATGTAGCCATGGGGTCATAAAGACAC